>NC_090320.1:109159354-109503046 GCF_040869045.1 Eurosta solidaginis | reverse complement strand
TAATACCAGAATTACCCCAAAATGACACCGAGAGAGTCCCCAAAACCATCCCAGAATGTCCCCCAAATGACCCCGGGAGGACCCGATGGAATCCGCAAAATCATCCCCGAATGTCCCCAAAATTACCCCGAGAGTGTCCCCAAAAAGATCCCAGAACGACCCCTAAATGACCCCGGGAGGAACCCCAGGGAGTCTCAAATACCATCCCGAAATTACCCCCAAAAACCCCAGGACGATCTTCCCACAATAAAAGCAAAAGTAATAAATGTTCTTCCATTTTCTCTCAATCGCACAATAACAGAATTCATATTTAAATTTATCCGTATAAATTAAATTATCAAGAGCGTTTGACTTATTGACAATTTGTCAGCGAAAAAGGTTTTTATTTTTTACATAGAATAGCAATTACTTGATAAATTGTCAAACTTGACAAATAAGCAAGATGGTGAATTTGTCAAGTGCACAGAATAGGGCTGTTAGTATTTTCTTGTGTAATATTTTTAGTACTAAATTGTGTTTCTGCATGAATAAACCATGATTCCGGACAACTAGTCCAAAATTGTGGAAGTTTTACTGAAACTGTCGCAATTTCATTTTGATTAATGTTTTCATATGGATTTATTGTTTGTTGTTGAGAAGTGTCATTTGGTTAATCTGTCAAAGAGTCATTTAAATTGTTAGTAAATGTAGATGTTGGTATATTATGTTGTGGTGAACGAAACATGTTAAATTAAATGAAAAGAGAGTTTACTAACAAAACTGCAAAATAAGTTAGTAATTATTTAAAGAGAGAGTTTACAACAATAATAATAATATATCTATATATTAGTATACATACGTATATAAAATGTACACATATACACATATAAAATAAAAATAACTGTTCACCAAAATTATTACACTTCAAAATTTTTGTTGCTCAATCAGCGAAGTCAAATGTTACAGTTGTGTTTATGCAATGGCTTTGGCGAAGGGGTATCTAAAAGCAGTTTTTAAACGGTTTAATTTAGCTTGACTTGACAGGCTGGCTGATTGGCTGCTTGGCTGGCTGGTTGGTACGAATTTTCTAATTGAAATATAAGTAACTTCCCAATAAGCTACAAGCTTGAAACTTGGAATATAGTTCAGAACCCGATGACAATGCAATAATAAGAAAAAAACTCCAATAGGTGGCGCATGGATCGAAATATTTTAAAAAATCGTATTTGTGGTCCGATTTTTTCATATTTGGAACACATAATACATACATGAATAGAAAGCGGACCTATGATGATGATCAAACGCTTCCCAAGGCAGTCGGTTCTATGTACCGGAGCGACTCGGGATTTTTCTCAACCAAAGATAGTCATTTCAGCATAACCCCATTTAATTTCTTGCATCCCCCCCACAAATTGTCATCATCGGAGCAGCTCCTTGCAGCGGGACTGCTCTATATTCTCTTGCTCCGGGAAGGTATCGAACCCAATCCGGGTCCGTCTCCTGACCCCGGTCCTGAGAAATGGTTTTGCTGCGTCTGCCGGAAAAGAATCTTTTTAGGATGGTATACTCTTGTCAGTGTGTCTCGTGCAAGGGATGGTTGCATCGGACAGGTTGTTCTGCGCTAGATCCCAAAACCCCACGTCCTCGGAGAAACAGACTCTTAGTCCTTACCACCTTTTGTACCGTTTGCCAGCATAGAATATATATGTTTGCGACATCCCCTCAATGCAGCTCCTGCCTTGGACGGTGCCACTTTCCCAGATGTTCTGTTGGCCGCGACGGCAACCCCCGACGGGTTTCATTGCGCCATGTTGCCAGGCCGCAAACCCAAATGCATCGGGTACCCCAATGCTTACCCAAGGACGTCCAGTCCCAGAGCCACAACAGAAGTTGCGTCCTAGCCTTTCACAACCCGGGCGTAGTCACCCTTCACTTACTCCCAGAGGGACGACGTCTCCCCCGTTGCACTTCAGAATTCTGCAGTTAAGCTGTAATGGATTAAATGGGAAGATCACGGAGATAGTCGATTTCATGAAGCGGTACAACATCCACTTGCTGCTATTCAAGAGACTAAACTCACAAAAAGATCTACTCTGCAGACTTGTTCTGGGTATAATGTCCACAGAAAAGATCGTGAGAGCGGAAATGGAGACGGCCTCGCGTTTATCATACACCACTTCGTGCAATATCATATATTTCATCCCGACATCGGCCGTAGGGACAGTGTCCTAGAAGTCAAGGCTCGTCTGTCCGGTCAGGTGATGCTAACCTAGAAATCATCAACATCTACATCCCTCCTGCCACCTGTTGCCTCAGTGGATACCGCCATAATATCAGCGCCTTACTCACTGGCAATAATCGCATTATCTTAGGTGATTTCAATACCCATCACGATCTGTGGTATTCAAATTTGCAGCCAGATAGTAGGGGTGAGATATTGGCGGATCAAATAGAAGAAACGACGTTCGGCACAATAAACGGGGACGCCCCACATGTATGGTAGGAAGCTGTCACAGTTCGCCGGATATATCAATCGTGAGCGCAGGACTTGTAAACTGCGTCAACTGGCAGCCGATGGTAACATTGGCATCCGACCACCTGCCTATACTTATTTCACTCGAACGTACCGCCGACTTCATCGTTAACCTTAAAAAAGGAAATTGGGATGATGCTTAAAATCCTAGGGAAAGAGGGTTTCAAATATTTAGCACATGTCTTCAACCTGTCTCTTTCAACTGTTGTCATTCCCGAAAAATGGAAAATGGCCCAGGTGGTCCCGCTACTAAAGCCTGAGAAACCAGCTAACATAGGGGAGTCATATCGCCCGATATCTCTCCTATCGCCAGTAGCCAAGACGCTTGAAGCTATTTTCCTCCCCTACTTCTAAGCAAATTTGCAGCTAGCCTGTCATCAGCATGGCATTAGAAAATTTCATAGCACCATCACCGCGCTAAATGTCCTTAGCACCCAAATAAATTGCGGTTTAAATCAAAACCCCCACCATAGAACAGTACTCGTTCAAACGCTTTTGATACGGCAAGCATGGCACGCTACTGTAAGACTTGGAAAGGTCTACCCTTCCCCCCATGTCTTAAAAGGTGGACCGCAAATTATCTGGGTGGTCGGCAGGCATTGGTGCAAATTAGAAACGAAACATCAAAACCAAGAAGAATTAACCGAGGGGTGCCACAGGGTGGTGTCCTATCCCCACTTTTGTTTAACTTCTACATATCAAAGCTACCTTCGCCACCAGAAGGAGTCACTATCATTTCCTACCCCGATGACTGCACAATAATGGCCACGGGTCCAGGCCCACAGATCGATGAGCTTTGCAACAGAATAAACGGCTACCTCCCTGAACCCTCCAGTTTTTTCGCGAAGCCTGGCATTATCACCGACTAAATCCTCCGCGACCTTATTTACAATATTGACGTCCCAAATGTCGACCATTTTGAACATCCACGTCGATGGCAATACGCTACCGACTGTCCTACACCCCAAAATCTTGGGTGTGTCGTTTGATCAGGATCTACATTTTGGTGAGCATGCAGCCGCAATTGTACCGAAAATCCAGAGCCGTAATAAAATCCTCAAATCTCTTGCTGGCAGTACCTTGGTCCTTTGCTATTTTTGTTATTTTTTAATGATCTTCTAAGCGCGTTAACTCATTCCAAGATTTGGATGTATGCTGACGATGTAAAGCTTTTTAAACCTATACTCACTCCGGAAGACAGATTGCTCCTTCAAGAAGATCTCGATAGTTTAGTCAAGTGTTGCAATATTAATGATATGATCCTCAACCTAAATAAATGTAAATTCATGAGGATGACGCATGAAGCGTTGAAACGCGTTGAAGCAAATCAAACAAAAACAAATTTTGCTTATTTAGACGACCAATAAGCTCAACCCAGCAAACCGTAAATTCATGAGTTTTGGTAGAAAATGATTTCAAGTGCACAATTACACGGTTGGTGACTACCGGCTGGAGCAAGTCACTAGATTTATTGACCTGGGTGTTACATTGGACCCAAAACTTGACTTTAAATTTCATATTGAAACTTGCGTGGCCCGATCGAAAGGAGTTCTTGCTTTTGTTAAACGATGGTCTAAGGAATTTAATGACCCCTACGTTACAAAATCTCTCTTTACTGATTTAGTGAGACCTATATTGGAGTATGCATCAATCGTTTGGAACCCGCGGTATCAAATCTATCGTCACAAGCTTGAATCGGTTCTAAAACAATTCCTACTTTTTGCTTTGAGTAATTTGGCGTGGGATCCAACAAGAAATCTTCCCTCTTACAAGTTAAAGCTTATAAACATAAGCTTGCATAAGCTTGTGTTAAACGCATCTATATAAAAAAATGTCGTTGTGCCACGGCCTTAAAGGTATGTGCATATATTTAAAGGATTGTTTGTTGTCGCCACGTGAAACGAAGCTCACCGTCTTCTTCTTTTGTTTTCTTTATATATCTCTTTTATATATAAATTTTTTTTTTTACATATATATTTTCTCAAGATAGACTTTGTTGTTTTTGTTTTTTAAGCAGCGAAGACATTTTTGTATTAAATTGTTTTAAACGTGCATTCTCGCAAATGCGCCAAGAAAGTAAATTTCTCAAATACTTTTCTGCAGTCTAGTATTATGACAATATAGTAGTTTAAAGGTTGCTCTCGATCTTTCCGTTGCTTGAAGCAATGCACCACGTCTTGATTAGGTTACTACTGTTCTTTATTTATTTATTTATTTAATATTCTACAAATTGAGCAATTTAAACAAACTAAATATCAATTAGCAAGACATCTTATACAAAACGAACGTATAGTGTAAAACATTAAGTAATCGATCTTAAGAGTTATAGTTACATATTTGATATTAAGAGGTGACATTTCATTTCATTTCATTTCATTTATTTGACAAATTTGTACAACTAAGAACTTAAAGTATATTATATGTACATCAACTGACATTAAAAACTTATGCTAATACATTTTATGTAAATGGGAAGATCAATAACAATTTAAAAAAAAAACAATACAAAATTTAAAGAAAACTAAAATTTACGTACTGACATAAAAGTATGCGTTTATATATGCATTTACTTAAATTAATCTTATAACTATTAAAAATTAATCTAGACACATGAATAGCAGAGGTACAGAAAACAATGAAAGGAGAAACAAGGAAATTAGATGACATAAAGATTATTTTAGAAGTAGTATTTTAAATGTATAATTATATGCGCGATAATTTAAATAAATAACCTAACTTTACAAGAGGTTATGAGTTTTGTATACGTATGCCCAGTAAGGGGCAGGCGAAGGTGTTCAGAAGGGATCTGACGCGAATTGCTCAAAAAGGAGCTGATTCCACAGTAGGGGGCTAACGAGAGGTGCTCAGAAAGGAGCTGACGCGAACCGCTCAGAAAGAGCTGCTATATTATATATACATAAAATGGAGTAACAGTAAGTTATAGTTAGTTATTTGAAATATGTATACATATATACTAATTTAACTCAAATAAAATACACCTCTTTATTTTGAAAAGCGAGTCCGACGTATCAAAATTACTATAGTGCTTGTTAAAATCCAGGCACAAACAATGAAGAGCTTCGTGCATTTCCAAATTCGACCTACATGTGCTCAAAAAAAGCGGCTGGAAATGCCTTGATAGCCTCATGGGAACATTAAATTTGATCTCGCTAAGTAAAAACGGGCTATTATTCACCGTTCCTCTCAATAATTTCACCATAAACAACAGACCAAGCATTTCCCTGCGACTCTCGAGAGAAGATAGGTTTATAAGTTTTAACCGACTGTTGTAAGAGGGAGGATTCCTTGTTGGATCCCACGCCAGATGACTCAAAGCAAATATTAGGAATTGTTTTTGAAACGATTCAAGCTTGTCACGATAGATTTGATACCACGGGTTCCAAACGATTGATGCATACTCCAATATAGGTCTCACTAAAGCAGTAAAGAGAGATTTTGTAACGTAGGGGTTATTAAATTTCTTAGACCATCGTTTAACAAAAGCAAGGACTCCTTTCGATCCGGTCACGCATGTTTCAATATGAAATTTCAAGTCAAGTTTTGGGTCCAATGTAACACCCAGGTCAATAAATCTAGTGACTTGCTCCAGCCGATAGTCACCAACCGTGAAATTGTGCACTTGAAATTATTTTCTACCAAAACGCACGAATTTACATTTATTTAGGTTGAGGAGCAATCTGTCTTCCGGAGTGAGTATATATTTAAAAGGCTTTACATCGTCAGCATACATCAAAATCTTGGAATGAGTTAACGCGCTTGGAAGATCATTAATAAATAACAAAAATAGCAAAGGAGCAAGGGGAATACCTTACGGTACGCCAGAAGTAGCCCTAATGAGTTTAGATTCGCTGTTTTTAAATAACACCTTTTGTTTCCCTCCTTTTAAGTAAGAGGAAATCGAAATCAGAATTTAAGGTGGAAACCCTAAACCATTAAGTTTATAGGTGAGAATAGTGTGGAAACCTTATCGAAAGCTTTGCTGAAATCCGTGTAAATTACATCGGTATGTAGGTTATTTCTAAAGTTTCTGGAGACATGAGTAGTATATTCCAACAGGTTCGACTCGGTTGAATTGCCTTTGCAGAAGCCATGCTGAGCTGGGTTAATGATAGGAGAAACTGAATGAGCTAGTTATTTAGTTATAATGGATTTGAAAAGTTTAGATATTTCGCTAAGTTTTGCAATGCCTCTATAGTTTGCAACACATGATTTACTGCCACTTTTGTACAGTGGTATGATAAAAGACTCTTTCCAGAAACAGGGAAATACACATTGCTTTAGAGAAGCATTAAAAATATTCGTTAAGAGCCGATACAAATATTCCACGCAACTTTTTAGAACAACAGAAGGAATGCTGTCGGGCCCACTAGCATAATAAGTTTTTAGTTTTGTAGGTATAAAAACACGTCGTTACAGGATATCGAAGGGGCTCGTACACCGCAAAGCAGTGGCGAGCTAAAAAGAACATTCGGTTGGACGGGCACGCAATTTTGTGCGTAGTTTGATTTAAAGAAATCAGCAAACATATCGGCAACTGTGGCATCGTCACTTGAAACCAAGTCTTTAGATTTCATGACGGCTGAGAATCCAGTAGTCTTGCGTTAAGTGTTAACAAAATTGAAGAACGATTTGGGATTAGAGGAAAGTTGCAGCTTAATCTTATTAATTTAGTCTTGGTAACAATCTTTGTTCAAAGAATTATATTTATGACGTAGAACAGAATATCTGCTATAGTCATTTGGAAGTCCAGATTTTTTATATCTCTTAAATCAACGCGTTTTATGATTTTTTAAGCAGTTTAGTTCCTTGGTGCACCAACCTGTATTTACTGAAACTCTAACGCAATTAGTTTGGGGGATACAAGCACGGAATATGAGGTGTAAAGCACTAGTAAAATGATGAACGCTCTCGTCAACGTCTCCATTATAATCGGGCCAAACTATAAGGGAAAGCGCATTTCTTAACTTCCTGAAGTTAATTTTCCTAAATAAAAACCTATCGGCAGACGAACTATTATAGGTATTACGTTGTTTTGGAAGGCTGAAGGTTTCAGCAATTAACTCCAATGCAGGGTGATATACATCTTCAGGCAGTACCAACGGGTCAGTTCGGACTAAAGAGAATCTAGAATTATCACTGACATATATTAGGTCGAAGCATTTACCAAACTTATTCAGAATGCCGTTAACCTGAAAAAGCCCACTATCTGCAAGGTTGTTTAAGAACTCGTTAAAGATTTCTCGAGAAGAACAGGGAACCAAGCAACCATCAATCATATTCCAGGTTGTTGTTATTTTATTGATTTTTCGTGTAGTTGTAGATAATTACGTTTAGGAAATTTCCAACTAACGAGGGCTTTCCTAAAACAAATCGCACCATGAACTAAATTTTAATTAAATAGCTGCTGTTGCTGCCGTTGTGCGCACAGAATGGCAAGTTTGTGTTTAACTATTAACAGCTCTATCGCAGGTCAGTTTAGGAAATCCAAATTTTTAAAATTTTAAGGTTACAAATCGGATTGGCTGATGGATGCAAGAAAGTTTTTAGTTGGTTATTCGGTAATTGAATTCATAATTTAAAGTAGCATACACAAAAACACAATTTATGTGTTTACCACGTCCCGACCGTTTTTCGGGTTTTCGATATCAACATAAAATTGTACACATTTTCGTAGTAAATACGCGTTTTTGGCTGGTAGGATCGCCAAATATAGTATATTGAAGCCACTTTTTTATTTTCAGTAACACACCTAAATGTATGTTTTTATTATATAAATATTTTCACAAGAATGAAAATTTTTGAAATCTAACAAATCAAAAAAACTAAAATAAAATTATTGAATAAACTAATAAATTGAATTCACAAAGTATATAAAGTTAAAAGTAAAATTTATAATATATTAAAAGGAACCTTACAGTTACGTAATAGTGAGAAGTCCTTAGAGGTGCTTTTCGATACACATTTCCCATCGCGATATGATTTAGAAGCGCCAGCGGACAGCTCTCACACTTCGATCACGGAGGGGATAGTGCCGAGCTTAGTGACCGATACCAAGATCGAATGGACGGTGAAGACGTTTTCTAAGTTTAAATCGCCGGGCCCAGATGGTATATTCCCGACCATGATACAAATTTCAAGTAGAGCGGTCGTGGAATGGTTTAAAAAAATATTCGATGGATGCATAAGGCTGAATCCTGTACCGCACTGTATAGGGTGGGAATAAGCATAGCGAAAGCCCTGGAATATAATAAATATGCTCTAGGAGTCTTTTTGGACATTGCCGGGGCTTTCAATGTTTCTAAATTGGCGATTATGGATGGTCTTAATTACATTAAAGTACATCCCGCCTTAATCAAATGGATTGGCTGCATGCTAAATTGCAGGATGATTACATCACAATGGGGATTGTACGAGGCCACGAAATCAGAGGACAGGCGCACGCCACAGGGAGGGGTGCTATCACCTCTGCTGTGGACGCTGGTCATCAACCAACTGCTCAGGCGATTCGATGAGGGACCCGTAAAACTTACGGCTTACGCAGATGACGTTGCAATAGTCATAAATGGAAAGTGCCTTCCAACGATTAGTTCTTTGATGGATCGGGCGCTTCGGGATATTCATACCTGGGCATCTAATGTCGGGTTGAAAGTCAATGCGGAGAAGACGGATATGGTCTTGTTTACAAAGAGACACAAGGTCTCAAATTGGACCAGGCCTAAGCTAGGAGGGGTGATCTTATAGGAGAAAGCTTGCACAAAATATCTAGGAATCATCCTAGACAGTAAGCTGTCATGGAGGCTCAACGTGGAGGAGAGGGTGAAGATGGCCTCAACAGCACTCTATGCATGTAAAAGAATGCTGGGGTGTACGTGGGGCTTATCGCCCTATCTTTCTTAATGGGTTTTTACAGCGATTGTAAACCCTATTCTATATTATGGAGTTTTTGTTTGGTGGAAAGCCACACAAAAAACAACCTACCTGAAAAAATTAGAAGGATGTGCAGACTATCAATGCTTAGCATTACGGGAGCCCTGAAAACAACCCCGACGGCTGCACTGTATGCCATTCTGCACATTTCACCTGTAGACCTGGTAGCAACGAACATAGCGTTAACAACTGCTCAATATGGGTGGATTGTTGGCGCAAGGGTGCTCAAATGACGGACGAGGCGATACATGTGTACACAGATGGTTCCAAAGCTGTAGAAGGAGTAGAGTGTGTATATTCACAGCCAAGCATCAATTAAGGCAATAATCTCGCATAGCAAAGCATCTAAAAGTGTCCTGGAGTGTAAGCATTCTGGAATGAATCGGGACAGGGAGAAGCATACATCTATATTGGTTTCCAGGGGATATGGGAATAGATGGGAATGAAAAAGTAGATGAACTAGTTAAAAAGGGTGCATCCCTTGACGCTTGCTCCGTATACGTCCCAATTAGATTGGGCGAGATTAAGAGAAGGCGAGAGGTGCAAATGTTCGATCAAGCGGGAAAGGCGTGAGCTCAAGCGCGGGACTGTAAAATGTCGAAGATTATGTGTAGGTCTTACAACCTTAGACTAACAAAATTGCTTCTATCATTAAAACTGAAGACTCATGACGGGTATTCTGACTAGACACTGCCTTCTGCCGTCACATGCCTTTAAATTAGGCTTGGTCAGTGATAGCAGATGTAGGAAGTGCGGGTTGGAGGAGGAAACGATCGAGCACATTTTGTGCTCGAGCCCTGCGCTTACCAGGCTAAGTTTCCAGCTATTAGGAGTGATACAGCTGTCAGATATAGAAGCAGCAAGTGGCTTAAGTCCTAGAAAGCTTCTAGTATTTGCCAAGGTGACGGAGTTATTTTATATCATAAGTAGGTTGATAGGGTTTTTCAGTTTGGTCGTTAAAATAAACCTCTGGTAACACTACGGACACATTCAGTCTATTTGAGGTCATCATGTACCGGTCAGTTCAATCTAACTTAATCTAGCATAACGGAAGCCCTAAACACTATTCCGACTGCAGCATTGTATGCCATTCTGCACATCCCGCCTGCAGACCTAATTGCCAAAAATATCGCGTTTGCCACTACAACAAGGTTTAAGACCTCGGGGCAGCTTGAGTGTAGGCTGCCACCTAATATCGGGCAAACGGAATATATGGTCCCGTGCCGCAGCATCTTTCAAGCGAAAATTATATCCGTGAAGAAAGCAGCAGAAATTCTGGAGAAAGCGTGATTAAGCTGCAGTCGCATCAAAATATATATTGATAGCCAGGCGGCGATTAAGACAATAATTTCACGCAGTACTTCATCAAGGACTGTTCTGAAATGCAAGGCTGCATTGGCAAAGGTCGATCCATACATCTATTCTGGGTTCCCGATCATAAAGAGATAGAAGATAGCGAAAAAGCCGATTTGTTGGCAAAGGAGGGTACAACACGCGCTGAAACAACCACAGGCGTCCCAATCCGTTTGGGAGAAATCAAAAGGAGACAGGAGTTGCATATGATCCATCAAGCAGGAGAGGCGTGGCAAAAGCGCGTGGCTGCAAAATTTCTAAGATCATGTGCAAAACCTACGATATTAGTGTCACAAACTGGCTGAAGTGAGAAGACTTAAGGCTTCCGAGGGGCATACTAACTGGACACTGCCTTCTGGCGTCACATGCTTATAAGTTACACCTCGTCACTAACAGCAGACGTAGGAAGTGGGAGTTACAGGAAGAAACAATTGAGCATGTTCTCTGTTCGTGTCCTGCGCTCGCCAGGACTAACCTCCAGCTATTGGGGGGTGGCAGAGTTGCCAAATATCGGGCAGCAAGTAATTTAGGTCCTAGAAAACTTCTAGTATTTTCCAAGAGGACGGAGCTATTGTAAACATAAATCCTAGTCCGATTGTCTGTGCATACGATAGCTTGAGTAAATATTGACATATCATATAAGGGTTCCCTGGCACTTATCTCTTATTGCTAAAATGAGCGAAATTGGATGATAACCACGCCCACTTTCGACATTTCAAAAACACAAAAAACCTGATTATTTAGAAAATAATATACCTAGAATGATGAAATTTGATGTATGGACTGATATTAAGACTCTTGATAAAACTTAAAAAAAAAACTTGTGGTATAACTAATTTTACAAATATTATTAATCATCAATCACAAAACGTTAAACCTATCAAAACAAAATTCGCCAGAGGTTTTCTTTACTATAAGGAGTTAACGAAATCGGTTAAGGACCACGACCACTTTTTTATAAAAGATTTTAAAAGTGTGAAATTACCAGCATATGCTGAGGACATTGATATCATCGGCCTATCCACCCACGCTACTGTTGGCAGCCATAATTTCGAAATAGTAAAAGACTTTGTCTATTAGGGAACCAGCATCAACACTACAACAACAGCAGCTCTGAAATCCAGCGAAGAAGCACTCTTGCCAATAAATGCTACTTTGGACTAGGTAGGCAACTGACAAGTATAGTCCTCTCTCGGCAAACGAAAATCATACTCTACAAGTCACTTATCGTTCCCGTCCTGCTATATGGTGCAAAAGCATGGACCATGAAAACATCAGATGAAGCGGCTCTCATCCAGCAAATTAAAACGCAGCGGCTGCCCTGGCTAGGTCATGTTGTGCGAATGAAAGATGACGCTCCGGCCAAGAAAGTGTTTCTACCGGAACCCGTCTATGGAAGCAGAGGTAGAGGGCGGCCCCCACTCCGCTAGTAGGACCAGGTGCAAAACGATTTAAACTCCCTTGGTGTGACCAATTGGCGCCAGTTGGCAGAGAGAAGGAGCGACTGGCGCGCCTTGTTGGACGGCATAACCGTTTAAGCGGTTAAGCGCCGATTAAGTAAGTAAGTTTTTAAAGGGGTCATGGATGGATAAAAGAAGCTATTTCATTTTATTTATTTAAGAGTTCGTTATTAGTACAGTAACATAACTTAGAATCTTTTATCGTACAACACATAATAATTACAAGTCAAAAAAAAAATGCTTTATGTCAATATTATTTCTTTTCCAAATGGAATTATAACAAGAAATAGGAAAACACTAAAATTTTTAAAATGGGCGTGGTGCTGCCCCTTTTACGACTAAGCGGTTTTCTATGTTTCGGTAGTCATAACTCGAAGAAGAATTAACATATCGTAATAAAATTGGGAATACGTGCTTTATTTATACCAGGAAATATTTCTTGTAAAAATGGAAGGGATCGGTTGATGACGACACCTACTTTTACATAAAAGATGTATAAAAGGGTCGTAGGCTAGAACAGTAAGCTTTATCGTAGTGAAAAATAGATTTGTATAAATGATATTTCACTTACCAAGTTTATTTTAAGGGGACATTGGGAGACATGTTTTTCATTGGTCGGTGCCACTCCCATCAAGCTCTACACAACATTTCTAGAGCCTCAAAAAAAAAAATCCCTCGTAACAAAATTCGATACACATGTAAGGCTTATAACAAGAAATATTTATTGTAAAAATTGACTAGATCAGTTAAAGATCACGCCCACTTTTATTTAGGGGAGTTTGGAAAGTTCGTAGATGAATGTAATATGCAAAATCTATTCGAAACATTGTTTTATATCAGTGATATAATTGTCATTATAACAAGAAAAAGGAAAATGAAAATAAATTGAATGGGCGTGGCACCGCCCCCTTTTTTGTCCAAGCAGAAGAAGAGCTCGACGTATACATAAGTTGGTACACATATTTCCCTTATAATGAAACATTTTAATTAATTATACCTTGAATTGATTGTACCTTTTTTCAAAAATGTGCCTCAGTAGGGTTAGAAAAGTAATTTATCTGAAATTAACTGTACAATTGAAACTCACGCTGAGTATATAATGTTCGGTTACACCCGAACTTAAAGGTGTCTCTTGTTTTACAATTTATTTTTGGCCACAGTAGCACGATGAAATAGTTATTGTTTTTTAGTTTTTATTACAAATATGTAATTGAGTTAATATATTAATTCACCGATAAACTGCCATTAATTATGTTAAGTTGGTCATAAAAACTGTTATCTTGCCAGCACCTCGTCATAGTAGGGCTGCTTCAGATTCTACTATAGCCAAAATAACACTGGATGAAGATTTTGCTGCGAGTGCCGAATTATATATACTTGACGCAATATTAAATACCAAACCTGGTACAATCAGCTCCTATATTAGAAACTAAGTAGGTTAGGTTTGGTTGAACTGGCCGGTCAATAAAGACCTAACATAGACTGAATGAGTGTTACCAAAATTTTCTTGACAACCAAACAGAAGAACCCCAATCAGGTAGAAGGCAATATCCAGTCAGTATGCCCATCGTGACCCTTAAGACTTCTCTCTTCAGAGATATGAACCATTTCGCGAATCTAATACCGTAGGCTTTTCACATGATCTTAGAATTTTTGCAGCCCCACGTTTTTGTCCAAGCCTTTCCTGCAGTGTTATCAGAATTTGTTTGACGACCAAACCGAAGAACCCCAATCAGGTACCAGGATCTATGTCACAGAATAATTCCGTACTCTTGGCAAATTCTAGAAGTTTTCTGGGCCTGACTTAACTGCTGCTTCGAGATCTGGCAACTCTGCCGCCCTTTTAACTGGAGCCTTGACCTGGCGAGCGCAGATCACAAACGCAGAACGTGCTCAATCGTTTATTCCTGCAGCTCACACTTCCTACACCTGCTGTTACTGACGAGACCTAACTTATATGCATGTGACGCCAGAAAACAGTATCCTGTCAGTATGCCCATCGTGTGCCTTACTCTCTTCAGAGATATGAACCATTTTGTGGATCTAATGTTGTAGGCTTTGCACATGATCTTAGAATTTTTGCAGCCCCACGTTTTTGTCCAAGCCTTTCCTGCTTGATGGATCATATGCAGCTCCTAGGGGTTCTTCCATATCAACTATGGATGAGAAATGTGTATCAAGAGGCGCATTAAGGGTTTCTTCACTCCTAAGCGAGTTCTCGCCATTAATTTACTTTATTGTGCCTGAACTTATTCTCCTCTAGATAGGGGTATTCTTAACTTCACTGTTTTGCTGCATAGCTTGATTTCCACATAGATCTTAAACAGACCCCGATACTCGTCCCACGAACCTTCTCTTTCCCAACCTTTGCGAACAGGGTTTCCGTAGACAATATTCAAGACTTTGGGGAGGGTCACCTTGTTCGCGACGAGGAATACACAAAAATGCGATACCCACATCGATAAAGACTACATCGAGAGAATTGGAAGCATCTGGCTGCTAAGTATATGCTATCGAATTCAAATACTACTTCTGCTCTATCCCTATCCCGACCAACAAGCCTGAGCTCATTTCTCCTAAAGGGTATGGAGAAAATCTTAGACCATCATATCAGGGTGGTCAATCGAAATAAACTCCTCTGTGTAGGATTTAGTTCGCCTATCATTCAGGGAAATCCAGGGAGACGGCTATTCATGGCCTCACGATAAAAATTGAAAAGCCTCTAGAATCAAAAAACATAGCCCCCTGCGCTTTTATTGACATATAAGGGGCTTTCGATAATACAACACATCAAGCTATCGAACAAGCTATGATTGACAAGGGCATAAGCCATATGATTATTCGATTGGAGCTTTCCATTTTAAAGAATAGAAAAATCCATTTGGAACTTGGGGAACATCTGAATCAATTGCGGTCACAAGAGGATGCCCACAAGGGGGTGTGCTCTCCCCTCTCCTGTGGATCCTGGTCATGTATGGCCTCCTTCAGTTACTGAAAAGCAAGGGATTTGACACACAAGGGTATGCAGATGACCTAGTTATCTACATTACAGGGATGCACGAGGAAACAATATCAGATCGCATGCTACAAGCCCTTCGCATCATAGAGAGGTGGTGCGATACCAAAGGGCTGTCTATAAATAAAAACTGTCCTAGTGTCTTTCACCCGGAGAAGAAAACCATCCATCCCATAACCATTCCTGTATGTAACTAAAATACAATTCTCAATGGAGGGAAAACCTAGGGGTCACACTATATGGAATACTCACGTGGAACGCTTATTTGGATGCTATCCTAAACAAAGCCACAAGGGATTTCTTCGCCTGTACTCGACTCTACGGCAAAACATGCTGATACGGGTAATGATCGGAATGAAAACAGCTAGAAGAATAGATGGACTTAAATAACTCTGCTCCCCGAAGTCTTTGGGAGTGTTATCCATGTGATGGTCCTTTGCCGGATACAGATCCGGTACGCTCCGTTGCTAGCCCGACCATCTCGGGAACGATTTATATGGCCACGTTAAACCTTCATGCCTCCCATCCTTCGCCGCGGATAGGTGAGGTTGACAATTGGGTTTGGAGAAGATATATATTAGTTGCCTCTTACGACAGGCATACCTACCGCGGGTATATTCTGACCCCCTAACCCGCTGGGGTAGTTATTTACCTCTGCCGCAAGGCTTCAATAATCAAGGAAGCCATCAGGTGTCCCTTAAAATACGGATATTGCTGAATAGACGTCAGTGCATGCGTAAAGATCCGACCAATAATGGGAAGCCATCATCAGTTCATTGAGCTTAATGAAGTTCGCGTTGTAAAAGCATCTAGAACGGGGTCGGTAAGACCATAAATATTTGTTCTGTTCGGAATTTGAAAATTTCCAAAAGAAATTTTCTTTCCGGACAAATAGTCACCTCAAAAAAAAAATATATATATAGTTCGGATTACTAAAAGAAAATTATTCGTCCTGAACTCCCGGGTGAATAAACAAAAAGTAATTCCAGACGAAATCCTTTTTGTTTATTCACCTTTTTTTTATAGACATTTCTGTGATTTTTTAAACTTGAGAAACGAATAACTATTATTTTTGATATTTGGTTTTGTATTACACAGGAGCACACTCTGCTGCTAACAGAATTAAATTTAACAAGTAAGAACGGAAGAAGAAGACTTCATACCTTTCATGAATGGGGCTGAACAATAATCTTATCCCGTTCGTAATCTCCGAATAATCGGATGTATAAGATAAGAAATATATAGTGAACAGATCTACATACCTAAACGATTTTTAAGATAAATATAAAATAAACAAGTAAGGAAGGTTAAGTTCGGGTGTAACCGAACATTACATACTCAGTTGAGAGCTATGGTGGCAACATAAGGGAAAATAACCATGTAGGAAAATGAACCGAGGGTAACCCTGAAATGTGTTTGTATGACATGTGTATCAAATGAAAGGTATTAAAGAGTATTTTAAGACGGAGTGGGCCATAGTTCTATAGGTGCACGCCATTTAGGGATATCGCCATAAAGGTGGATCAGGGTTGACTCTAGAATTTGTTTGTACGATATGGGTATCAAATGAAAGGTGTTAATGAGTATTTTAAAAGGGCGTGGGCCTTAGGCTATAGGTGGACGCCTTTTCGAGATATCGCCATAAAGGTGGACCAGGGGTGACTCTAGGATGTGTTTGTACGATATGGGTATCAAATGAAAGGTGTTAATGAGTATTTTAAAGGGGTGGGCCTTAGTTCTATATGTGGACGCCTTTTCGAGATATCGCCATAAAGGTGGACCAGGGGTGACGCTAGAATTTGTTTGTACGATATGGGTATCAAATGAAAGGTGTTAATGAGTGATGTATATTGGAACCAAACAAGATAAGTCAGTTAATGACTATTTTAAAAGGACGTGGGCCTTAATTCTATAGGTGGACGCCTTTTCGGAATATCGTTATAAAAGTGGACCAGGGTTGACTCTAGAATGCGTTTGTACAATATGGGTATCAAACGAAAGGTGTTAATAAGTGTTTTAAAAGGGAGTGGGCCTTAGTTCTATGGGTGGACGCCTTTTCGGGATATCGCCATAAACGTGGACCAGGGGTGACTCTAGAATGCGGTTGTACAATATGGGTATCAAATGAAAGGTGTTAATAAGTATTTTAAAAAGGCGTGGGCCTTAGTTCTATAGGTGGACGCCTTTTCGAGATATCGCCATAAAGGTGGTCCAGGGGTGACTCTAGAATGCGTTTGTACAATATGGGTGTCAAACGAAAGGTATTAATGAGTATTTTAAGAGGGTGTGGGCCTTAGTTCTATGTGTGGACGCTTTTTCGAGATATCGCCATAAAGGTGGACCAGGGGTGACGCTAGAATTTGTTTGTACGATATGGGTATCAAATGAAAGGTGTTAATGAGTATTTTAAAAGGGCGTGGGCCTTAGTTCTATAGGTGCGTTTGTACAATATGGGTATCAAACGAAAGGTGTTAATAAGTGTTTTAAAAGGGAGTGGGCCTTAGTTCTATAGGTGGACGGCTTTTCGGGATATCGCCATAAACGTGGACCAGGGGTGACTCTAGAATGCGTTTGTACAATATGAGTATCAAATGAAAAGTGTTAATGAGTATTTTAAAAGGGCGTGGGCCTTAGTTCTATAGGTGGACGCCTTTTCGAGATATAGCCATAAAGGTGGACCAGAGGTGACTCTAGAATTTGTTTGTACGATATGGGTATCAAATGAAAGGTGTTAATGAGTATTTTAAAAGGGCGTGGGCCTTAGTTCTATAGGTGCGTTTGTACAATATGGGTATCAAACGAAAGGTGTTAATAAGTGTTTTAAAAGGGAGTGGGCCTTAGTTCTATAGGTGGACGGCTTTTCGGGATATCGCCATAAACGTGGACCAGGGGTGACTCTAGAATGCGTTTGTACAATATGAGTATCAAATGAAAAGTGTTAATGAGTATTTTAAAAGGGCGTGGGCCTTAGTTCTATAGGTGGACGCCTTTTCGAGATATAGCCATAAAGGTGGACCAGAGGTGACTCTAGAATTTGTTTGTACGATATGGGTATCAAATGAAAGGTGTTAATGAGTATTTTAAAAGGACGTGGGCCTTAGTTCTATAGGTGGACGCCTTTTCGAGATATCGCCATAAAGGTGGACCAGGGGTGACTCTAGAATTTGTGTGTACGATATGGGTATCAAATGAAAGGTGCTAATGAGTATTTTAAAAGGGCGTGGGCCTTAGTTCTATAGGTGAACGCCTTTTCGAGATATCGCCATAAAGGTGTACCAGGGGTGACTCTAGAATTTGTTTGTACGATATGGGTATCAAATGAAAGGTGTTAATGAGTATTTTAAAAGGGCGTGGGCCTTAGTTCTATAGGTGGACGCCTTTTCGAAATATCGCCATAAAGGTGGGCCAGGGGTGATTCTAGAATTTGTTTGTACGATATGGGTATCAAATGAAAGGTGTTAATGAGTATTTTAAAAAGGAGTGGGCCTTAGTTCTGTATGTGGACGCCTTTTCGAGATATCGCCATAAACGCCATATGGGTATCAAATTAAAGGTATTAATGAGGGTTTTAAAAGGGAGTGGCCCTTAGTTGTATATGTGAAGGCGTTTTCCAGATATCGACCAAAATGTGGACCAGGGTGATCCAGAACATCATCTGTCGGGTACCGTTAATTTATTTATATATGTAATACCACGAACAGTATTCCTTCCAAAATTCCAAGGGCTTTTGATTTTGCCCTGCAAAACTTTTTCATTTTATTCTACTTAATATGGTAGATGTCACAACCATTTTACCAAGTTTTTTTCTAAAGTTATATGTTGCGTCAATAGATCAATACAATTACCATGTTTCATCCCTTTTTTCGTATTTGGTATATAATTATGGAATTTTTTTCATTTTTCGAAATTTTCGATATCGAAAAAGTGGGCGTGGTCATAGTCGGATTTAGGCCATTTTTTACACCAATACAAAGTGAGTTCAGATAAGTACGTGAACTGAGTTTAGTAAAGATATATCGATTTTTGCTCAAGTTATCGTGTTAACGGCCGAGCGGAAGGACAGACGGTCGACTGTGTATAAAAACTGGGCGTGGCTTCAAACGATTTCGCCCTTTTTCACAGAAAACAGTTATCGTCCTAGAATCTAAGCCTCTAACAAATTTCACAAGGATTGGTAAATTTTTGTTCGACTTATGGCATTAAAAGTATCCTAGACAAATTAAATTAAAAAGGGCGGAGCCACTCCCATTTTGAAATTTTCTTTTATTTTTGTATTTCGTTGCACCATATCAACACTGGAGTTGAATGTTGGCATAAAATACTTATATACTGTAAAGATATTAACTTTTCTTTTAAAATTTGAATTAAAAAAAAAATTTTTTAAAAAGTGGGCGTGGTCGTTCTCCGATTTTGCTAATTTTTAGTAAACAGATATATAGTAATAAGGGTAACGTTCCTGCCAAATTTCATCATGATATCTTCAACGACTGCCAAATAACAGCTTGCAAAACTTCTAAATTACCTTCTTTTAAAAGTGGGCGGTGCCACGCCCATTGTCCAAAACTTTACTATTTTTCTATTCTGCGTCATAAGTTCAACTCACTTACCAAGTTTCATCGCTTAATCCGTATTTGGTAATGAATTATCGCACTTTTTCGATTTTTCGAAATTTTCGATATCGAAAAAGTGGGCGTGGTTATTGTCCGATATCGTTCATTTTAAATAGCGATCTGAGATGAGTGCCCAGGAAGCTACATACCAAATTTCATCAAGATACCTCAAAATTTACTCAAGTTATCGTGTTAACGGGCAGACGGACGGACGGACATGGCTCAATCGAATTTTTTTTCGATACTGATGATTTTGATATATGGAAGTCTATATCTATCTCGATTCCTTTATACCTGTGCAACCAACCGTTATCAAATCAAAGTTAATATACTCTGTGAGCTCTGCTCAACTGAGTATAAAAACAGGTAAGTACTTTGTGTGAGGATCGCAAAGTTTCAGTTTTTTTGTGGTCTGCGTGTAAAAACTATGACTACGAATCACGTGTTTCAACAATATATCACGTAAACGTAACTATTCGATGAAACCTGATGAATTTTGAAGCTTCTAGCCGTAAAAACGGGACAAAAATTACAGTTTATGTGGGATATATAATATATATACCACCGATCTCTATGATTTTTTCAGACAACAATATATGCTATATACGTAAGCATTTCGTGAAATTTGAAGCTTCTAGCTGTTAAAATGGGGCAGAAATTGCGCAAAGTTTCTTATCTGAACAATCGGTTGTATGAGATATATACTATATATACCACCGATCTCAATGGTTTTTTCAGACAACAATATATGCTATACACGTAAGCATTTGATGAAATTTGAAGCTTCTAGCTGTTAAAATGGGGAAGAAATTGCGCAAAGTTTCTTTTCTGAACAATCGGTTGTATGAGATATATACTATATATACCACCGGTCTCTATGATTTTTTCAGACAACAATATATGCTATACACGTAAGCATTTGGTGAAATTTGAACATATCTAAACGATTTTTAAGATAAATATAAAATAAAAAATAGGTAGGTACTTTGTGTGAGGATGCAAAGCTTCACGTCTGCTGCTAACAGAATTAAATTTAACAAGTAAGAACGGGACTGTCTTCGGCTGTGCCGAAGACTTCATACCTTTCATGAATGGGGCTGAACAATAATCTTATTCCGTTCGTAATCTCCGAATAATCGGATGTATAAGATAAGAAATATAGAGTGAACAGATCTACATACCTAAACGATTTTTAAGATAAATATAAAATAAAAAACAGATAGGTACTTTGTGTGAGGATCGCAAAGTTTCAGTTTTTTGTGGTCTGCTTGTAAAAACTATGACTACGAATCACGTATTTCAAAAATATATGACGTAAACATAACTATTTGATGAAATTTGATGAATTTTGAAGCTTCTAGCCGTAAAAAAGGGGCAAAAATGACAGTTTATATGAAGTATATAATATATATACCACCGATCTCTATGATTTTTCAGACAACAATATATGCTATATACGTAAGCATTTGGTGAAATTTGAAGCTTCTAGCTGTTAAAACGGGGCATAGATTGCGCAAAGTTTCTTATCTGAACAATCGGTTGTATGAGATATATACTATGTATATCACCGATCTCAATGATTTTTTCAGACATCAATATATGCTATACACGTAAGCATTTGGTGAAATTTGAAGCTTCTAGCTGTTAAAATGGGGCCGAAATCGAAAAAAATATATATATATACTATATATACCATCATATATATATTATATACATCACCGATCTCTATGATTTTTTGACACAACAATATATACTATATACGTAAGCAATCGGTGACATTTGAAGCTTATAGATGTTAGAGTGGGGTAGAAATTGCGAAAAGTTTTTTATCTGAACAATCGGTTGTATGAGATATACACTATATATACAACCGATCGCTATGATTTTTTCAGACAACAATATATGCTATATACGTAAGCATTCGGTGAAATTTGAAGCTTCTGGCTGTTAAAATGGGGCTAAAATTGCGAAAATATATATATATACTAATTATACCACCATATATATACTATATATACCATCGATCTTTATAATTTTTTTAGACAACAACATATGCTATATGCGTAAGCATTCGATGAAATTTGAAGCCTCTAGCTCTTAAAATAGGGCAGTAATTACGAAAAGTTTCTTATCTGAACAATCGGTTGTGGGGGATATATACTATATATACGACCGATCTCATCAATTTTTTTAGGCAACAATATGTGCAATATACGAAAATATATGGTGAAGTTTGCATCTTCAATCTGTTAAATTGAGTAAGATATGACAAAAATCCTCTTTTTCTGAAAAATCGGTTGTATGGAGGATATATGCTATAGTGGTCCGATCCGGCCGGTTCCGACAAATGTCTAATCGGACACCCAAATACACCCGCTCACCAAATTTTATCAAGATATCTCAAAAATTGAGGGACTAGTTTGCATACAAACAGACAGACGGACATGGCTAAATCAACTCAGCTCTTCATCCTGATTATTTCGGTATACTTAATGGTGGGTCTACTTATTTATCTATTTTCCTTTAAGGACTTACAATTTTGGGTTTCGTGTCGAAATTAATATACCATTTCATTTTTATGAAAGGTATAAAAATTGTATAGTGTAGAGCGGGTTTCTTTGAGGGAATCAAATTCCCGCGCTAGGATGTTTTTGTTGATAGTATTTGTTCATTAAAACAAATAAATGTTTAGATTTTGTACCGAACCCGGACACTACGAAATGAAGACTGAATTTTTGTGTTCAATTGATTGTTATTAAAATGATTTTTCGATCATTATTTACAACAAGAACAAAATAAGTAAATGCTGTTGCCCGTGCTTAAGTAAGCCAGACGCAAGCGTCAGCATTTTACCATAAGCAAAGGCATTGCAACGGATGCGGGTGCAATGGCTTTGTTTAGCCAAAATTAAATTATTTAGTTTAAGCGGAATTTGTTTTGCGAAACAGGAAATGCAAAAAAATTGTTATTGAGTTTTCATTATCAAAAATTATTAAGAATTTAGCTGTGTGAAATTCTGATGCGGCAAGTTCGCATAATCGATGTTAGCATTAATTTGTTTATAGGAAGGTAAGTTGAATTTTAAATAATTTAAATGTTATGTCAGCATAAATATGTTTATGCGAACTAAATATGATTGCCGAAAGGTATGTAAGTAAATATGTAAATCATTATGTAAGATCCAAAGATATTGTGTGTTAACTTGTACCACCCTTTAGGCATAATATGCAATGTATTCTTGACCTAGTTTATTATATGTATATATATATATATATATATGTATATAATGCTTATTTGTATATACATACCTACATATATATACAATTGATAAACTTTCAGATACTGCTGGAAACCATGTACTAAACACACTGTGAAGTTGTAACCATTTAATTGTTAATATGGCTATGTGTTTGTTTATGTAGAATAATTTGTTTATAATAACCGTTTATCATATTAAAGTTTAAATAGATTCCTATGTTATTATAATTTTAGACGTCAGTTTCTCTTCTAAACTTTCGTTCGTCAACTCACATCTTAATGCATCACTTTGACTTGAGGCTTACTTGGAAACTAGATTGTTACACATAGATACATATCTACATATATGTGTGGATGAAAGTACGTATATAACTAATTTCTTAATAGATATACACGTGTTCATATTTATGTGTTTCGAATAAACCACACTAAACGTTTATGTATACTGCGATAGTAGTATTCTTCGTATTTCGGTTATTATTAACATATGTTTGATTACATCAATTTCTGGGTACGCCTTATTGTTCAAAATTAAATATTTACAATCACAGAAAATTCAGTTAGTCATGAGCATAAAGAGTTATCTACTGACTCACACAATGTCCTGAGTGTAGCAGCTGGTAGAAAGAAATCATTACAAGGATTTACCGTAAAAGTATTATTGCGTTGTAAGCGTGTTGTCGCACAGTGTATAACCTAATGTATGTAGTGGCCACTTAATATCAGTTTATTGATAACTGCTAACTAAATCCTGTTTCGAAGGAATATAAAATCAAACACTTTTTTCCTTTTCAAAGTAAAAATAGTTAAGTTAATAAAAATGTGGAAATTTGTTAGCAAGGAATGAAACCGGAACCAATACCGTAACCGTTTAAAACGGTTTCATTTCGCTTAACCAAAACGGTTATTCTAATACGTTAAAGAACGAAACCGAAATTTTTTCGGGCGGTGGAACCTGTTCCAAACGGTTTTGCCAAAAATGGCGGATAGTGGAAACACAAAACTATTTTAAGTTTTATATAATCAATATTATTATATTATTTATCTAGTATTATAATTAATAAAATAGTATTATATATTACACACACTAATAAGTGAAAATTTTAAATAACCCTTCCAGGATTTCTACCGCGCAAATCACTTATTCGATTCACTGTTCTACAGTATTTTTGTGTGCTGTGTAAAAAATATAACTTTTTAGCCAGGTAACCTGATATGCAGGCTTACATGAATAGCTTTTCAATGTTATAAGTTTTTATTTAAAACGTTAGTTTGTAAACTATCGTGCACTGTAAATATAACCATAGGTTGTTGCATGTGATCAAAGAATAAAGAATAATTTGTAAAAGAATTTGGTTTGAAACTATAATAGGCAATTCATAGCAATTCATATTATTTACCGCGAGCAAACAAGCAAAGTGTTCTTCCATTATCTGGCCATTCGCGACGGTCATTCTCCCTGTCAGCCTAATTTGACAGGTAGGTATGGAAATGGAGAAATAAAGGAGATCCTTCACAATGACTTTCAAGGAAACCAAATTGCGAATAAATGGATAAAAGTTTTAGATTTTGCTCAACTTTTTTAATATTTGCATAAAATCTCTCTTTGGACCATTCAACGCAAATAAAGTTTTTAAGTTCAGGAAATGAAAAACATTTAATTGAAAAAAGCGTTCTGAAAAATTATTGAAATAAAGGGAAATTCAAAATGTTGCAGTAAGCTATCGCCTAAATATCTCCATGACAGAAAAAATGTCTGTGAATTATTTTTTTGTTTTTGAAATGAATTTAAATCGCCACCAAACGTATCGAATTAGTTACTTCCTGGCGGTAGACGATCATATAGTCTGAAAATTGCTGGCAAAATATGGACTGCAGCTTTTTCTTATTTACTATGACACACATTTTTATTTATTTTATGATGGCGTTAAACAAGCGAAAAAATTTAAATTGGAATAGTTATATCAGGTGAAAATTTTATCATCATTAATTTTAAATTTCACATCGTACTAATGATAGAAAATTTCCCAATTTTAAGTTAAAAATTGTCACTAAACGTGTTTGTTAACTTGCCCATCCGGACCCTACCATACCAACTAGTTGGGCCTAGGCCTAGTTCTACCTAGTTAGTTCGATCAACAATTAGACTCGTTTTCTTTATATGTACCTACATGCAAACCTTTTTTAATTAATATTACTTTGTCTACAAACTTAAGTTTGTATTTTTATTCTGAAACCAAAATAAATGTTGGAGAACGAAACCAGAACCGAAACCGAATCAGGTTTAAATACCGAACCCAGAACGTTATTTTAATCGGTTTCTTACCTTGTTTGTTAGTGATCATTGTAAATTTATACAAGTGAAAAATCTTTCTATTCCTCCATTGCCATACCTACCTTTCAAATAATATTTGACAGGGAGATCGGCTGTCGCGAATGGCCAGAGAATGGAAGAAAGTAAATAATAAAAAAATTCTCGCGGTTACAAATTTACGTGCCATGAATTGCCCATTTGTGTTTCAAACCAACTTTTATTTTAATTGAGTTTCCAAAAAATCAGGCAACACATTCATATCCATTTTTAAAATGTAGTAAATAGAGATAGTATGAGAAGCCAGTTAAGCACACATTTTAAGATATTGTGACGAATATTAGAGACACTAAGTGATACTCACATCACTAGTCTGATGCTAAGTAAATGAAACCACAACAACAATAAAGCAGACAGTCACTTGTATCTACATAAACGAATCAATCATTATGTCTACACATATGTACGTACACACAGCGGTTGTCATTCAAATCCCACTAAGAGTATGCCAATGGAAAGGTAGCAAAAACCGTAGCAGCATTATCTAGGATAATGATAAATGCAAGAGGACCAAAGCAACGACGGCGTCAACTTCTGGCTGGCGTTGTAAAAAGCCAAATACTTTACGGGGCTCCTGTTTGGCATCAGGCCACGGAGTATAAATCA
Organism: Eurosta solidaginis; assembly: GCF_040869045.1. Taxonomy (NCBI): domain Eukaryota; kingdom Metazoa; phylum Arthropoda; class Insecta; order Diptera; family Tephritidae; genus Eurosta; species Eurosta solidaginis. The sequence goes on along the minus strand of NC_090320.1, from coordinate 109,476,912 downwards.
TACTTCCGCGGGGTAAAGTCGACTTACCGCCTGCGTGCACTACGCGTCTGTAGCGCCCTTAAAACTGTCTCTGACGACGCAGCACTAATCACCGCAGGAATGTGTCCTATAGACATATTAGCAAAAGAAGCAGCGACGATTTATCGGGATCAAAGCTCACGTAACGGAGCACGGGAGCGAAGCGTGCAGAACTGGCAGCTCAGGTAAAATGCCTCAACAAATGGTCGCTGGACACACCGATGTATCCCAGATATTAATATATGGATATCTAGAAAGCACGGCGAGGTGGATTTCTACCTCACACAGTTTCTGAGTGGTCACGGCTGCTTTAAGGAATATTTGCACCGATTCAATCACGAGCCTAACAACATATGCGATCACTGTGGCGGCGATACAGTAGAAGATGTTTACCATGTATTTTTCGAGTGTCCTAGGTTCTATAGCTCGAGATGCAAACTGTGCAGAATATTTGGAGAGGATTACACTCCTGAAACAATTGTTGGATGCATGCTACAAAGCAAGGTAAAATGGTCAACGGCGTGCGATGTAATAGCGGAAATAATGAAGTGTCTACGAAGTCTTGAAAGGCTACGGCGCAGCAGCGAACATTGAATAGTCGAGTTGTGTGGGTGGATAACAATCTGCTAAGGTGGAGGGGATCGAGCTGAGCACGTATTGGATGCAAGGCCTCCGTACAATTAGCGGTGTGAGAATGATAAAATAAGAAATACCGTAATATATGTAGGTAATGTAATAGCAAACCAGGCGACGGATTGGAGACAAGGCCTCTTCAACCGTTCGAATACTGCCCCAGGTGAAGGAATAAAGCACGGATTGGAGACACGGCCTCTTCAACTGTGCTACCAAAAGCAGTCAACATACACGCAACGACAAAACTACGGATTGGAGACAAGGCCTCTCCAACCGTAGAAACAACGAGTATGAGGGTAAACATCTCACATGTAATCAGAGTTTATACTCGGATTGGAGAGAAGACCTCCCCAACCGGTGGAAGTACGAGGAAAGCCCCGTTACGTATTGTGGAAAAAAAAACAAAAAACAAAAAAAAAAAAAAAATGAAATGAAAAACGGAAAACCTATTGAATCAAAAAAAAATTCTATTTATACATATATAATTTATTTACACATATATACATATATAAAAAACAAAACCCTACAATACAAGTAGTCGAACGCACAAGCATGCCACAAGCACTATATGCACAGTGTTTAAGGTAGGCTTGCAAACATTCGTAGAAGTGGTATGCGTCAAGCACATTCAGGTAGTAAGCAGGGCGTGTCAGTCCCAGCGTTAACCATACCGCGGCACTATCTAAGTACAGCAACGTGACCCCGACAGACCTAGAGCTTAGTGCTCAACCTACCTCCCGACGGAATACTTGACGGTAGTACCGGGGGGTAAATGGTACTCAGACGGTATGAGGTTTAGTGCGGTTAAAGTCCCACACTGACTATGAGGCTTTCGATGCTTCCTCCTCGTAAAAAAAAAAAAAAAAAACACAGCGGAGAAGAGACGCACAAACACATACATATATCTTATCTGGGATGCTCCCAAAAGTAGGTAATTATCTGTGGAAGTGTCACTCACATATATACGCGCATATGAGAAGCTATACACGTGCATCTGTATTTATAATTTTATAGCAGTAACTAAGTAAATTCTAGAAATGCCTAGAAGTATGGAACGAGGAAATGGAAGACTATAAAAAGCGGCAACAGTAGAGGCACGACAGTCAGTTTTATTTAAGCAAGCTATTAGTTGCGAAGTATAAGTGTTATTTTAAAGAAGTCTAATAAAGAACATTTTGAATTATCGAATGTTGGAGTTATTTATTCAACAGTTTAGTGATTCGAACGTTAGGTTGCATATAAGAGAAATTCCAGTAAATTCGTTACAATATGTAAATAATGCAATTTACCCACACACTTTTCAAAAACACTATTGAGCAAATGATATAACTAATCGAACAGCGATTTAACGGGTGATCCAGGCTGTTTACTATCGTGAACCTTTTTTTCAAACATTCGCCACTTGTATGAATTCACAATGTTAGCGATATCCACATCTGGCTCGTTAGTTCATTAATTGGTAGTTTTTCTATAGGTATTTTGCATTTTTTTTATTGTAGAAACATGGATTTTAAGGTTATTTTCTGTTATTAATTTCATTAGAAAAAACCAAAAAGTTCGGGGTTAAATCGAATAGCCGAAATATGGCAGCCATATTTGATTTCGTCCTGCTAGACTGCAAAGTGTGAATCAAAGCAATAACAACTTGTGGATGCGGAAGCTTAAGATAAAGAACAATGCCCAAAAGTAGCAGAGGAGGAACACGCTCTCACCAGGGAAACGCGCGTCAATCTAGCTCAAAATCGATCTGGGTACTGTAACAGGTTAAACTCTTACCCATCCAGAATCAACCCCGAAATACAAAATGTATGCCCTGCTTGCAATGTGCCCCCACATGACGTCAACCATCTCTCCAACTTTATTGTGGAACTAACGCTTCTAACACCCCTCTCATTATGGTCCACCCCTGTTCAAATAGAAAGTTTCCATGGACTCCCGTTAGAGGACTTTGATGATAATTTGTGATTGGTCGCACCTATTGGATGGGGCGAAGCACTGCTACAACAACAACAACAACAACAGAACGTGCTCATTCGTTTATTCCTGCAGATCACATTTCCTGTACTTGCTGCTACTGACGAGGCCACGGCAGCCGGTTCTATGTACCGGAGCGACTTGGGATTTTTCCCGACCAAGGGCTGTCATTTCAGTGTAACCTATTTAATTTGTTTCGTCCCTCCGGCACCCAATCCGGGTCCTACCCCTGACCCCGGTCCTGAGAAATGGTTTTGCTGCGTATGCCGGAAAATACTATTTATAGGATGTTCACACTCTGGTCAATGTGTCACGTGCAAAGGATGGTTGCATCGGACAGGTTGTTCTGGGCTAGACCCCAAGCACGCCGCCCTCGTAACTTTTATAAATCTTTTGTGGTTCCCTGCTGTACACGCCCAAGGGTGTCCCGTAGTCTGCGCCCGCTGCTGCTGCGCCCCATGGCGCCACCAGCTCATATGGCCGCTCCTACTCATAACTATAATCTCCGTAGTAGAGTCGGTAGCAATGCCGAGCACCAGCCCCCGCCCTCGCCTTCTTCTCCCCCTCTTTCCGGCACTAGCAATCGTTTAGGTCAGAGACACAGGCTCTTAGTCCCTACCACTGTTTGCACCATTTGCCACCACAGAATATATATGTTTGCGACATCTTCCCAATGCAGCTCGTGTCTTGGACGGTGCCACTTTCCTAGATGTTCTGGTCTCAGCGACGACAACCTCAAAACGGGTTTCATCGCGCCATGCTGCCAGGCCACAAACCCAACTACACCGTGTACCCCAATGCTTACCCCGGGGCGTCCTGTCCCAGGCCCACAACAGCAATTGCGTCCTGGCATCCTTCAACTCAGGCGTAGTCACCCGTCACTTCCCCTTTACTGACGACGCCTCCCCCGCTGCACTTCAGAATTCTGCAGTTAAACTGTAATGGATTAACTGGGAAGATCACGGAGATAGCCGATTTCATGAAGCGGCATAGCATCCGCATCGCTGCGATTCAAGAGACTAAAATCTCGGCGAGATCTGCTCTGAAGACCTGCTCTGGGTATAACGTCCCCAGAAAATATCATGAGGGCGGAAATAGAGGCGGTCTAGCGTTTATCATCCACCCCTCAGTGCAATATAATCTATTCGATCCCGACATCGGCCGCTGGGACAGTGTCTTACCACGTCATTTCATATCTGTCCGATAGGGCGATGTAAACTTACAAATCATCAACATCTACATACTTCCTGTAACGTGTTGCCACAGTGGATACCGCCCTGATACCAAAGCACTACTCACTGGCGAAAATCGCATTATCTTAGGCGATTCCAATGCCCATCATGATTAAGGATGCAAACGATACATCGATGTTTTTAAAACATCGATAATATCGGATGAAAATTCGATGTTTAACATCGATGTTTCAAAATTCCTCAATATCGAAAAATTGACGATACATCGATGTCAACTTTGACGATGTTTGAACATCCACATCTCTAAAGTTGCATTTATTGACGCCATTCTTTTTCTTTTGTTAAGTTACTGCAAACTGATGTAAAGGGGTAAGTTATTAATAATAATTGTTTTAAATAATGATGTGACTTCTAATGAATATTTTATACTAAATAGGTGAACATCTTAATCGAAAGTGCAGTATGGCCAGTGCAAATGCGTAAGGTAAATATGTAGATCGTAAAGTAGTATCCCGGGCTTTTTGGAATAATGTTATTATGTGGATAATACTTCATTTTTACATCGCCTTTGATTAAATTTTGATAACAGCGCAATAGTTTTTATTTTCAGCTACTTTGACCACCATTGCTTTTATTTAATAATGGGCTGCTTATTGATTACTTTTAAAAGGAAGTTGCTTGCACTGCTATCATTCTAATTTGTAATTATTAATATTAAATTGAAAGAAAATTGCACATTTTTAATAACTTCTATTTTCCACCAGCTTCTTGCGGAAATCAATATGCCGAACAAAAGTAAGGTGTGGCGCTATTTTAAAAAGATAAGTGCAAATTCCGCAAAGTGTCTATTGTGCAGCAAAACTCTAAGAACTTCCGGCAGTACATCAAATTTACATTGTCACTTACATAAAATCCACGGACGTGAATTGACCCAGGCGTCGGAAGAAGATTCGCTGCCCACTGCAAAGCAAACAAAAATTCGTGATTTCGCCATCGAAACTCAAGACTGTGAATGCGAAGCCCAGGAGCCAAGCGGTTCTACGGCATCTACATCTTTGAGTGCAGTAAGTCTTCCATCTGAAAATGCTATAGATATAGATTTTGTGCAACCCACCCTAAGTTCCATGTTTCAAAGAATGAAAAGCAATAGTTGACTATTGTGCTTGATAACAAACCATTTTCAGTGGTTGATGGCAAAGGCTTCTTACAGCTTATGAAACAAATTGTGCCACTCTACAAGGTCCCCAGTAGAGAGACATTAAAAGCACGAATGGACGAGAAATACGTGGTAATGTCAAGCACATTTAAGCAGTCGCTAAAGAAAATTGATTATTATTCTCTCACTTATTATGTATGGCCCGAAACTACGCAAATAAGGTCATTTGGTGTCACTATACATTTCTTGGAAAAGGCAAACCAAGTAAGTGGAACGATCGGGATTTTTGAGTTAACAGAAGCCATACAGTGGAATACCTAAAAAGGGAGTTGACAGAAACATTTAATGAGTGGGGAATATACGACAAAAAAGTGATGGCAGTTGTATCAGACAATGACAGCACAATGCTGAAATTAAGCAGAGAACTTTTTGGAGAAAAGAAAATGATTTCATGTTTTGCCCATTCTATTAACCTGGTAGTAACCAATGCTATTGAGGATTCGGTCAATGTTTCATTGGTAAGAACACATATTAGGAATATTGTGAAATATATAAAAAGATCCGTTAATGCCAGTGATGAACTTAGAAAAAAGCCAAAACTAGTTGGGGTGCTAGATGGCCAAATTAAGAAACTGATTCTTGACGTTAAGACGAGATGGAACTCGTGCTTCTATATGCTCCAACGATTCGTTGAGCTTGCTGGATTGATCACAGAAATATTGCTTTCTCGATCAGATTCACCTCCAATGATTTCTTGTAATGAGTTAAATGTTATAAAAGGAACTACTGAAATATTGCAGCCATTTGAAACCATAACAAAGGAGTTGTCGGCTGAAAATTACGTAACTGTAAGTAAAGTTATACCACTCGTTAACTGTGTTCGAGACGTTCTTCGTATTAAAAATCGTAAACATAATTGCACCATTCAACTGAAACATGAGCTTGAGCAGCAGATAAATAAGAGATGTAATCGGTTAGAACATCACTCTATTCTTGCATTGGCTACAGTGCTGGATCCGAGGTTTAAAACATTACATCTGCAAGATCCCTTGGCTAAATGTGCAGCAATTAATATTTTGAATGCCTTCGTACAACACTTAGACGTTACAGTAAGACCTGATAATGACACCTTAGACCAAAGTGACTCCCAGTGTCATGAACCGCGAAATTTTGACATATGGGAGTACCACAACCGCTTAGCTCTTCAAAAATTAAAACAGCGACAACAGCCAGCATCGCCATTTGAAAGATATATTTCAAATGAGGCCCAGCTGTACCTTAAATCTCCTGCAAACCCAGTACATATTAACCAGAATGGGATAGAAATGTGGGAAGATCTAAAGAGTGTTTTTCCAACTCTGTACAAAGTTGCTATTCAGTACTTGCCGACAGTTGCTACGTCTCTGCCGTCTGAAAGACTATTTTCAAAAGCAAGGGCAACAATTACTCAAGCACGAAATCGTCTAAGTGGAAAAAGATTATCCAAGCTATTGTTTTTAAATACAATAATTCTGTTTGCAATAAATAAAATCGTAGTGCAACTATTTGTGTACGATGCGTACAACTTAAAATAATTTTAAGTTAATTTTTTACTTTTCACTGATCTCTTTTTTTTTTTTTATATTGATAGTTTATGTTGTATAATGTCACGGATATTAGCATCACTAAGCTATACCATCACTAAGGCGATGCTAAGGTCATAATAAGCGATATTTACGTCAATAATCAAATCATGTATACACATATATAAGGCAGCCGAGAGATGTCACACACAGATGCATTTACTTATACGCCTATGTGTGCGCGAGAGACTGTAAACTACAAACATTCACATCAATAATTCAATCATTATGTATCTACATAAACGAATAAATAATTGCGTCTACACATATGTACCATGTACGTATACGAGCAGCGGAGAGTAAAGGCGCAAACACATGCATATATCTGAGATACTCCTATAAGTGTTATAAAAAAGAAAGAGAAAAGTTATAAAATTGTGCAATTGTAGTTACAGCTGAGATGTTTGAGAGCTAAGGGACTAGTCGATTCTGCAAGCGCCTAGAAGATGCGAATGTTAAAATCAAAGAGTATAAAAGGCGACAGATGTAGAGGCGCTGGAATTCAGTTTGATTTGAGTTGTCAAGCAGTTACGACTAGGACGATATCTAGCGAGCAATAGCAGTATTATTTTGAAAGTCAGTTTCATTTAAGCTATCAGTTTGGTTATTAAGCTATTCGTTGCACAGTTTGAGTGTAATTGTGAAGTATTTTAATAAAGGCCATTTTGCATTATTACAATTTGGAGTTATTTATTCAACAGTTTAGTGATTCGAACTTAGCAAAAGGGCAAATAAAAGGATTGCAAGCAAATTCGTTACAATTGGTGTCAGAAGAGGAATTGTTGAATAAATTTCAGAGGACAATAAGGACATGGCAAAGTTCAGTGAATTGAAGATCCAGCAACTGAAAAAGGAGTTGGACAGCCGTGGATTGAATACAACCGGCAATAAACTCGAACTTCAGGCACGACTACGAGAGGCAATGGAATTAGAGGGAATTAACGTGGAAGAGTATGTCTTTCATCTTGATGGCGAGGAGACAACAAAAATTGAAGAGAAAAACGAAACATCGCAGACAGTTACCAGCACAGACTTGAACAGGATATTGGCTGCAATATCTGCACAAATATCGACAGTAACATCAATGTCGTCGCAAATGTCATCTCAACTGGAAGAACAGAAGACATATATGGCATCACAATTGGAAATACAGGAAGCACGCATTTCAGAAATGTCGACACAGATTACATCCAAGGTGGAAACTCAGCTGGAATCGCAGGAGAACCGTATAACAGCGAAGATTGAAGCACAAGAGGCACGTATAACAGAAATGTCATCACAAATATCTACTAATATGTCATCACAGCTGGAAGAACAAAATACATATATGGCAACCCAACTGAAAGAACAAGAGCCACACATAACAGTACAACTAGAAGCACAAGAGGCGCGTATATCATACAAACTCGAAGCGCGCATGGACGAAAAAATAATGCAGTTTGAAGAAAAATTCGAGGCAGAGGTGGATGCGTTGAGAGGTCGTATACAGGAATTGCAACTTAATCGGCCGGCTGCTTCAGCGAGTAATAGGAAGGTAAAAACTTCATCTTTTGACGGTTCTGTTCCTTTCCAGGTCTTCAAGTTACAGTTTGAGAAGACCGCAGCAGTGAACAACTGGAATGCGGAAGATAAAGTTGCTGCACTGATCGTGGCATTAAAGGGGCCAGCAGCGGAAATCCTACAGACGATTCCCGAAGGAGCATAGAAAACAGATATTCCAAATTGAGTTGCAAAACCGTCAACAAAGAGCGAATGAGACTTTGCAGGAGTTTGCCTCGGATGTTGAAAGGTTGGCACATTTGGCAAATGCGGACGCACCCGTGGAGTACACCGAGAGGGTAAAAATCCAGAGCGACATATGCAAACCCAAAACCTACATTCGCAGAAACGGTATCCCATGCACTGACTCAAGAAAGAGCGTCACTTTTGAGTAAGCCAGCGTACAAAGCTCATCGTGTGGAAGTAGAAAGGCCAGAGTGGGTAGACACAATTTTGGAAGCACTTAAGGGATCTCGCAGAAACGGTATCCCATGCACTAACTCAAGAAAGAGCGTCACTTTTGAGTAAGCCAGCGTACAAAGCTTCATCGTGTGGAAGTAGAAAGGCCAGAGTGGGTAGACACAATTTTGGAAGCACTGAAGGGATCTCAACAGAAGAATGCCGGAGTTATTAAATGTTTCTTGGTCCTAATAGTTCCAACAATGTGGGTGGCCGTAAACGCAAAGCTGGCGGAAATGAGCAAGAGCGTGTCGAATGTAAAGAACGAAAACTTGCCCCGGCTATTGAATGTCCTGTGATATCTGTGTCGCAAATTGGAAGGAAATCAAGCAGTCTTACCGTCAGAGGGAATGTGGATGGTAAATGACGTGTACTGACTGTAGATACGGGCGCATCTCATTCCTTGATCCGATCTGACTTGGTCAACAGGAGAATAAAACCGTTACCTGGAGCAAAGTTGCGTACGGTCACTGGTGAGTATAACCAAGTCCAGGGATAAGTGATATGTGAAGTCTTGATTGGAAAGGCCACGGTTCTACACAAATTCGTTGTGGCGAAGATTGATGATGAAGTTATATTGGGAGTGGATTTCTTGGTAGTGGTACTTGTTTATTGTACCACTTAGATATGTTATACGAAAAATTTAATTTATTAGTTATATTTTCTTTTGATTTCACTGAATGTTCAAAATTTTTATATATCAATTTTAAAACATCATTTTCCTTAAACTTATTTTCAATAAATTATATTATTATTACTGGAATATATTTATATTAATTGGTTATACTAAGAGCATAACATATGGCGATCCAGCTTATTACGAACAATATAACAATTATTTTAAATAATTGGCGGAATTAGTTGTGTCGGTTCAAGTGACATTATAAAGGATATTCTACTAAACACGTGCTGATATCAGCGATAAAAGTCAATATTATACTGGTTATGTTTTTGTTACCAATTTTAAAGCAATGGAACCTGGCTATTGTGGTGTTAATATTTGCGGAACTACAGGAATTTAAACAAACAATATTAGTGGACAAACTACAACAGCGCTGTAAAATACATCAATTGGACTTGTCCAGGTATCCCTAGATACTAGTAAACAAAACACATTTTTTAAAAAATATTTAAAAAGTAAAATTTATATACATACTATATTGATTGCAAATCTCATCAGCAAATCAACAGAAAAATTGTATAATAATTAAAGGAATATTTCTAATATTCTAACTAATACAAACGTTTCATCATTTTAAAAAAAATTTAAAAGAATTACAAAGAAAGTGATTTCAATTATTGTCGTTTATATCTACATAATTAAAAAAATGTTTCAATAATTAGTTTAAGTTATTTGGACTATACAAATATGTAATTTCTCTACAATATTATATTGTATATATGTGGGAGTTGAAGGGTTAATATCCAAAAAGCGACAACAAAACCACAACAGGCAATTACCAAAAAGCGACAACAAAACCATACCATAAGCAAAGAGAGACGAATTTAGTTGAAAAGCGACGCGGTTCAAGCGAAGACGTGAATTTAACTACGTAAATAATAATTCATCCTGTTGAATTCTAATCAATTAACTATTTCACAATTTAATACATTTTAATAAATAAATCAAAACTGCGCTTACTAAATATATTAAACTTAAAATTTAGTCGAAGTATTCATTTATATTCGGGTAAACATATCATAGTTTGATATCGGTAAGTTGCATCCCACATAAATTGGGGGCTCAACCTAAAAATAATGCTAAAAAGCCAAACGTGATATCGTGCCGCGTACAAAAATTAATATAATACAAAACTGATATTTGTGAACAATTTTTGCATTCGCAAAAGACGAGTTTAGCGTAAAATAATATCGCATAAATTCAGTGAACAGTTTTTGCATTGACAAAATGGCGTGCTTGAACGATTTTATCCAAAACGCCTTGCGTAGTAGCAGCAAAGCTAAAATCACGACGTTACATAAATACATTTTTGAAAGTGAAGGAGACAGAAATAACCGACGACGGCTTCAAGAATTTTGTGGATTTTCATACGACGAAGACAGCGAAGAATTCGAGCGAAAATCTGAGTACGTGAGTGCAAACTTGAATGAGCGTGACCTGGTAATAATTTGTAATATCTTAGAAATTGAATACGATGTAGCAGACGTTAAGCTACATATTTTCAAAAATTTACGACGCAATCACTTGCTCGCTGAGCGAGGCAGCGAAGTAGATGATCAAAACGACGACGAAAAAAATGAAAACGACGATAATAAAGAAGCTGAGAATGAGAACAGAGCAGGCGACAATAGAGTTCGAAGCAGTAGCATAGTGAGTGTAAATGGTGATGAAATGAGTTTTGTTTCTGCTACCAACGAGAGAAACGACGAAGCCATGAACAGAAATAAAACGAGTGAAACACAAAACGACGTACATAGAAACACTGGTATACACCACACACATAAATTTACAATGACATTGCGTGATGTTGAAGACTCAATTAGAATTTTTGATGGTTCTAATAAGATGCCAATAGAGGTATGGACACAAGAATTTGAAGAACAAACAATTTTGATGCAATGGGATAATCTGCAAAAATTAGTGTTTGCAAAAAAATCACTTCGCGGTGTAGTAAAATTATTTGTGTTAAGTGAAAGAGGCCTAAATTCGTGGCAAGCATTAAAAGAAGCGTTAATAAGTGAATTTAAATCGGTTACAAATAGCGCATTATTGCACAAGCGTTTATGTGAAAGAAAAATGAAAGAAACCGAAACATTTCAAGAATATTTTTACGGCATGAAAGAAATGTCTCACAAGGTCAAATCGAAAATGACGCTTTAATGCAATATATAATTGATGGAATTAATGATTTAAGTGTTAACAAAGCTATGTTATATGGTGCGAAAAACTTGATTGATTTTGAAGAACGATTGAAGTGTTACGAAACTATGCATAAGCGCGCTACAAATAAAGATACCAAAACAAAAGATGAGAAAACAAAAAGTGTAAAGAGCTATGTGCAAAAGAGCGAAAAGAGAGAAATTAGTTGTTTTAACTGTGGTGAAAAGGGGCATCTTTCAAAAGATTGCAAAAACAAAGAAAGAGGAAAAAGTGCTTTAAATGTAATCGCTTCGGTCACATTTCGGCAAATTGCGAAGAAAACAAAAAAGAAACAAACGCAAATCCTCGTCAAATAGTAGTGAAACGCGAAATAAACAATAAAAGTGTGAAAATTGGAAATCAAATTTATGCAGCACTATTTGACACCGGTAGCAAATTTAATATTGTAACAGAAGACGTGTATAAAAACTTAAATATGCCTAAACTGAGTGTGTGCAATATAACTTTAATCGGGTTCGGCGGAAATACAAACGCAAACAAAATAAAACCAAAAGGATATTTTGAGTGCGATGTGCAAATGGATGAACAAACATTTTTTTACGGTTTTATGTTGTTCCGTCAAAATGTATGGACATAGAAATGGTTCTCGGTGAAGAGTTGTGCACAGTGGCAGAAATAACAATAAATCGCGACGGTTTGACAATTAAAAAGATCCAATGGAACAACAGCGAAATAGACGAACAAATCACTTTTATGAAAATAGATGCAATAGCTAATGAAAATGAGCTAGATATTGATGAAAGTGCAAGTGAAGTGGCAAAACAAAAAGTTCGCAAATTAATATCAGAATATAAACCTAAAAAAACCACAACAACAAACGTGGAAATGCGTATAGTGTTAAACGACGATGCACCAATTTTTTCAAGACCACGACGTTTGCCTTTCTCACAAGCAACTATTGTCGATACACAAGTTGACGAATGGCTAAAGGGTGGTATAATTGAACCATCAAACTCCAAATTTACCAACCCAGTAGTTTTAGCAAAGAAGAGGGACGGATCACACAGACTTTGCGTGGAATTTCGACGAATAAATAAGGTAATTATTAAAGATCATTTTCCACTTCCGCTTATAGACGACCTGCTTGATCGTCTGCAAGATGCCGCAATTTTTAGTACTATTGACCTCAAAAATGGCTTTTTCCACGTGCCTGTGGAAGAGTCAAGCAGAAAATACACCTCATTCGTAACGCATAATGGCCAGCACCAATTTTGTAAAGTGCCATTTGGTCTGTCCAATTCGCCTGGAGTTTTTCAAAGGCATATCAACGCAATTTTTAGAAATTTAACACGTGAAGGTATTGCACTACCTTATATAGACGACATCATTATCCCAGCGAAAGATGAAATCCAAGCATTACAAAATATTGAAAGAGTAATAAGTTCGTGTCGTGATTATGGTTTGGAGCTGAATATCAAGAAGTGTCATTTCTTGAAGCGTAGAATAACATTCTTGGGATATGTTATTGAAAACCACAAGCTCCACGCATCGCCGGAAAAAATTCATGCGGTATTAAATTATAAAATACCACAAACACCAAAACAACTCATTAGTTTTTTGGGATTAGCATTGCATTTTAGAAAGTTCAAACCAAACTACTCAATTATCGCAAAACCCCTTACGGGCATGACGAAACAAAATTGTTCATTCAAAATCGGGTACGAGGAAGAAAAAGCATTTAATTTACTTAAGAAAGCATTAATTGAAAATCCAGTGCTTGGTATTTATAATCAAAAATACGAAACAGAGCTACACACTGACGCATCCATAAACGGGTTTGGAGCTGTTCTCCTGCAAAAGTCGCCAGAGGATGGACAGCTTCACCCAATATATTATATGAGCAAAAAGACTACAGCCGCGCAAAGAAATTTCACAAGCTACGAATTAGAAATACTTGCCGTCGTAGACGCGTTAAATAAGTTCAGAGTTTACTTTCTAGGCAGTAGATTCAAATTAGCCACGGACTGTAACGCGTTCACAAAAACATTAGAAAAGAAAGATTTATGTACAAGAGTAGCGAGATGGATCTTACTATTGCAAGAGTTTGACTATATAGTTCAGCATAGAAGCGGCGTTCGCATGAAGCATGTCGATGCCTTAAGCCCATATGCCGTCATGAGGATACGAGAAGACGATTTAACAATTAGGATAGGCAACGCACAGCTCCAAGACGAAAAACTAAAAGCTTTTCGAGAGATCCTGAGCAATAGCAACAGCTCCTATGATGATTATTTCCTTAAATCCAACGTTTTATACAAAGTCTGCAATGATGACGAACTGATAGTAGTTCCAGAAGACATGCAAAATCAAATTATTAGTGACGCTCATGACAGAGGTCACTTTTCAGTCAAAAAAACAAAAGAGCTTATTATTAAAAACTTTTTTATACCAAACGTCGAAGATAAGATTAAGAAACATATTTCTTGTTGTGTGCCGTGCATACTTAGTAATCGTAAACTGGGAAAGCAAGAGGGCTTTCTCCAACCGTTGCACAAAGAGGAGACGCCATTACACACTTTCCACGTAGACTTTCTGGGTCCATTAGAGTCGACAAGCAAAAACTATAAACACATCTTGGCGGTAATCGACTCATTTACGAAGTTTTGCTGGCTGTATCCAACAAAATCCACCACTACACAAGAAGTTATAGCGAAGCTACGAAGTCAGAGTGCAGTTTTTGGAAATCCAGCGTTCATTATATGCGACAGAGGCGCAACTTTCTCCTCAAATGATTTCCAAAAATATTGTGATGATGAAAATATAAAGAAAGTACATATAACAACAGGTTTACCACGCGTTAATGGCCAAGTAGAGAGACTAAATGCAACAATTATTTCGGTTTTAACTAAACTCTGCATTGATGATCCTACAAAATGGTTCAAATACGTCGACAGGGTTCAACAATCAATCAACTCTGCGTTTTCAAGAAGCATTAATACTACACCTTTTGAATTATTAATCGGCACAAAAATGAGAAACAAAGATGACCACCAATTAAACGACTTAATTCAACAAGAAATCACAAATCTATTCAACGAAGAACGACTGCAACGACGAAAGGAGGCGAAATTACAAATTATCAAAGTTCAGCAAGAAAACAGAAAATCACACAATCTGAGACGTAAACCAGCACAACAATATAACATCGGCGACTTAATCGCAATCAAACGTACAGAATTTGGTAGTGGTCTCAAGCTGAAACGCAAATTTTTGGGGCCCTACCAAATAACGAAAATTAAAGGCAACAATTCGTATGATGTACAAAAACTAACAAATACTGAAGGTCCGATAAATACAACAACTTGCTCCGAGTATATTAAACTATGGGCAAAAGACTGTAACACTACATTCGGGTCGAATGCATAGCAGAATGGCCGAATGTGGGAGTTGAAGGGTTAATATCCAAAAAGCGACAACAAAACCACAACAGGCAATTACCAAAAAGCGACAACAAAACCATACCATAAGCAAATAGAGGCGAATTTAGTTGAAAAGCGACGCGGTTCAAGCGAAGACGTGAATTTAACGACGTAAAGAATAATTCATCCTGTTGAATTCTAATCAATTAACTATTTCACAATTTAATACATTTTAATAAATAAATCAAAACTGCGCTTACTAAATATATTAAACTTAAAATTTAGTTGAAGTATTCATTTATATTCGGGTAAACATATCATAGTTTGATATCGGTAAGTTGCATCCCACATATATATTATTCATTGTAAATCCATCTCCAGTGAATTTATTTTAACAGTGGTTTTTATTTTATTTCATTTTTAAATATTATGGTTCTGACCAGATCTTACTTACTTTTATAGAAAGTATGCCGCTTACACATAGTCCAACAACCACATCAAGAGTAATGCAAGATAATTTGCCTACATATTCTCAATCAAATACTTCAATCACTAATAGTCAAATAGTCACATCAATGGCAACGCAAACAACCGCTATTTCTAACTTTCCAACAATTACGACATCTCTAATAACACAAAATACACTTACAACACCAACTGTTGCAAATTTCCAATCAGTTCCTACAAGTTCAGTTCAATCTTTTTCAAACAATCAACAAGCTAACAAGTTGTTAAAATTACCACAATTTTGGTATGAAAATCCTGAAGTATGGTTTATCCATGCAGAAGCACAATTTTCTATAAATAATATACTTGAAGATTCAGTAAAATTTTATAATGTTTTAATTTCTCTTCCTCAAGAAATTGTTTCTAAAATACTAGATGTCATTAATCCTCCACCAATGACAAACAAATATAAAACAATTAAAAGGATATTGTGTGAGAGATTAACTAAATCTGAAGATAGTCGACTAGAACGACTATTCTCTGATACTCAGCTTGGAGATCGAAAACCCTCTGAATTATATCGAGAGATGAAATGTTTAGTCGGTTCTAGCTCCATTGTTGGACAAGAACTACTTTCTAAACTTTGGTTACGTAAATTACCACAACAAGTTCAAGCACATTTAATGTCTTGTGAAAAAGAAACCATAGACAATAAAATTATTATTGCTGACAAAATTTATACTCTTTATATTAAACCTCAGGTTTCCTCAATTTCTCAAAACTCTTCTTTGGAACAAACTATTCAAAATTTAACTCATTTAACTTCTGTACTTTGTGAAAATTTAAAAAAATTAACTCTTGATGTAAGTGAATTACAAACAAGATCGAGATCTAATGAACGAAATAATTTTAACAAATTAAATAAAAGAAGTTTAAGGAAACGATCAAATTCTCCAAACAATATTTTCTGGTACCACTTGAAATTTGGGAATAATGCAGTTAAGTGTATTAAACCATGTAAATTTTTTGATATAAAATCAAATCATTTAAATTGAATCGTTCTATCATGCCGGTGGCTGATGATAGAAGAAATGTCAAACCATCTAGCCGCCTTTTTATTTTTGATAAGCAAAACAAACTTAATTTTTAATAGATACAGGAGCTGTTGTTTCAGTCATTCCTCTTTCAAAATTTAAACAATTTAAGAGAAAGTCCGATTTAAGTTTATCAGCAGCAAACGGAGCAATTATCCACACTTTTGGTTCAAAATTACTCAAAATAGATATAGGACTAAGGCGTGAATTTCATTTTCCTTTCATTTTGGCAGATATTAAAACTCCAACTATCGGTGCAAATTTTTTGGAAAGATTTGGATTTTTAGTGGACATTAAAAATAAATTGGTTATAGATTCAGAAACAAAATTAAAAGTAGTAGGTTCTTTTGGATTCTGCGAAATTTTCGAGCTTAAATTACCATTGAAAATTAACAAATTTTCTGAATTGCTCAAACAATTTCCTGAAATTACAACCGAACCAAATCATACTAAACTAGTTAAACATAATACTGTTCATAGAATCGAAACCAAAGGAGTTTTACCATTTTCAAGACCACGTCGTTTAGATCCAATTAAACTTAAAGTGGCCAGAACAGAATTTGAATATTTAGTCAAAACTGGTGTTTGTAGACCTTCAAGTTCTTCTGTTGCTCCACCTTTGCATTTGGTTCCTAAAAAATAAATTTATGATTGGCGACCTTGTGGAGATTATAGAAGACTTAATATTGTTACAGTACCAGATCGCTATCCACTTCCACATATACACGATTTGAGCATAGATTTTAAAAACAAAACTATATTTTCAAAGTTAGATTTGGTTCGTGCGTATCATCAAATACAAGTGGCACCTGAAGACGTGCATAAAACGGCTATTACAACACCTTTCGGTTTGTTTGAATTTCTTCGTATGCCTTTTGGTTTACGAAATAGCGCCCAAACCTTTCAAAGGTTTATAAATGAAACTCTTTTTGGACTAGATTTGGTTTTTGCTTATGTTGATGATATATTAATAGCGAGTGAAAATGAGGAACAACATTTTGAACATTTAAAGATTGTTTTTAAACGTTTGGAAAAGTATGGATTGAATATTAAACCAACAAAGTGTGTTTTTGGTTCTCCTGTTATCAATTTTTTAAGTTATGAAATTTCAGAAAATGGTATTAAACCATCAACTGAAAGAATAGAAACAATTACCAATTTTGAGAAACCTAACTCTATTAATAAACTTCAGAAATTCATTGGAATGGTTAATTATTACCATCGCTATATTCCAATGATTGCAGAAGATCTTATTCCTTTACATCAAATTTTAACTATAGCAAATAAAAATAAGAGTAAAACTCTTAACTGGACTAATGAACCCATTAAAGCATTTAATAAAGTGAAAAATCTTTTTGCTCAAAATACATTATTAAATCATTTTGATGGGCATTCAAAATTATCTTTATCTGTTAATGCTTCAAATGTTGCAATTGGAGGAGTTTTACAACAATTAAAAAATAATATTTTGGAACCTTTGGCTTATTTTTCTAAGAAGCTGAGTCCTGCAGAATGTAAATATTCAACTTTTGATAGGGAACTTTTAGGAATATATAGAGTTATTAAACATTTTAAACATTTTTTAGAAGGTCAAGTATTTACAGTATATACAGATCATAAGCCATTGACATATGTGTTAAATTCAAAGACTGAAAGATCTCCCAGACAAACGCGACATCTAGAATATATAGCAGAATTCACGAATGGTTTCCAGAAATAGATTCACTTTCAGCAAAAGATATTCATTTTGATACTTTGTTTGTTGAACAACAAACTGATGAGACTCTTAAAAATCAAGTATCTTCTACACTATCGAAGAATAATTTAAAACAAATTTTAATTCCAATCCATAATTTTAAAATTTGGTGTGGTATTTCGGGTTCAATACCACGCCCTTTATGTTCCGAATTCCATGAGAGAAATAATTTTTTCAAAATTATACTCTTTGTCACATCCAGGGGTTCGTGCGACCAGGCGTTTAATTCAATCAAAATATTTTTTCCCTAATATGCGGAAGGATATAAATGAATGGGTCTCAAATTGTATTTCTTGTCAACAATCGAAAATTTCAAGATATACTAAGCCTCCTATACAGAAAATTGATATACCCAATAACCGATTTGGTTCTTGGTTCACATAAAATTCAAACGTCTGCTTATCATCCACAAGCTAATGGCATGATAGAACGATTCCATCGTCAACTCAAAACTTCAATTATAGCTTCAGGAGATTCAATTCATTGGACAGAAATATTATCTATTATTTTATTAGGGTTACGTACTGCAGTGAAAGAGGATTTAAAATCGTCCCCTGCTGAGTTAGTTTATGGACAAACTATTCGAGTTCCTGGAGAATTAGTCGTTTCTAGAAATGATGAAAATTCCGTACATAATACTATTAAAAAATTAAGAGATCATTTTTCAAGAGTTAGAACAAAAATTTTACATCATAATAAAGATGTGAGTTATGTTCCAAAATCTCTTGAGGAATGTGAATATGTTTTTGTAAAAGTTAATCAGACTTCAGGACTTAATCCGCCTTATGAAGGACCTTATAAAGTCGTATCGAAACATAAAAATACCTTAGAATTCAGAAAGCTAATGTTATTAAAGCTGTGTCAATAAATCATTTAAAACCTGCTCATATATCATCTAATTTTTCAACTGAATCTGCACAAACAATTAAAAGGGTTACTTTTAATATTAATTAGTTTTGTTGCTTTTGTTTAAAGAATATACTTAATACTTATTTATATGTTTCACTGGAGGGGGAGTAATGTAGTGGTACTTGTTTATTGTACCACTTAGATATGTTATACGAAAAATTTAATTTATTAGTTATATTTTCTTTTGATTTCACTGAATGTTCAAAATTTTTATATATCAATTTTCTATCAATTTTAAAACATCATTTTCCTTAAACTTATTTTCAATAAATTATATTATTATTACTGCAATAAATTTATATTAATTGGTTATACTAAGAGCATAACAACCATGACATCAAGATCGATATGCAGAGAAGGGTGATGTATTATGAGAACCAAGATGTCCCACTTAACTTCAGTTTGGAAAAAGGGTTCAGCAGTGAGCGAGAGAGAGAACCGCACTTTCATCAACTTTAAGAAAGGAAAGACTACAATTCCTTTACAGACAATCGCTTTGCTGCCCTCCCTAACCCGACTGATGACCGCCAAGGGAACGTGCTTTCCGCAAGGTCATTAAATCCACATCGGCTCGTTTTATTCCCGCCGGAAGAATTCCGGAAAACTGGCCTCATTTTCCGGCGGAGGCCGCAAATTTAGCGAGAGAACGTAACCTCATAAGACAGCACGGCCCCGGCACCCCCAAATTAGGAATATAAACCAAGGCATCAGATTGCATGTGGATGAACACAAGCTGGCGAAATATGAGGAGCTTTTAAAGAATTCTAACCTCTTTCCTCCGTTGTGGGTAAACTTTGGTCCACCGTAAAGTCCCTATTGAATCCATCTAAGCACAATGACAAATCTCCATCGCCTTTGGCGATAAAGTGCTGTCGGATGCGAAAAATGCGCGATCGCTTTTTGCCGACAATATGTAATGCATTCTACGGTTGACAAAGCTAAACGGCGGGCCAACAGACACGTACACAAGCATAAATGCAGCGCGTCCCCAGTTAACATCACCGCCAAAGAGGTTGAGGATACCATCGCTCATGCTTAGTCATCTAAAGCAATGGGCCCAGACGGCATAGCCATGCCGGTGCTTAAAAACCTAGGCAAAGAGGAATTTAATTATTTAGTGCATGTCTTCAACTTGTCCCTTTCCACCTTCGTCCCCGAAAAATGGAAAATGGCCAATGTGGTTCCACTACTAAAGCCTGGGAAACGAACTAATATAGGAGATTCTTATCGCCCGATAGATATCGCCAGAAGCGAAGAAACTTGTTTCCATTCTGCTTCCCTTCTTTAATGCAAATTTGCAACTAGCAAATCATCAGCATGGCTTCCGAAAATTACATAGCACTACCACCGCGCTTAATGCCATTAGCACTCCGATAAATTGCGGATTAAATCAAAACCCCCACCATAGGACAATACTCGTTGTGTTAGACCTGTCAAAAGCTTTTGATACGGTCAAATATGGCACGTTACTGCAAGACCTTGAAGGGTCTCCCCTTTCCCCACGTCGATGCCACCACGCTAGCGACTGTCTTACACCCTAAAATCTTCGGTCTGACGTTCGATCAAGATCTATATACATTTTGGACAGCATGCAAATGTACCGAAAATCCAGAGCCGTAATAAAATCCTCAAATCTCTTGCTGGCAGCACTTGGGGTAAAGATAAAGGAACGCTCAGGACCACTTACAAAGCAAATGGCCGACATACAAAATGTATGTCCTGCTTGCAATGTGCCCCATATGACACAAACCATCTCTTCAATTGTATTGTGGAACCAACGCCTATGGTCCACCCCTATTGAAACAGCAAGTTTCCTTGGACTGCTTTTAGAGGACAGTGATGACAATTTGTGATTGGTCGCACCTATTGGATGGGGCAAAGCACTGCTACAAAAGGAACAACAACAGGCCTAACTTATAGGCATCTGACGCCAGAAGGCAGTGTCCAGTAAGTATGCCCATCGTGAGCCTTAAGTCTTTTCTCTTAAGAGATATGAGCCACATTGTGAGTCTAATATCGTTGGCATGTGCAAAGAAATTGTGCAGCCCCGCGCTTTTGTCCACCCTTTCCTGTTTGAAGGATCATATGCAACTCCTTTCTCCTTTTGATATCTCCCAATCGGATTGGGACGTCTATCGTCGACTGAGCGAGTGTTGCACTCTCTTTTGCCAACTCATCCGCCTTTTCGTTACCTTCTATCCCTTTATGACCGGTAACCCAGTAAAGATGTATGGTCCGGGCTAAGCGAAGTTTTTCCAATGCTTCTTTGCATTCCAGAACACTTCTTGATGAAGTACTGTGTGAGATTGTTGCCTCAATCGCAGCCTGACTCTCAATACATATATTGTCGCGACTGCAGCTTTAGCTCGGTTCATCCATAATTTTTGCTGCTTTCTTCACTGCTATAATTTCCGCCTGAAAAACGCTGCACTAATCTGGCAACGTTTAAGATTTACTTATTTCTGGGTCGACACAGTAAACAGCAGACCCAACCCCTTTCATTAATTTGGAACCATCCGTATACACGTGTATAGTATGTTCTGCCGTTTCTAAACCCTGGGACCCACACTCCGGCTCAATTGTGACCCCAATATCTCTTTCGAAGCTCGGGCACGGAACCATATATTTCGCTTGCCCGATATTAGATGGCGCTATACCGCTGTGGCCATAAGGTCTGCACTCAAGCTGCCGCGAGGCCTTGAGCCTTGTTGCAGTTGCTAACGCGATGTTTTCGGCCCTTAGGTCTGCAGGCAGCATACAATGCTGCTGTCGGGGTAGTTTTTAAGGCTCCCGTTATGCTAATCATAGATACTTTGCTTACCCTCTCAAGTTTTTGGTAAACGTACTCTTTTGTGTGGCTGTCCACCAAACAAGAACCCCAAATACCCAATGAGAGAGTTTGGGTGATAGGCCCCACGTGCATCCTAGCATCCTCTTGCATGCATACAGTGCCGGGAGGGTTTCTTCGCTCTCTCTTCCAGATGGAGTTTCCACGGCAACTTACTATCTAGTATAACTCCTAGATACTTTGTACTATACTTTTCTTGCAGGGTATACCTAGGATAATCTTATAAAACACACACTAGAAAAGGCTGCAGATCTGCAAAGGAACTTTACTCAGAGCTGCCACTATATCTCCTTAATACCTGTCACGACAGCCGTTCAACACAGACGTATGGCAACATGTTTTTTATGTTAAGACATTGTAAGCCGTAAATTTGCCGCAGAAGTAACAAAATGCCTTGGCGTCATGGTTTTGAAACAGTAATTATATTTCCAAAGGGGTAGCAACGTCGCGGTCGATACCCGAGTCACGGCTGACACACCATGTTCTTGTTTGGGATCAAAATACATCGAAAAAAAGGAACAAATACCCAAAAAAAAAAAACAAAAAAGGGTAATTTTTGTTTTATTTTATTGGCATACAAACAATTCAGCAATTCACAAGATTGTTATATTCGTAGTAAAATGAAAAATGTTGGGGTGCTTCCGTGATTTTCTATAAACAACAATATTGAACATAGCACATACGACGAATGGGGAACTTTGCTTGTATAATGACTTTACAATGAATACTTATGTACCGATACACACTTATGTCGAAAATGCTATGTTAATAAACTTCTTCATCAGCTAGCTTCTCGGGAGCTGAGTATTGAACTCGAATCTCCAGCATTCATACCAGTGTAAAGGCATATGCCTTTAACCACTCAGCCATATGAATACCCCGCTTCTCGGTTTGCAATTGGCCTCTAAGTGTTGCCTTTTTTGTTATACCTTTTTTATTCACCATTTAGGTACATATAATTCTATATGCTGTTTAATCCTAATGGTGTGGAATTTTTAGGCGCGCTTAAAAGCTTAGTAACAATGGCTTTTTACAGAATTGCTTTTTTCGGCGATCAGAGAAGGAGTGCTCGTTGAGAACCCTTCAGCCAGATATCCGATTTTCCAGTTCTCTACTAACCAACACCTCCTCCCTTACCGCAGTAATAAAAGTCGGGTCCTACCCCCTATTACATATACATAAAAAGTCCCTCATATCCAATAAAATTAAATAAAGACTCACCTCTGGTGTTCGTAACCGAGCTACCCCAGATGTTATGGTGGGCATTAGCATCGGCACCTATGATCACGCCAATACCTCTCCGCCTTGCTTCTGCGGTGATTTCGCCCAGTATCGCTGGTGGTGGTCCCGCTATGTCCCCATGGGGCATGTACGCCGAGACCACCCACTACTGCCTCGCTGGAGGCAGACGGTGGTTACGTCAGTATTGCTGAAACTAGAGAGAATAAAAGCTCTAAATTCCTTTTTAACAAGCGCACAGGATCTAAGCCTACCTGCCTCCCCATGCACCAAGGTATTGAATTTTCCCGTCCTTAATCCAGAAATATTTCTGCTGTTACTACTCAGCCACGGCTCCTGGACGGACTATATCCACTCCGCTTTATTAAGGCAGATCAGCAAATTTGCAGACGCCGCCTTAGAGTGCTGAAAATTGATTTGATGTATTTCCATCCTCCTAGCCACCAAACAGACGATTTACACTGATGACGGATCCCGCCAACGATGATTCGCGCTCGGAGGCTAGGAGCTCCTCCTCTGCCCTATCAGCCAGACGACCAACACTGATCTATGGGGGACAATCTATGGGGGAGAGGAGCCATCTCCCCTGGAATCGGCGTGGTAGATTTTGAGAACCACACGCTCGAGACCATAGGAGATAACCCCCCTCATATCCGAGAGAGGACCGGTGGACTCTGCGTTTAGCAGATTCATCATTTTCCGACGTGGCCCAACGGCCTCCTCTACTCTGAGGACCCTCCAGTTATGCGTCGTAAGGTTCGGATGGATTAACGCATCAACTCGAGTATTCGAAGCATGACCGCGGACCTGGGCTCTCCATAACGGCGGTCATATAGGCCGCTGATATGGCGCTTGCGATCCACAGCCACTCCTCTCGGGAGATGGCACCATCCTCCCTACTCCTATCCAGGACACCGAGGGTGACGGAGCCCGCTCGTTTAACGATTTCGTTTTCCTCGGGCCCTTTTTGCCGTTGAGGCATGCCGCTCATCCGGCATGCCGCCACTTCCTAGCCCCCAAGCCCTGCTGCTCACCAGCATCGTTCGACACCGGTGTGTGATCGTCGTCAGCTAAGACGCTCCTGGCCCACTCCAGCGTCCGGGCATGCTTCTCAGAAAACTAAGCTGCATTCCTTCCACCGTATCGCTCCAAGATCTTCTCGGCCAGGTGCCGATCACCCAGAGCTTTCCTACGCATCATTGCTCGCCTACCTTTCCTGACAGGGTTATACCCCAGGGCTCCCTTCGGGAAAGCTCCTCGCGACAGGGCCCCCTTACTGGTGCTGGGCTGGTCTGTCGCATTCGCCGGACCTCTCCCTTTCCAAGTCACAGCCCCATATGGGTCTGCATTGGGTGTCGGTTTCGCCCGCCTCCACAACCCCGTACCTACGGGGATGGCTGCCAGCGACCTCCTTCGGAGCGCTCTCCGCGCTGTCGCGTCCCTCGCACCATGACGACCTTCGCCATCACTCCTACCCTCCTTTTTATTTTTGTTGAAGAAGTACCCCCTCAAGGCCGCTATCCGGAGCCGATTAAGTAGTCACCCTTCAACGGTCCCGTGGTTATGTGTGCTACACAGGGAGGCCACGAGAGGGTTGGCGCATTACCTTATTGGTAATGCGTTCAGAGCCAGACCGGACGCTAAACGGGAAAATTTGCAACCGCACCTACACCACCAACTTAACGGCGTCGGAGCCGGAACGTACCTTGAGGCCCGCCACGGTTTTAATGGGACGTGGGCAGGTGCGGCATTCGCCTACCAGCCGTTTCGATAGGGTTTTACCCCAACCTACTGAGGTGGCAGAATACCGCACCTACCAGCCCAAGGTCATCAAGTCAAGAAAAAAAAACAAAGTCAAAATCAAAAGCTCTAACAATCCATTTCATCACCGTTGTGTGCCGATCTTGAAACTTAACAGAGTCCTTCCTCCCTTGAGCGCGGCACAATGACTCAGGTGTGCGGGTTTTATCGAGTTGTCCTCTCTAGATCCGCCATTATCAGTAGAAGCAGGGGCACCTCGTGATATCCAAGACAAGTATCTTAACCCACTATGTATCTAAATGATGAATAAAAAAGGAATAACAACAAAGGCAACACTTAGAGACCAATTTCAAAACGAGCAGCGGGGGGGGGGGGGGGGGGGGGGCACTCATATGGCTGAGTGGTTAAAGGCATCTGCCTTTACACTGGTAGGAATGTTGGAGACTCGAGTTCAATACTCAGCTCCCAAAAAGCTAGCTGATGAAGAAGTGAAATTCAGAAACATGTCCTAGTGACCATCTGCGTTTGTAAACTTTGCAATTTTTCTCTATTTTCAATAACAAAACAGTTGTATAAAGCAATACGAGCAAGTCCCGCTAATTAAAATACAGATGATAACATTGATATAATAGCTAACAGCAGAAGCCAATAAAAAAAGCAATGCTGCAAAAATCCATTGTTACTAAACTTTTAAGCGCACCTAAAAATTCCACACCATTAGGATTAAACAGCATATATAGTTATATGTACCTAAATGGTGAATAAAAAAGGAATAACATCAAAGGCAACACTTAGAGACCAATTGCGCTAGCAGCGGGCCATTCATATGGCTTAGTGGTTAAAGGTCTCTGCCTTTATACTGGTATGAATGTTGGAGATTCGAGTTCAATACTCAGCTCCCGAGAAGCTAGCTGATGAAGAAGTGAAATTCAGAAACATGTCCTAGTAACCATCGCCGTTTGTAAACTTTGCAATTTTTCTCTAATATCAATAACAAAACCATTGTATAAAGCAATATGATCAAGTCTCGCTAATTAAAATACATATGTTAATAACGTTATAAAATGTAAGCTGGGACGTGTGGTCGCGTAAACATTCTGCCTCCCCTAGGCGTACAAAGTGCCTGGTGTATAACGTGAGGCACGCAGAGCCTCCTCGAGGAGAAGTTTGCCGATTTTCCCTTTGTAGGTGACAGGTGCGCAAACCTGTTGCGGTGCATCGGATGGTGCGACTGCCAACGGCTGGTGCGCGATGGTTGCGTCGTGAGGAGGATGCGCGGCCGGACGCTTCTGCGGCCGATTGCGATTGGTAGGGCACATTCGTTCTGCTGTGGCTAGATGAGCGCGGTGGCGCGAATGATGGCGGTGGCGTTACGGCATGTTGGCGGCGCTCGGTGTCCCAATGTAGGAGCGCATGGTGGTGGAGACCACGGACGTGACAGCACTCTGTGGACGTACATCTGTTGGTGGTATGCGATAGGTCCAAGCAGTTGGTGCAATATTGGTGGGCCCGGGCGATGACTGCACGTTGTGGCGGTTGCATGGCCGTAAACACGGGGCACGTCGATAGCGCATGGTGTCGCATGCACAAACGGCATCGGCGATAATCGGCCGGGACATCCCTACTTCGTGGACATGCTGCTGGCGTTGCCACCTGTGATGCCAAGGAGCGTCGCGGTGCAGGAACTGGAGGGCGCGGGCGATCCAGCTGTGGAAGATAGGGTAAAAGGTACGTTTTAATCATTAATTTGGTTGGAGGTAGAGTGTTAGTAAAGCGTTTAAATTATTTATGTAGATGTGCCAGCGTTGCCGGCAACCCTTTTGGAGTGAGTTTTAAGACTTTTGACGCCAGAAAGTGACCCCAATGCCCTTTTAATTGGTGATTTTAACGTAAACATAAATGTAGCTTCCGCACACAGCTGTAAATTAAATGAGGTTTTCGCTCGTTGCGCTATCAAACAAATGATAAATTTTAATACTAGAGTTACAGAAATGTCACAAACAAAAATCGATATATTATACACAAATGCAAACATACAGTCTTGTGTAAAACTACTAAATAATAGAATATCCGATCACGAAACAGTCTCATTTTCCATCAAAGTTAATAATTCAAATCCTTTGCGAAGGATGATTACCTCAACGTCTTGGGATAATTATACTGGCGACAGCCTTTTAAATTTATTAAGAAATTGCGACTTTAGTATATTGAACGGCATGATTGTAGATGACATGGTCAACTACATAAGTACCTGTCTAATCAATTGTAGGGGGGTATTGACGATCGAGAAGAGCAAAAGCGTAAAACTGAGAAATAAGTGGTCCGACCGACTACGAATTGACCAAAATAAACGAGCTAAAATACCACTTACGGTCCGAAGCTTTGTCAACGGGTGATTTTACAGAGTACAACAATGTTGCGAAGTATTATAAAAAGCTTATAAAAAAAAAGTTAAGTATATGGAGAGTAGGGTTGACTTAAATAGATCGGATAGCAAATCAATGTGGAGGCATCTTAAACAAGCAGTAAACCTAACTGAAGTGAAAGACAATATACAGACGGTAATTGTAAAGGATATTACTTATGAAACCCCAGAGGATATAGCTGAAGCGTTAAACTCATTTCTTATTGATATTATTGTTGATATTAACCAAGGAATTGAAAGTTTAGATAGTGGCCAAAATTTGCAGTCCAGTAAGACTACATGTCTAGAGTTTAATGAAATTTCAATTGAAGAGTTAACTCGGATGGTTAACCGATTTCAAAATAAAATTGGTGGAAAGAACTTTCTTTCTGAAGGAGTTATTAAGGATTCGGTATCCTATATGGGACATTTCTATGCCGAAGTTGTAAATAAATCCCTCAGAGCTGGAATAGTGCCTGAATCATGGCAAATATCAACAATAGTACCTATTCGGAGTGTAAAAAATTCAGTTCTAGCGGAAGATCTGACACCGATTAACACATTACCAAATTTAGAAAAAATTTTAGAGTTAGCCGTAAAAAGTCAACTTGTTAGCTACCTTGAAAATAATAAAATACTTACGAAAGAACAATCTGGTTTCAGAGAAAGGCACTCCTGTGAAACTGCGTTAAATTATGTCATATCGAACTGGAAAGAAGAACTAAGTTCAAAGAAAAGTACAGTCGCAGTGTTCATTGATTTAATAAAAGCTTTTGAAACAATTGATACTAATATAATGCTCGCTAAGTTACACCAAATCACGATAAGGGACATTGTGCTGAAATGGTTTAAGAGTTTTTTAACAAACCGGAAACAAAGAACGGTTATAGAATCGGTGGTGTCAGAGGGGTCCGTTGTAGAAATAGGACTGGCACAAGGCTCGGTATTGGTCCCAGTCCTATTTAAAATTTATGTTAACGATATATCCTTAGCATTGAAATACAGAAAAATTAGGTTGTTTGCGGATGATGCCCTACTAGAATTAAGTGAATCGGACTTAACGTTAGCTAAGAGTAGAATACAAGAAGATCTTAATTCACTATACAGGTGGCTTTACAGTAATAAACTAAAATGAAATGTTAACAAAACAAGCTTTATGATTATATCCAGAACGTTTAATAAAGATTCGCCGAAAATTGATCTAGAAATCATGAATACAAAAAGAGAGGAAGTTCAAATATTTAAATATTTAGGGGTACAGATTGACAACAAGTTAAAATGTAATGATCACAATGAATATATAGTTGCTAAAATTGCCAAGAAAATTGGATTCTGGAAGAGATCATGTAAATATATAAGCAAAAAATATAAACTGAAAGTCTACAGATCCATAATTGAGCCGCACTTTATATACTGTCCAACAATATTTTTATTGCTAGCGCTGCACAAGTAGATAAGCTACAGATTATGCAAAATAAAGCTATGAGATTTATCCTTAAGCCGCCATACGACACTCCAATAAAAACTATGATCGAAACACTTCATTGACTCAGCGTAAGACAGCATATATTTTATCACAGTATGAAATTTGTGTTTAATATAAAGATTGGAATGTTGCCTGAGTACTTGAGTGATAAACCAATTTATGTTAAATAAACCCACTCATACGTAGTCAGAGAAAACTACAATTTCAGACTTCCTCTCTTCAAAACAGAACTGGACAAGCAAAATATCTTTTATAAAGGCTTAAAAGGTTATAACGAAATCGCGACCCTTCCGGGATCACTTCTGGATAGTTTTCGGGATCCGTCCGGGATCCCGTCGAGCTCATTTCGGGATCATTTTGGGATTATTCCGGGGTCATTTCTGTATAGTTTCGGGGATCCGTCCGGCATCCCGTCGGGATTATTTCGGGACCTTTTCGGTATCATTTGGGGACACTTCCGGCATCATTTCTGGATGGTTTTCGGGATCCGTCCGGCATCCTGTCGGGGTAATTTTGTGAATTTTTCTGGAATATTTCGGAATCATTTGCCTACCCTTTAGAGATCAATTCTGGGTGGTTTTCGGGATCAATTCGGGACCTTGCCGGCATCATTTCTGGATGGGTTTCGGGATCCATCCGGCATCCCGTCAGGGCAGTGTCGGGCTTTTTCTGAACTATTTCAGGGTCATTTCAGAACTTTTACGGGATCATTTCTGGATAATTTGTGGGATCCATCCGGCATCCCTTCGGGATTATTTCGGGATAATTTTGGGACCTTTCTGTGATCATTTATGGGTATTTGTCGGGATCCGTCCGGCATCCCGTTAGGGTAATTCGGGGTCATTTTGGGACTATGGGTTTCGGGATCCATCCGGCATCCCGTCGGGGTAGTTTCGGGACTTTCTCTGAAGATGAGAATTTCTTGTTGTAATAGTATGTTTTATTGGGTAGAAGTAAAATAGCTTGGTTACAATATTACCTGAATGTATTGTTAAAAAACGGCAGAGATCGCTGGCGGCAGATGTGAGCTGGTTCGCTGCTAAAATCTAAGAGGCCGGTTGTATCGAAGACGACAACCGTTGGCCCGCAAAATCCTCCGTTTTCGGAGGGGAAAGTCACCCACACATAACGCCGACATGCATGTGCATAAGTGCTGACAAAACACACATACACGTCCATGCGCATGCATAGGTCGGTGATGGTGTGGGTGGCTAAAAATTAAATCGAGTATCGAATTGCAGAGTTGCATTAGGGGGATCGCACTCAGATGCGGAAAAATTAGGCATCCTGCCTAAACATGCCGCCCCCTTCCGATACGCAACATCGTTTTCCACCAATGATATCCGACCGCTGAAAAAGAACGAGAAAAAATAAATGCCTTACACACTAAACTTAACCTAGATCGCGTCGCGGGTGGTTGGGAGTCCTGCCCGACTTGCTCAGCATGCCACCTAAGCTAGGATGAGAAATTAGCGGTTATGAAAAGATATAAGCGAATATTTCTTGCCATTGGTTTATACGTAGCTCTTAAATATAGAAATTCATAACATAATATATATATAGTCGAAGGCCAGTAGGGCTGGACGAAGAGGCCGCGGTCTCCGTTCCAGACTGGCACCATTTTTTTGTTATCCTTTGTTTTTGTTTTTTTTTTTTTTTTTTGTTCCGGATGGAAAGGCCGAGGTCTCCGTTCCAGATTTGCAGTTATTTGGTTGGACGAAGAGGCAGAGGTATCCGTTCCAGACTCGCAGGCTATTGAGGTTTTTCTGGGCTGGACGAAGAGGCCGAGGTCTCCGTTCCAGCGTCTGACGTGTCGCATCGCTCTCAGGGCGACTGCGGCATTTTATGGATGTGCCAGGGCGAGCGGTCGTGAGGTTGGTTGAGTGAAGCGCAGGTGTTTTATTACAAACGTATGTTAGGATAGATAAGTTAAGTGCACATGAAAGCGAGTTAAGCAGAGTTTAAAAAACGACGACATTATGCTTTGAACAGTGTGCGCCAACTCACAATAACAATTAAATACATTTTTTACAAGCAGAGATGCATTATTTACCATCACCTGACATGAATTTGCAGATTGGCGAGGCACTCTCCACGGCGGGTTCGATCTGCATGTACCATTATTCTAAATGTTACATCCAACCCTGTCGTGTATTTATTGGTCAGCTGATAGCTGGTATGGTGAGTTTGTGGCTTGCGAGTATATATATACATATATGTATTTGCTTGCCCTTGAAAAAAAACTAGGTCACTGGGGCAGTAGCACACTAAGCCAGTAGAAACAGTTGACTTTTTCCAATTTCGGGACTTATTCATTTCGGGACTCTTTAATTTCGGCACTCGGATTGCTTTTGTACCGAACCCTTTACAACAAGTCCTGCCCCCCCCCCCCGCCAGGAAAAAAGCAGTACCCAAAAAAAACGGGCAAGGGGGTGACAAAAAAATGTCAAGAAGAAATAAATTTTTGTAAAGGGGCCCAACATTTTTTTGAATGAGGTTTTTGCCTTTAGTTTTGTGCGTAAGTATGTTTTGGGACTGCCCGAGGCGTCAGTATGGGTCAAAAAAAAGGGGCCCCATCCCGATTTTGTGTTTTGCGGGGTTTCGGTACCTGCTTGCACATTTTGTGCAGCACTACATCGGGTGAGAGACAACGTATATAAACATACATTCACATTTCGCCAACGGCGAAATACAAAAAAATTAACATTCAGAATGGAATTTTCAACTGAATTGGCTGGTGGTGGAGATCCAGATGGAGCAGATTGGTTTTGATTTGTCGCTTTCTTCGAGATGTACCGGCATCTCAATGGGGTGCTCCAACTGCGGCGTTGGCCGCGCGGGCAGATGTCACACTTTTGCGATGTCTACTGCAGCATATATTAACGATTTTTTTGTTTTTGTTTTTTCTTTGCAGGTTTTATCATATTGCTTGGTTAAAAAAACTTAATCGTG
The DNA here is from genome assembly GCF_040869045.1 of Eurosta solidaginis. NCBI lineage: Eukaryota > Metazoa > Arthropoda > Insecta > Diptera > Tephritidae > Eurosta > Eurosta solidaginis. The sequence goes on along the minus strand of NC_090320.1, from coordinate 109,445,161 downwards.
AATTTACAAATGCTAAACGAGTCATCCTACGACTAGGTGAAAAGGATTTAAGTGAGATGGATGCAAGAAAAACCCCCGTGAACGTGTAGGCCGACCAAATAAACTAGTGCATTCTCATAAAGCAATGTTACTGTACGTATGGCATACCGTTCGGCACTCATTTAGCACTAAGTACAATTTGAGAATACTGTGCCAAACGCATCGACCAATTGGATAGGGGTCAAATCCTTGAACGAAACGTACAAATGGGATGAGTTATGCAAAAATGTTGATTTTGTCATCTCTAGTGACGGGGTTTCAATGGGCGATAACGACTATTCAAAGTGCGAGGGGGTCAGCAACGGACATAATAATGGCCAGGACGAAGTCTGGTCTGTTAAGACGTCGTACAGGGAAAACGCCATCGCCACTGGCTGCTAAAAACAACGCTTCGATTAAACAAACGGTGAAGATGATCAGGCAGGACCAATCAGCATCAGAGTACATCAACGTTAGGTCTCAAGGAAAATGTAAAACTTTGTGAGGAACAACTGTTTTGAGTACCTGTACTTCGGGTAAGAGTGTATTTTTTACGGGCTCTGCTGGTACAGGGAAAAGTTGTCTTTTGCATAAAATCATATCTGCTCTGCCACCGGATGGCACTGTGACTACAGCTTCGACAGGTGTAGCTGCTTGCTTATTGGTGATACAACTTAACACGCGTTTTCCGGGATCTGGCGATTATGGGTTACAGCGTTGAATTGGCATCTCGTCCAGCCAACGCTCAAATTTGACGTAAATGCAAATGACTAATCATTTGCTGGCGCGCGAACGAAACGGACGTGTTTGTCTTGAGCATAATGGATGTCAGTGAAAAATATAGGTATCTTATATAATATAAATTATCTAAAGTGATAGCTTTAAAGAAGTCAGAGACAGTGACTCTATTTTATAATAATAAATTTTGTTGAAAATCAGTGGAAATTAAAAATTTTTTTTTTTTTTTTTTTATAATGGATGTCAGTGAAAAATATAGGTATCTTATATAATATAAATTATCTAAAGTGATAGCTTTAAAGAAGTCAGAGACAGTGACTCTATTTTATAATAATAAATTTTGTTGAAAATCAGTGGAAATTATTTTATATAAATAATATCTGAAGTGCCGTTTAACATGCCTTCCGAGTGTTGTGATTGCATAGCGAAATTGTCGCTCATAGATGAAATCGTGGAGTGTCATGGGGGCTGCGGTAAAAGCTATTGCCTTAAATGCAGAAATATTAAGAGAGCAGAATTAAAAGTTTTAAATAAAAACCTTAGCATTAAATGGTTTTGCAATGAATGTAGCTTATCTAGCACTAACATAAAATTTTTGGAAATAAAACATGTAATTGAAAAATCCGAACAAAATAAATTGAAGAAAAACGATGTGAAGGAAATTGTTGATGATATTTTTAATAGGAAGTGTCAAAAATTTAAGAGCGACATAGTAAATGAACTTAGTGTTATATTAGACCAACAGCTACAAGCGAAATATGATGAAAAAACAAATAGTTCAAGAAGTGACCAAAGAGCTAAACAATAACATCGCAAAGAGTAAATTACCGAACGAACAAAGCACAACTAATTTGAATGCAATAAATGTGGAGAGCAATGTTAATAATAAACCGACATATGCACAAGCAGCAAAGTAGTTATTAAACCAAAAGGGAATGCAAAGAAAAATAACAAAGAAACAAAAAATGCTCTTAAAGCGATCATTGAGCCGACAGAATTCCTTATTAAATATGTGAGAGCAATAAACAGTGGCGGCATAATTGTTGAATGCGCTGATGGAAATGCATTAGAAACCGTGCAAAAGAAAATCAGTGAACAGATCGGTGAAAAATACGAAGTTGAAAAGATAAGAAACCAAACAAAAAAGAAAATGGTTAAAGTGTTGGGCCTAACAAGTAAACTAAGCGAAGAAAGAATTGTTGAATGTTTAATAAAACAAAATGAAATGGATGACAGCAATGTTATCAAAATAATAAAAGTATATAAGGATAAAAACAAACGCGAAGAAAGGTATAATGTACTTTTAGAGAGTGATTTTGATACATGCGAGTTGTTAATTGCGAAAAAAAGAATCAAAATAGAATACGATAGTTGCAGAGTGTTCGAATATTACAACGAACTAAGATGTTTTAAATGTTTAGGTTTTCAACACAAAGCCAGTGAATGTACGAACAAAATTGCCTGTGTAAAGTGCGGTGGTGCACATGAAGAAAAAGACTGTAAGTCTGAAGTAATAAAATGTGTTAATTGATACGAACTAGTGCAAAGAAAGTTATTAGACGTTGACGTGAATCATTCTGCATTTAGTGTTAAATGCCCGGCATATACAAAATAATGCCAACAAAAAAAGCCAAACCGTAAATAGCAACTATTAGGCATATATCTTAATATAAATAGCATCTTAGCTAACAAATTTGAACTTGAAATGCTAATATATGAAAAAATCTTTTATTGTGTTATGTTCCGAATCTAGAAATACATGTAATATAGAAGAAAGCGAATTAAAAATAACTAATTACAATATAGTTAGATGTGACTCGACCAGCAAACATACTGGCGGGGTACTTATATACGTGCATGAAACAATAGAATATAAGGTTATATACAACAGCAATATAAGCCAAAATGTGTGGTGTATAATTATTAAAATAAGGAACAGTGGTACAAAATGGTTTGTCGGAGTATTATATCATTCACCCAATAGCAATGACATTGATTTTGCATATTACTTAAATGAAAGTATTTTAGTGAAATTTGTACCAACTGAGAGTAATATTCTTGTAGGAGATTTCAATATAGACATGAACAGAAATACTACAATTCGAAATAGATTAAATGACACTCTAGCAAATGTATGCATGACCCAAAAAATAGATTTCAATACCCGAATCACAGAAACCTCCCAAACAAGGATTGATTTATTATAATCTAATAGTGATAACATTAATTGTGAGAGACTTGAAGATAATAAAATATCTGACCACGAAACAATTAGGTTTAATATGATATCAGAGAAAGAATACCAAATGCGTTTAAAAAAGTGTATAACCTCATGGGAATACTACAGTGCTGAGAATATTTGGAATATATTCCGAAACTATAACCTGAGTTTAATGAACATGGTATCAGTCGAAGAAAAAGTTCGAATAATAAATGATGCTATGGCTCAAGCCATGAAATGTTTAACTTTTGAAAAACAAGTTGAAGTAAAACTCATGAACAAATGGTATGATCGAGAGCTAACAGACTTAAATAAGTGTAAAAATAACTTGTATAAAATTCGTCAAATAAACGGTGACTGGGTGCAGTATAAAACTATAAACAGGCAATACAAAAAATTAATTAAAATTAAGAAGACTAAATACCTAGAAAATAAAATTTCGATAAATAGCAAAAATAGTAAACAAATGTGGAAATGTCTAAAAGACATTGTAAATTTGAAAAAAGAAAAATCTCTAATTAAAAAGATCGAAATTGATAATAAAGTATATGAAGATGGAAAAGATATATCTAATAATCTAAATATATTTTTCGTTAATGACATTGAAATAGTCACAAATAATTTTAACCACGAATACAACGTGACCAGCTACTCCGAATTTGATGAATTGACTGTCGATACAGTGACACAAATTGTTAAGAAGTTTAAACATAAAATAGGCGAAAATAATCTTATTACGGAAGGTGTAATTAAAGACTCTTTTATGTACACGGGATACTTTTATGCGAATATTATTAATGAAAACTTCAGAACTGGTACAATGCCAGACTTTTGGAAGCTAACAACAGTTATACCTATTCAAAAATTTAAAAATACTATAAAATCTAATGAAATGCAACCCATAAATACCTTGCCGGCCGATGAAAAAATCATTGAATCAATTGTAAAAGAACAGCTGGAACAGTACCTGGAATTGAACCAAATTGTAATACCAGAGCAATCTGGTTTTCGAAAAAAATATTCTTGCGAGTCTGTTTTAAACTCAATTGTTTTTGAATGGAAAAACCAACTTAATGAAAAAATTTTTGTAATTGCGGTATTCTTAGACCTAAAACGAGCGTTCGAAACAATATCTCAACAAATTGTGATAGAAAAACTTTACAGCATTGGAGTGAGAGATAAAGCGCTTGCATGGTTCAAAAGTTACTTCTCAAATCGTCGCCAAAGAACACTAGTAAATGGAACATTTCTCTCAAATGAAACACCAGTCGATATTGGCCTTCCACAAGGATCAGTACTTGCACCAATATTGTTTAAAATATATATAAATGATATAATTAAATCAGTAAAGCATTGTAACTTAAAGTTGTTTGCAGATGATACTCTCATTTTGATAAGCGATAAAAATTTTAATATAGCTATGCAAAAAATGCAATCAGAATTAGATTATATATACCTATGGACGTGCCAAAACAAATTAAAGATAAATGCCGATAAGACCAAGTATATGATTCTGAGTAGAACCCCCGTTAGTAACAGTTATGAACTAAAAATAGACAACAGTTTACTTATGAAAGTGTCAAAACTAAACTATTTAGGTATAGTTATTGATAATAGATTGAAATTTGAAGACCACATAAATGGTACAGGTATACGGATCGAAGAAGCACAAGATCTTAGTATATAGAACCACTATAGTTCTCCCCATTTACTAACTGCCCTACCATACTGTTTCTGGTGGCAGATAACATAATAGATAGCTTACAGAAAATGCAAAATAAGGCGATGAGATTTATATTAAATAAAGAACGTGATACTCCGACAAGTGATATGCTGAACATATTACAATGGCTTAGTGTTAAAGAGCGTATACTTTATTTTGTAATGATTTTTGTTTTTAATATTAAAAAAGGGAATTTACCGGAGTATTTGAACAATAATATTGCATACCAAAAAGATATTCACAACATTAATGCTAGAAATAAGAATAATTTTACGCTTCCGCTCTTTTCCACAGAAAGCGGACAGCTCAACCTATTTTACAAAGGATTAAAAAGATTTAATAAACTTCCTATAGATATAAGAAACTGTGAAGAGCTGAATGTATTTAAAAAGAAATTAATATCATATTGTCGTACAATAGATAGATAGAAGAGATCTCATATAATATGTAATATGTGATATGGAGTTATTAATCTAGGCTTATAAGCTGTAATAAATAAATAAATAAATAAATAAATAAATAAAAAATAATCATAGACGAGATCTCCATGGTGGATGGGCAATATTTTGAGAAAATCGAGGCTGTAGTCAGACACATATGCAAAAATGAGCGCCCCTTTTGTGGAATTCAGTTGATACTTTGTGGCGATTTCCTGCAATTACCGCCTGTGGTAAAGAGCGACACTACAACACCAACGCAGCGTTTTTTCTTCCCATCTGGCGCTTGGGAGAAATGTATTCAATGTGTTTTTTGATTAAGAGAGGTACATCGCCAATCGGATCCAAAATTTTTAAATATTCTGAACCACATATGCATCGGTCATATTAACAATGAAGTTACTAAAGTATGGCGCGCTACTACGAGGCAAAAAATAGAAGGCGATGGAATCCTGGCCACACAACTCTGTTCGTATACGAATCAAAACTCGAAAGCTTAGATGGTGAAAGAAAACTATTTTGCACCAGCACCCGGTAGTGGCAGCATAGGGCGGGGTGGTAATTACATTATAAACAAAGCTGCCACAAGCCTGATTGTATACCAAGCAACACAACCGACAAATAAACAAAATTTATTAATCGCAACCCGATGAATCCATTCACGTTCAAATGTTGCACAACAATTACACTGAAGTTGTTATTAATCCGACACCCCCCAATTCTTGTATCACTTCCAGCAACGACGCCGAATTTAGCAAAATGTGGAAAAGAATACCTGAACCGTTAAGTACAATAGCTTACCTTTTTCAAAACACGATGGGAAAATGATTTACCGAAATATGGTTGGAATGGCAATTACCCCAGTGATGTGGATCATCACTTATTGAAATATTTTGAAAACTTTTAAACTTTAAGAAGGAGACTATTATGCGCCATTTGTGCTCAGTGAGCAATATCGTCAGTCCCGTGATGCGCTTAATTCAGATAGTTTTAAAGATCCCACGTTATTGCTACAATCAATTTCGATGATGCTGTAACTGACGGGGCAAACACAGCCTTAGCAGGCGCAGATGGTGCTAATTCTACATTGGATGTGGCAGTGTATACATCGTAAAGCCGGAGTCAAAAACGTTACAAATATTGGAGAAGAAAATGGAGGTATAAAATCATTTGATAGGTGAGCTTCATTTGTGTATATTGGTGATAGTGTTATTGGCGTTCATATTTGTGAAATATCAGTAAGATTACCCTGTAATTTAACTTCCCAATTTTTAAAGGAATATAATTGTTTATATGCCAACACCCAATTTTTAAAGGAATATAATTGTTTATATGCCAACACGAAATGGCTCACTTACATTCTGAGATGTGGAAGAGTCACAACTAAATACAAAAACCAAATGAGCGTGATGACCAGAAAAAAACGAAGAATTTACGTATGGAATTTTAATTTTGTACATTGAAAGCCTATTGTAGAAGAGGAGTTCCATGATTCCATCATGCCGGTCACAGAATCTACTCAGATGTTGAAAGAGAATATAAGAAAATCGGGTATGCCTGATAAGTTTAAAATCTCAGTTGAGATTTCTGCGTCAACTTGACGACAGTTCCGTCCAGTTCCCGAAAGCCCGATTACAACTACGTTCATCTGCTTCATGATCCACGGGTTTGGTTGTGCATTTCGGCCATGACGATGGCCTATGTGGTACATGCAACGGTTATCATCCAACTGGTGATCATATACCCGAGGTACCGGAACGAGTGTCGGTAAATTTAGTAACTAGCTCTGCCAATAGATTCCAACAAAGAATTCAAATCCGGTATTCAGTTTCTTGTCCTTTTTATTTTGTAGCTGCAATGATGCCTGCCCAATCGATTTTGCCTAAATTGATGTTAACAACCATAAAGAGTCAGCGACCACCCAGCCGGTTTGAATATACGAAGACGCATTGAACTTCTGTGATATAATAATACTCCGTTTGCGAGGGGGGAGCGTTCTACGATAAGTCCATTGTATTAGGGAGCGACAACGAGCATGTAAGTCATTAATTTGTATTAGTCAGATGATGTTTAAATACGTACTATTTAGTTAATAAAAATCAAAAGAAATGAAAAGGTTATAAGCTGAGATTTTATAAAGAAATATGTAGGAGTCGAAAGTTATATAAGGGTAGTCGTAATTATTATTATTCGTATCCAACATAACAAACCTTATAACCCATGGAACACGATTTACGCGATATATTGAACGCATACAATGGGCTAAGGAAGATGATAATCGTGCATACCATTTCCGAGGCCATGGTCCTCATATCAAAATTTGTTTTCTAAATTAAACGAATCATGTGAAACTGAAATGTAGTCAATCCTAACTTGGATGATAGCTATGTGTATTTAAATGTGTGTAAATTAGCAAGGCTTCAAATAGCTACCCAATAATAGGTATTAAAGGTGTTCTAATTTTAAATTTACACAAAGAACTTTTACTGCAGTAAAACATATTATCCCTATTGTCCATATTCTTTCTCAAATAAGCTAGTGGTGAAAATTGGCGTTTTCAATTTGAACGAAAATTGCCACCACAAGAATGACTTGGGTTTTCTTTGACGGAGGATGTATATATCACATTTGAGATTGCCTTGGCAATTATGAGAATTTCCTTACAAATGAAATTTTGGACGAATACTAATTAAAATATAAACCCAAAAGTCAATTCGTTCATACTGTGTATAATTAAAAACGCATTTATGAAATAAATTTTATGAATACCTTTCCGTTTAAAATTCTGTAGCATATCCTCATGATTGAAAAATGTTCATGAATACGATCAGGAAGACAGAGCGAAAAGCAATCATACATTACCCCAAATAGGTAAAACTCAATTTTGCAATGATATCAAATACACTAACAGCTTAGATCAGAAATGTGTAAGGATATGAATAGAAAATTATTATTGAAGAATAATAACATTTGAAATACACTTTCTCCCGATGATTTTATAATTTTCGAATCGAAAATACTTTGAAATTTGGACTATGGGATATGATATTTGGCGGTGTAATTGCTAATTTAATTGCGGATTCTGTGGCAGATAGTGAATCTGCGTTAGGGTGTTTTGGCCTCATTCAGAGGAACGAGAGCAGGGTTATCGGTGTGTTGGTGGCCTCGTTTCGGTTCAACGAGCGAATGGAGGGAGAGGAACGGAGGGATTGTTAGGAGGATCTCTTGGTCTTCTCGCAATCCATCTCCTCCGTTGGGAGAAGGGTCAGTTTGACCAAAGGTCGTCTGACTTGACCCTTCTCGGTTATGAAGTCGACTACGCATACTCGGTTATCTTCGCCGGGGTATACGTTGACGACTCGACCTAACATCCATTCGTTGGAAGATAAGTTGTCTTCTTTGAGGACAGCGAGATCTCCCGCCTTTATATTTTGTTTGGGATGTTTCCACTTCACATGCTTTTGAAGTTCGGATAGATATTCGGTTTTCCATCGCTTGCAGAAAGTGTGATGGAGGGCTTTGAGTTTCTGCCACCGATTGATCATCGAGGCAGAGCTCTCACTAGCATCCGGTTCTGGCGGAGCCAGTAGGTGGCTGCCCGTGAAGAAATGGCCTGGGGTAAGGGGCTCTAGGTCCGTTGGGTCATTGGACGCCGAGCTGAGCGGGCGCGAGTTTAGGCATGCCTCGATCCGGCACAAGAGTGTGGAATTCCGCGAAGGTGAATTTATGTTGTGAGGTGTATGGATAATAATATAAGCTAGTCTATGGGACGTGAGCTTAAGTGCATTTGAAAGGCGCAGGTAGTTGGCAAAGCGCATGTCAAATGCACGGCAGCCCACGTCAAAAATACAATAGATAGATACAGAAGAATTTTTCAATTAACCCAAGCAGACGTGTTTCGGTAAACTATTGTTTAAAATAAAGTTTTGCTGTGAAATAAATATTTAAATAAGAGCATTTTTAATTGTGCAAGGAATGGCGGAGATTCCCGCCACGTTACTTGTTTTCGCGTAAGTTAACCAAGATAGCATCGGTTTGGAGGTGGCGCCCTCCACGGCGACGGCAGGGAGGCACAATTGTTGCAGCTTCAATTTAATTAGTGCGGCAGATAATAATAGCTGACTCCACATGGCGACCGTGACAGGTAAGTGGTGGTGTGTGTGCGTTTTTTAACACCATGTTATAAGTGGCAGTGGGTGACAAGAATAGAAAATTATAATAAAATTAACCTAATAACTACGACTAAACTAAACGGAAATGATCAAAAATCTTTTCAAATACTAAAAACATTCTAAAACCTGCAATTAAATAAATCGGAAATAATGCAAAACTAAGTATTGGGAGAAAGAAAATTTTTAATACGAGAAATAATTCTAGGAATAATTTAACAGAGATAATACAAAAACTATGAAAGAATAAAAGCAACTAAAACATACAAATAAACAGAAACGGAGGTAATGTAAAGCCAAAATAAAGCTTATAAAATAGAAAATTTTTGCGTAAATCCATAACGGCATATGAACCCACGCCACTAGGTAACGGCATAATATTCGCCATTTTCCACCACCACCACCACTAACGAACATCAGCAGCATCAACGTTAAAGCCACGAACATCGGCAGCAGCTGCGACAAATACCTACCATCAACGGCAGCAGACGTAGCGGCAAAATAAGTATATATGTATGTATATATTCAATAAATTACTTTCATATGGGTTTTAATATTTACTATACGTATACTCAAATTTAAAATTTTTTTTCGATTAAACGCGTGACGTGCGCATAATATATTACAAATTGTATAAAACAATTACATATCCCTTCAAATTTGAATAGAATTTTGAAGGTTTTTCTTTTTGCGTTAAACAAATATTACTAAAATCTACATATAAAAAAAAAAACAAATCACAAAAAAATTTGTTTTCGTTGACACAACCTGGGCAAAATGAAATTGGTGCCACACATAAAATGGAAATTTTTATAAAAGTGTATAGGTACACGCATATAATATGTACATACATTGTTGCTAAAAGCAAATAAGTGAATATAAAGCATTTTTGAGAAAACGTAAGCATATACATAAATACATTTTATAAAAATTTAATAAATTTAAAAATTACCTAATTCTTACAAAATTTGATACGTTTGAAATATGTTCAAATAGAAAAAAAAAAAAAAACCAAAAAAAATTATATACAAAAAAAAAGACATTTTGCTGTGAAACGGTGCGGCCGACACGTTAAATTATGAAAATTTCATAAATTTTTAGAATTACATACTGAACATTTTCCTGTGAAACGGTGCGGCCGACATGTTAAATAATTAACACATATTTTTGATGAAAACGGTGCGTCCGTAAAACTCTAAAATCTAATGTTTTTGTGCAATGGTGCGGCCGTCACGTAAAATTTAATGATTTTTTTTGTGTAACGGTGTGTCCGTTACGTTAAACAATATTGTAATAAATACTAAATTGCATTAAACATATCACGTTAAAAATTAATATTGTCTTGGAAAATTGGAAAAATAGATCAGTCTTCTCTCGTGTCTACCGTATATGGTAGCACACCCGGTACAAAACAAAATTTTTCAAACCCAAAACTTAATTGACGGTTTGGTCATTTTGAAAACCGACATAGACCAATTGCTGTGAATAAAAGTTTATCACGTTGTAGGGAAGAATTAATTAAATGTTTTACAAGACTCAATTGCACATTTAAAGTACCAACTAACTACAGCGACTTAGTCCAAGACAACATTTGTATCTAAGATACTGATCGGGAAGAAGAAGAATCCTTCGACTTACACAAAACCGATTCTGAGGATGAAGAAGAATTCTCTGTCCCAGCAAAGCCAGAAACACTCGATAGTCGTATCTGTAAACAAAGTCGTTCTTTACCTCATACTGAAAATATTTCATTACAAGAAAACTTCTGTGGTTTCGATAGCCCAGTCGTTACATCAAACAATTCGTTAGGGCTTTTAACAACTTTTTCAAATTCCAACCAATCTCGTACTAATTTTCTAGAACCAACAATAATGGCTACACCAGAGCAAAAGAAACAGTTTATCGGGTCGTGGGCGCCCTTATTCAGGGAAAACTATAACGGTGACCCATTAGCGCTAGAGTCCTTCATAGATAAAATTGAACTAGTAGAAGGCTGTACAGATCTAGATCTTATGCCAACTTTCATTTCACTTGTTAAATCGAAGCTCGAAGGGAAAGCGAGAGAAGCAATTCCTATCCAAGAAATTAAAGATGCGCTTAAAAGTCGAATAAAGCCAGACAATTCAAAAGTCGTTGCAGGGAAAATAGCTTCACTAAAAGTTACAAACAATAATTTAACCGAGTTTGCTAAACGCGTAGAGGAATTATCTGATGCTTTGGAGAGGTCTCTATTTATCGAGGGCATATCAAAAGCCAAAGCGCACGACAGTTAGCAGTCGAACAGTCACTAAACGTTTGTAGGCTAAATACGCGCTCAGACTTAGCCAAAGCAATTCTGGCATCACCCTCTTTTAGTGACGCAAAAGACGTCGTAGCAAAAATGATAGTCGAACAAAACAATCAGGCTACAGAAAGACAGGTATTAGCTATTCGATTAGGGTTTAACAATCAAAATAATTTTCGCAATAACAATAGAGGCAATAACTACTACAACAACAATAATAGATACAACAGCAATAGCAATTTCAATAGGTTCAATAACAATAACAATTTCAATAGGTACAACAACAACAATAACGGTAGATACAAAAATAACAGCCAAAATAGGCAAAACAACAATTATAGACAAAATAGCGTCAATCGAGGCAATGGTAATTCCCGTAACACTATCAACAGTCAAAATAGGTTAGAAAACCGAACCAATACTAACGCCAGAAGTTCAAACACGCAAAATAATGCAAAAGTTCGCTCCTTAAACTTGGACGCCCCTCAGAAGCGAACACTGAGGGACGAGGAGATAAGCGAATAAATACTAAAAATGTTTTTTGTCTGAATTTAAATTACTCGGATTTTGTCGAAATTTATATAACCGGATCTAACAAATTATGTACATTTCTACTAGATACACAAGCTGATATTTCTATTATTAAAATTTCAAGCTTCAATAAGCAAATTCCAATTAATTCTGACGATATAGTTAATATCACTGGTGTAACATCAAACTCAGTTCCTACCTTAGGTAAAATAAACATAGACCTAAATTTTTCTAACAATCTAGTCGAACATAGCTCACATGTGGTAAACGATAACTTCAATATCCCATCAGACGGTATACTGGGAAAAGATTTTCTTCATTATAACAAATGTGTAATAAATTATTCAAATAGTAGCATCTCATTCTGGGCAAATAAAGAAAAAGTCATTATGCCAATCCTACACGGAACGGAAAGAGATATGTGTATTATACCACCAAGATGCGAAGTTTTTCGAATTTTCGACTTAGGTCACTCAAAAACTCCACTTTTCGTTGAATCTCAAGAAATGCAAAAAGGCGTATTTACCGCAAGATGCATTACAAAGTCCAATAACCCAGTCATAAAATTAATCAATACCACAAGTGATGTACAATTCGTACACAAAAATTCTATTAAGACAGAAAATCTATCAAATTATCACGTATATGTAATCGACAAAACAATGTCAGATGAAAAGCGAATTAATGAAATAAATTCAATCTTATAAAATCAAATTCCCAAAGATGCACCATCTGAACTTTTAGATTTATGCATACAGTATGCCGAAATATTCGCGCTTGACAACGATAAGATGACGTTAAACAATTTTTATGAGCAGAAATTGCGGTTAACTGACCACGAACCAATGTATATAAAGAACTATCGTCTACCCTATGCTCAGCGGCAAGAAATTAACAAACAGTTTACAAAATTACTAGATAATGATTTAATCGAAAAATGCTATTCCAACTACAACAGTCCTCTTATCCTAGTTCCTAAAAAGAAAATAAATGGCAAAAAAGCATACAGGATGTGCGTTGACTTTCGCGCAGTTAACAAGAAACTAATAGCGGACAAATTTCCATTAGCACGATTCGATGATATTTGAGACAATCTTGGCAGAGCCAAATTTTTCTCAACCTTAGACCTTTTTTCTGGATTTCACCAAATACCATTACACGTAAATTCACGCGATATAACATCGTTTTCTACTGATCGCGGAACGTATCTATGGAAGGTATTGCCATTTGGTTTGCACATTGCACCAAACTCGTTTTCAAGAAAGATGACCATCGCATTTTCAGGAATTCCACCTAATGTAACTTTTCTTTATGTAGATGACATTATAGTCATTGGCAAACATAGCTTTTGGATAGGCGACACCGCCTGCCGCGGTAACTTTTGATGTCAAAGGGTCCTGCGAAGTCGACTCCAGTATTCGTGAATGCACGGCTGAATTTCGTGCGTTCGCGAGGGAGAATACCCATAAGTTGGGTCTGAGCACGCTTTCGGTGTATAGTGCAAACTTTGCAATTGTGAATTGTTGCCCCTATCATGGTTTTGATGTTAGGTATCCAGTATTGGGTGCATATCAGGCGCAACATGTGTTGGTTTTCCCCATGCAGACTTTGTTGATGAAACATTAGGACTGTCCGACGGGATAACCTGCAGTTGTATGCGAGGAGGATTGGGTGGCTTTCATTAAAAGCTAAGTCCTGTGACGCCCCGAGTCGCGCTTCCACCCGAATGATGCCATCTTGGTCTAAGTAGGGATTAAGTGAGAGTATTGCACTTTTCCCTTCAATTGGTTTTCCGGCTTTTAAATATTTATATTCTGAACTATAATTATGTTTCTTATAGATTTTAATGACCAGTTGAGTTACTTCTTTGATCTCATTAGGGGAGATTAAGGGTGACTTGACCTGAAATGAATTTTTTGTTTTGGGGTGAGTTCTTCGGTAGAACCTCATAACGTATGATAAGACCCGTAAAGCCCTAGGTAGGTCGGAAAAGCTTCGAAGAATATCGGAAGTATGTACGGTTGCCGTTACGCAGGTCTTCGCCTTCTTTTCCTCTACGGACGTGATGTAGTCACTTTCTTGTGCTGGCCATTGGGGAGTGTCTTCTTGCAGCCAAGAAGGTTCCTGCCACCACAACGAATTGTTGACCAGCTCAGACGCATGTAATCATCTACTGCCTAAATCTGCGGGGTTTGACTCTGAATTCACGTGCAACCAGTCTTTATTTCCGACCATGTCGATGATCTTGGTGATCCGATGTGCGACGAAAGTGGACCAAGAACAAGGACGATAGTTCCGTCCTAAGGTGGACTTTCACTGGTCCCAATTTGAGGTTCCTGAAAATTGATTCGGTGATTTCCGCTAACAGCATGGCTCCGCAAAGAGTTTTCACTGGGGCTAATCGCATTTTAGCTAGAAGCAGGTTTGCGCAGACATCATCATCCGTTTTGACGCGCATGTAAACGGCTGCTGCATAAACGTTTTCGGATGCGTCGCAAAATCCATGGATCTCGATGTCGATTCCTGGTGAAAAGCTGACCCATCTAGGTATGCTTATTTCATCAATCTCATGGTATTAGTCGGTGAAGATTTTCCATCGTTATAGCGTACTGGTAGATACTGGTTCGTCTCAAGCGGTGCCTTCTAACCATATACTCTGCATGAGTATTTTTGCCACAATGACCATTGGTGGCAGCCATCCTAAGGTATCGAAAAGTTTGGCGATTGCTGATAGTATCGCTCTCTTCGTAATGTTTTCCGGGCTGTCCAGCGTCACTACTTTAAAATAAAATAAATCTTAGTGGGCATTCCATCGAATGCCTAACGCTTTCAATGAACTGGTATCTTCGAATGCCAGGAAGTTTTCACTGAGCAGGTCTGCTTTGGGGATGTCCCTTTGAATGTCCTCTGAATGGGACGTTCATATGCGAAGTGGAAAGCCCGCTGAGTATAGGACTTAACGAATTTCATCTCTGGCTTTAATGGTCGATGTGATCGTATGCCCACCCGCTAACACGTCATCTACATAGATGTATTCTCGCAGTATGCTAGCCGCTGTAGTGTGTGAATTTGGTACGTCGTCTGCCAGTTGTAGGAGCGTTCTTATCGCAAGATATGGAGCGCAATTCACTCCGAAGGTAACCGTCTTTAATTTGTAGAGGCTGATAGGGTCACTCGGAGAAGTGCGATACACAATGCGTTGAAATTTGGTGTGATTTTCGTTCACCCAAATTTGTCGATACATCTTTTCGATGTCGCTATTGAAGACGAAACGTTATAGTCTCCATCGTAAGATAAAGATGTGTAGATCGGCTTGTAGAACTGGGACTGGGAGGAGAATATCGTTTAAGCTATTACCGTTAGCCGTAGGGCTCGAGGATTTAAATACTACGCGTACTTTTGTAGTGGTGCTTTCTGCTTTAATAACGGCGTGATGGGGCAGGAAATAATTATCCGAATCGTCGGATAGGATATTGTTTTTTATTTTTCTCATATGTCCGAGCGTTTCATATTCCGAAAACACCCGAACATACTCTCTACCTAACTCTGGGTTTTTTATTAGTCGTCCCTCATTCCGGAAGAATTGATAGCATGCTCGCTTCAGGGACGGTCCTAAATTAATATTGTTAGGGTAATCCAGCCGGAAAGGTAGTGACACTGTGTACCTTCCACTCTCATATCGTTTCGTTGTTTCCTTAAATAATTGTTCGCAGTACCTTTCCTCTTCATTTAATATTTAATTTTTGGGCACATTTTCTACCTCCCAGAAAGCTTTCAGTTGATTGTCCAACGCAACCTCGTTGTAGAAGGATATGGTGCTCTTCGTTGGATTCGGTGCTTCGATACGACCGTTAGTATCCAACCGAACACTGTCTCTATGACCAGAAGTGTGTTAAGCACGTTTTCCTTAAGGCCACTTAATATGATTTGGAGATAAATGTCTCCGCCAAGTATGAGGTCTACGTCTTCGTTGAGGTAGAACCTCTTGTCTGCCAAAACCAAGTCTGGGAATGCCTGCATAGTCATTGCGTTGATATGGCAGGATGGAAGATTCCCAGTGAGTTTAGCTAGAATAAGAACGGGTGTAGTCAGGCTGAAGCAGGGATCCACTGGTGAACGTAATTCGATGTTGGATGCTTCTTTCACCTGAGCTGACACCGCATTTGTGATGCCTGAAACTTGGGCATGAATTTTCCTCGCTGGCAGATTGATTCTGCGTTTCAGTCTTTCAGTTATAAAGAATCAATTAATGCCCGCGCGGAGAAGTCGGTACCATTATGGTGAATGTGTACACGAGCAGTTCCTAATAGCACACCTGTGCTGGAATTGGCGCGGCAGAATTTGACATTCTGGTTCTTAGAGGAAGGTGGTTGTCCCGACTCCTGTCTTTTCCGTGCCTGTACCGAAGTTGATGGGGTATTGCCCACATCTTTGAAAGAATTGCGCACCGCCGGTTGCTGAAGTGTGTCCGCATACAGGAGCGTGTGGTGACGAGAGTGGCATTTGGAACAGTTGTACGAACTGGTGCACCTCGTCACTGTGTGTCCTGGGGATAAACAGTTCAGGCAGCCATTTGTGGATTTAACAAATTTAATCCTTTTCTAATGGGCTTAAATCGCAAAAGCATGAACAGTTGCGTAATCTGTGCTCCGAAGATTTGCCAAATTTTTAACATTGATTTTGTTGTTTGCTTGGATACTTTTGATTGAAAAGCACCAAGTCTTTTCGTAGGGGTTTCTGTCGATTATCGCGACGCGCTTGATTTTTGCACTTTAGAAGTGGCACTCCCTGTAAAACCAGACACGGTTTCAAGTGTCTGATAACGACTTGACAAGAATTTGTCCATATCCTCCCACTTGGATATGTCCGTTTTGTGGTCAATGCTCTGCTCCCATAGAGCCAACGTATTTTCAGGTAATTTTGACGAGCATAAATATGTGATGATCGCATCCCAATTTGAAACATCGATCTGATGGGTTTTTAAGGATGCCAAATAATTATTTATGTCGCGCTGTAAGGTTTTGATTGAGCTGCCGCACTCGTCATCTATCTTTTTTAGATTAAATAAAATTTGTAGTTGTGAGTTTACGAGAATCCGTTTATTCTCGTATCTCTCACATAGGTTTTTCCAGGCTGTTTCGAAGCCTTCATTTGTCAAGGGACATTTCTTTACGATGTCCTTCGCCTCACCTTGAGTTTTTTAGTTAAGGTGGAACAACGTTTCTACCGGGCTTAAGCGACTGTTATTTTTATAGATGGCCGTGAACAGGTACCGAAACGTTGGCCAAGATAGGTAGTCGCCCTTGAATACCTCAGTATCGCAAGCTGGCAGGCGGATACTGTGTTCGCGCCCGCGTTCTCCTTCAGGACGAGCCTCCCTATCTTTTTCCTGCTTTAATTTGGCTTGAAGTTCAGCAATGTTCGACATGCATCGCAGGAATACGGCATATGCCGCTTTATGCTTGATCTTGACCGCGGAAATCTTTTTTGCTTCCAGCGTGTCAGAGTCAAGCAACTCATCGAGGGCGGTCTCTGCTTTTTCCCACTTAGCTTGCAACTCTTTTTGCGGTATTGCAAGAGTGTGTATTTTGTGCAGAGCCGCACTTGTGTCATAAAAGTTGGCCTCGAATTCGATTATTCGATCGGCCAATCTGATGTATGACTCCACATTTCTGGATGAAACGTTGTGACCGAATTAAGTGAGGAACATAACTTTGAATAAACCTGTGCGAATCATCCAACCAACAACTATTAAATTACGCAAAACTTTAATTATTAATTTGTTTATTTTTTCACTGACTTTGCAGCTTATTTTGTGCCAAAAAACAGGGAGCAGGTGGGAGCAACACCAATGTCTTTTGTGGAAATAAGGAGGGCCACTCGCCACTTCAAAGTTAAATTTTATTGTATAATGAGTGCACGAGCTGATATGAAACTCGACGAAAAGTGTAAAAATCAGTGAAAACTGTTGTAAAAAACTTTGTCAATTAAACTGGTGAAAAGTGATAGAAAAAATTAAAAATTGCCACAATCGTATGGCGTGAGATTTTAATATGAATGTGAGGTTATGTGCACCTCTTCCTTGTGCTGTGTCCGGAAAACCTTACCGCTGGTGGGGGGACAGACCAGATAGTCACAAGGAATCTTAAACAACGTTAATGCAACGCGTTTGCACTTATTTTTCTTTTCGGGACTAAAATTTTTTTTTTTACACTTTTCGCGGTTAATTACAAAACACAACGCATGTGGCACACAGAATTTAGATTTATATTTTTACACGGTTTTATTTATTTTTTTATAACCAACAAAAAATGTGGCAAGAAATATTGCACTTACTTTTGACTTTTTTTGTGTCGATTTGTGTTCTCGTGCTGATGTGGCAATGGTTTCAGCTGGCTGTCGTTTTCTCTGTGGTCTTGCACGCTGATATAAAGTATAATAAACGTTCTCACACCTCTTGTGGTATAGATGTTGACGGGCAAAATACTTTTCCGGATGAATTTTTGTGAGGAATTCTTAAATGTGTGCGGTCAGCTATGATATTTTGTTGTGGACTGTAATTTAGGTGCTTTAATTCCTTTCTCGGGGAGATAGGACCAAATGTTCGGCCCGGGGTGCGTCTGCTCCTGAGTCGGTGGGCGCACCGAGTCGATCTCAATGAACGGGTTGGGTTTTGGAATAAAGAAGGAAAATGAAGACAAGAATTTCTTGTTATAATAATATGTTTTATTGGGTAGAAGTAAAATAGCTTGGTTACAATATTACCTGAATGTATTGTTGAAAAACCGCAGAGATCGCTGGCGGCAGATGTGAGCTGGTTGGCTGCTAAAACCCAAGCGGCCGGTTGTATCGAAGGCGACAACATTGGCCCGCAAAATCCTCCGTTTTCGGAGGGGAAAGTCACCCACACATAACGCCGACATGCATGTACATAAGTGCTGACAAAACACATATACACATGCATAGGGCGGTGATGGTGTGGGTGGCTATAAATTAAATCGAGTCGCGAGTATCGAATTGCAGAGTTGCATTAGGGGGATCACACTCAGATGCGGAAAAGTTAAGCATCCTGCCTAAACAATTGCAAAAACATTTTTTTTTATCATCAATAACTGTTTAAACATCTCAGGGAATCTCTTTGCTATGATATCAAACTTAACTAAAGAAATTAACTCTCTAAAGAGTAAATTCGACGATTTTTCGCACAATAACAAAACTGTAACTAATTCGTCTCAGTGCAATCAGTGAAAAGTCTACCAACATTCCATAAAATCTACGCTCTCAAAGAAGTGTTGCTATAAAATTAAATCGTGCTGAGTTGGCCACTGTGTCGGCTGATAACACAAACAATCAACTCTCATCACCTTTGGGAGCTCGCTTCCCAAGGCTGTCGGCTCTATGTACCGGAGCGACTCGGGATCTTCCCGACCAAGGACTGTCATTTCAGTGTAACCCCATTTAATTTGTTGCGTCCCTCCCACAAATTGTCATCCTCCAAGCAGCTCCTTGCAGCGGGACTGCTCCATATTCTCTTGCTCCGGGATGGTATCGAACCCAATGCGGGTTCGTCTCCTGACCCCGGTCCTGAAAAATGGTTTTGCTGCATCTGCCGGAAAATAATCTTTTTAGGACGGTCATACTCTTGTCAGACCCCAAAACCAGACGTCCACGTAACTTCTATAAATATTTTGTGCCTCTTTGCTGCTCACGCCCTAGGACGTCCCGTAGTCTGCGCCTTAGCGCCCCCCGCTACCTTCCAGCAGTCCCGCTACTCAGCAAGCCACAACAAGTACCCGCTGTTGCTCGCGCCCCAACTCACACGGCTGCTCCCACTCATACCTACAATCTCCGTAGTAGAGTCGGGAGCAATTCCGAGCATCAGCACCTTCCTCCGTCTTCTTCCCCGCTCTTTTCCGGCAGCAATTGTGTAGGTCAGGGAAACATACTCTTAGTCCCTACCTCCCTTTGCACCGTTTTCCAGCACAGAATATATACGTTTCCGACATCCGCCCAATGCAGCTCCTGCCATGGACGGTGTCAATTTGCTAGATGTTCTGGGCTCCGCGACGGCAACCCCCCGGACGGATTTCATTGCGCCATGTTGCCAAGCCGCATACCCAAACACACCGGGTACCGCAATGCTTACCCAAGGACGTCTAGTCCCAGGGCAACAACAGCAATCGGGTTCTGGCCTTCCACAACTCAGGCGTAGTGACCCGTCACTTACTCCCAGAGCGACGACGTCTTCCCCTATGAACTTCAGAATTCTGCAGTTAAACTGTAATGGATTAACTGGGAAGATCACGGAGATAGTCGCCTTCATGAAGAGGCAAAACATCCGCATTGCTGCGATTCAAAAGACTAAACTCACAGCAAGATCTGCATTGCAGACCTGTTCTGGGTATAATGTCCACAGAAAAGATCGCGAGAGCGGAAATGGAGGCGCCCTCGCGTTTATCATACTCTACACTGTGCAATATCATATATTTGATCCCGACATCGACCGCAGGGACAGTGTCTTAGAACGTCAAGGATTATCTGTCCGGTCGGGCGATGCAAACCTAGAAATCATCAACATCTACATCCCTCCTGTCACCTGTTGCCCCAGTGGGTACCGCCCTGATATCAGCGGCATGCCCACTGGAAACAATCGCATTATCTTAGGCGATTTCAATGCCCATCACGATATATTGCACACAAACTTGCGGGTGGACAGTAGGGGCGAGATGTTAATGGATCAAATAGAAGAAACGACGTTCTGCACAATAAACGGAGACGCCCCCACATGTATGGTAGGAAGCTGTCATAGTTCGCCGGATATTTCAATCGTGAGCGCAGAACTCGTAAACTGCGTCAACTGGCAGCCGATGGTAGCATTGGCATCCGACCACCTTCCTATACTTGTTTCGCTCGAGCTTTCCGCCCACTTCATCGTCGCAGAAAAACGCACTTTCATTAACTTTAAAAAAGGAAAGTGGGACGAATACAAATCCTTTACAGACAACCGCTTTGCTGCCCTCCCTGTCCCAACTGATGGCCGCCAAACGGAGCGTGCTTTGCGCAAGGTCGTTGAATCCGCCTCGGCTCGTTTCATTCCCGCCGGTAGAATTCCCGAAATTCGGCCCCACTTCCTGGCAGAGGCTGCAAGTTTACGAGAGAACGTGACCTTATAAGACAGCTTGATCCCGGCGACCCCCAAATAAGGGATATAAACCAACGCATCAGATTGCTTGTGGATGAACACAAGTGGGCGAAATGGGAGGAGCACCTAAGCGGTTGTAACCTCTCTGCCGGTGTAGGTAAATTTTGGTCCACTGTAAAGTCCCTATCGAATCCGTATAGGCACAATGACAAAGTTTCCATCGGCTTTGGCGGCAAAGTGCTGTCGGATGCGAAAAAATGCGCGAGCGCTTTCTGCTGACAATATATAATGCATTCTGCTTACTTATTTACTTACTTAATTGGCGCTTAACCGTCTAAATGGTTATGGCCGTCCAACAAGGCACACCAGTCGCTCCGTCGCTCCGCCAACTGTCGCCAATTGGTCACACCAAGGGAGTTTAAACCGTTTTCCGTGGTCCTTCCAACGGAGTGGGGGCCGTCCTCTACCTCTGCGTCCATAGGTGGGTTCCGATAGAAACACTTACTTGGCCGGAGCATCATCTTTCATTCGCATAACATGGCCTAGCCAGCGCAGCAGCTGCGTTTTAATTCGCTGGACTATGTTGATGTCTGCGTATAGCTCGTACAGCTCATCATTAAATCTGCTTCGGAACTCGCCATCGCCAAAGAGTAGAGGTCCATAAATCTTTCGAAGAACTTTTCTCTCGTCCTCTACCTCTGCGTCCATAGGTGGGTTCCGATAGAAACACTTACTTGGCCGGAGCATCATCTTTCATTCGCATAACATGGCCTAGCCAGCGCAGCAGCTGCGTTTTAATTCGCTGGACTATGTTGATGTCTGCGTATAGCTCGTACAGCTCATCATTAAATCTGCTTCGGAACTCGCCATCGCCAAAGAGTAGAGGTCCATAAATCTTTCGAAGAACTTTTCTCTCGAACACTCCCAAAGCCGCTTCATCTGCTGTTGTCATGGTCCATGCTTCTGCCCCATATAGCAAGACGGGTACGATAAGTGACTTGTAGAGTATGATTTTCGTTCGCCTACCTAGTCCAGAGTAGCATTTATTTGCAAGATTGATTCTTCGCTGTATTTCAGTGCTTATGTTGTTGCTAGTGTTGATGCTGATTCCCAAATAAACGAAGTCTTTTACTATTTCGAAATTATGGCTGCCATCAGTAGCGTGGTTGCCAAGGCGCGTATGCGCTAACTCTTTGCTGGATGACAGCAGGTACTTCGTTTTGTCCTCATTCACCATCAAACCCATCTTTATCGCTTCTTTTTCCAGTTTGGAGTAAGCAGAACTAACAGCGCGGGTGTTTAGGCCGATGATATCAATGTCATCAGCATATGCCAGTAATTGCACGCTTTTATAGTATTTTGTTCCAGTGCGGTTAAGTTCTGCATCAAATTAAAGAAATCGCACGATAGGGGGTCAGCCTGTCTGAAACCTCATTTAGTTTCGAACGGCTCGGAGACTGAGCTGATGGTGTTGCTCAACGTCATTTTGCACAGCTGTATAAGTTTTGCGGTGAAAACAAATTCAGACATAGCGGCATATAGGCAGCTCCTTTTCGTGCTGTCGAAGGCGGCTTTAAAATCGACGAAGAGCCGATGTGTGTCGATTCTCTTTTCACGGGCTTTTTCCAAGATTTGGTGCATTGTGAAAATCTGGTCGATGGTATATTTACCAGGTCTGAAGCCGCACTGATAAGGCCCAATCAGACGGTTCACGGTGGACTTGAAATGACCTTATATGCGATATTAAGAAGACTGATTCCACGATAGTTGGTGCATTTTACAGTATCTCCCTTCTTGTGGACTGGACAAAGAACATTAGATTCCAATAGTCGGGCATGCAGTCTTCCGCCCGTATTTTGCTAAGAAGCTGCTGCATGCGCCTTACCAACTCCTCGCCGCCCTACTTGAATAGCTCCGCAGGAAATCCATCAGCGCCCACGGCCTTGTTGTTTTTCAATCTGTTTATTGCTATTCTAACTTCGTCATAATCGGGCGGGGGGACATATATTCCATCATCATCGATTTCGGGATCGGGTTCTTCATCTCTGCGCGGTGAACTGCTGCCTCCATTTAGGAGAGTAGAGAAGTGTTCCCTCCATAATCTAAGCACTCTCTGGACATCAATTACTAGGTCCCCGTTTTCGTTCCTACAGGAGTTTGCCCCGGTGTTAAAACTTTCCGTCTGTCCCCGTATTTTTTGTTAAAATTTTCGGGCATTATTCCTGGTGGCTAGCAGCTCAAGCTCCTCGCACTTTCGCCTTTCTGCTTCTGCTTTTTTCTTCCTGAAAAGGCGTCTCGCTTTTAACGTAGCCCTGTAGGCAGCGTCTTTTTTTTCGGTTGCAACGCGGCATTCTTCATCGTACCAGTTGTTTTTTCGTGGCCGCCGGTAACCAGTTTTATCCCCGGCGGCAGTATGAAGTGCTTTGGAGATATGCTCTCACTGCTCCTGTATTCCTTCAGGATGAGTTGCGCTCTCAGAGAGCAGGTGTGAGAGTCGAGTTGCGAAATCATTGGCAGTCTGTTGTGATTGAAGCTTTTCGACGTCTAGCTTTCCTTGTGTTTTTTGTTCCTTGGTTTTAGCCTTTTAATGCATTCTACGGTCGACAAAAATAGACGGAGGGCCAACAGAAACGCACATAAACATAAGTTCAGCGCGTCACCAATTACCATCACCGCCAAAGAGGTTGAGGATGCCATCGGTCATACTAAACCATCCAAAGCAGTGGGCCCAGACGGCATAGCCATGCCGATGATTAAAAGCCTAGGGAAAAAAGGTTTCAAATATTTAGCACATGTCTTCAACCTGTCTCCCGGCATCATTTCTGAATGGGTTTCGGGATCCATCCGGCATCCCGTCGGGGTAGTTTCGGGACTTTTTCTGGACTATGTCAGGGTCATTTCAGGACTTCTACGGGATCAATTCTGGATGCCTTTTGGATCCATCCGGCATCCCGTCGGTATTATTTCGGGCCTTTTTAGGGACAACTTTGGGATCATTTTGGGACCCTTCCTGTATAATTGTTTATTGTCTGTCAACTGTCGTGTGCGCATGTATTAATTTTCGCTCCGCTTTCTTAAGTAATTTTCACTATGTCTTCACATCAAACAATAACTTACTTGGACTGTTCTAATGGCAATAAAGTCGGTACCTGTGTTACCTGTAAATTATGTGACTCTAAGTTTCATAATTATTGTGTTAAAGTTGAATTTGATGATTCTTCTGAAATATTTATTAATTGCAAAAACATTTTTTTTATCTGCAATAACTGCTTAAACATCTCAGTGAATCTCTTTGCTATGATATCAAACTTAACTAAAGAAATTAACTCTATAAAGAGTAAATTCGACGATTTTTCGCACAATAACAAAACTGTAACTAACTCGTCTCAGTGCAATACACCTGAAAAGTGTACCAACATTCCATAAAATCTACGCTCTCAAAGAAGTGTTGCTATAAAATTAAATCGTGCTGAGTTGGCCACTGTGTCGGCTGATAACACAAACAATCAAATCTCATCCCTTTGGGTGCTCGCTTCCCAAGGCCGTCGGTTCTATGTACCGGAGCGACTCGGGATTTTTCCCGACCAAGGACTGCCATTTCAGTGTAATCCCATTTAATTTGTTGCGTCCCTCCCACAAATTGTCATCCTACCAGCAGCTCCTTGCAGCGGGACTGCTCCGGGAAGGTATCGAACCCAATCCGGCTCCGTCTCCTGACCCCGGTCCTGAGAAATAGTTTTGCTGCATCTGCCGGAAAAGAATCTTTTTAGGACGGTAAACTCTTGTCAGTGTGTCTCGTGTAAAAGATGGTTGCACCGGACAGGTTGTTCTGGGCTAGACCCCAAAACCAGACGTCCACGTAACTTCTATAAATCTTTTGTGGCTCCTTGCTGCTCACGCCCTAGGACGTCCCGTAGTCTGCGCCTTAGCGCCCCCGCTACCTTCCAGCAGCCCCGCTGCTCAGCAAGCCACAACAAGTACCCGCTGTTGCTCGCGCCCCACGGCGCCACCAACACACACGGCTACTCCCACTCATACCTACAATTTCCGTCGTAGAAACGGGAGCAATGCCAAGCATCAGCCCCTGCCCCCGTCTTCTTCCCCCCTCTTTTCCGGCAGCAATTGTGTAGGTCAGGGAAACAGACTCTTAGTCCCTACCTCCCTTTGCACAGTTTGCCAGCACAGAATATATATGTTTGCGACATCCGCCCAATGCAGCTCCTGTCATGGATGGTGTCACTTTCCTAGATGTTCTGGGATCCGAATCGGCAACGCCCCGACGGGTTTCATTGCGCCATGTTGCCAGGCCGCATACCCAAATACACCGGGTACTCCAATGCTTACCCAAGGACGTCTAGTCCCAGGGCCACAACAGCAATCGCGTTCTGGCCTTCCACAACCCAGGCGAAGTCACCCGTCACTTACTCCCAGAGTGACGACGTCTCCCCCTATGCACTTCAGAATTCTGCAGTTAAACTGTGATGGATTAACTGGAAAGATCACGGAGATAGTCGACTTCATGAAGAGGCACAACATCCGCATTGCTGCGATTCAAGAGACTAAACTCACAGCAAGATCTGCATTGCATACCTGTTCTGGGTATAATGTCCACAGAAAAGATCGTGCGAGCGGAAATGGCGGCGGCCTCGCGTTTATCATACTCTACACTGTGCAATATCATATATTTGATCTCGATATAGACCGCAGAGACAGTTTCTTAGAACGTCAAGGATTATCTGTTCGGTCGGGCGATGCAAACCTAGAAATCATTAACATCTACATTCTTCCTGTCACCTGTGCCCAAGTGGGTACCCTGATATCGGCGGCGTACTCACTAGAAACAATCGCATTATCTTAGGCGATTTCAATGCCCATCACGATGTATGGCACTCAAACTTGCGGCTGGAAAGTAGGGGTGAGATGGTAGCGGATCAAATAGAAGAAACGACGTTCTGCACAATAAACGGACAAGCCCCCACACGTATGGTAGGAAGCAGTCATATTTCGCCGGATATTTCAATCGTGAGCACAGAACTGGTAAACTGCGTCAATTGGCAGTCGATGGTAACTTTGGCATCCGACCACCTTCCTATACTTATTTCGCTCGAGCGTTCCGCCCACTTCATCGCCGCAGAAAAACGCACTTTCGTTAACTTTAAAAAAGGAAAGTGGGACGAATACAAATCCTTTACAGACAACCGCTTTGCTGCTCCACCTGTCCCAACTGATGCCCGCCAAAGGGAGCGTGCTTTCCGCAAGGTCATTGTATCCGCCTCGGCTCGTTTCATTCCCGCCCGTAGAATTTCCGAAATTCGGCCCACTTCCCGGTAGAGGCCGCAAGTTTAGCGAGAGAACGTGACCTTATAAGACAGTTTGACCCGGCGACCCCCAAATAAGGGATATAAACCAACGCATCAGATTGCTTGTGAATGAACAAAAGCGGGCGAAATGGGAGGAGCACCTAAGCGGTTGTAACCTCTGTGCCGGTGTAGGGAAACTTTGGTCGACTGTAAAGTCCCCATCGAATCCGTCTAGGCACAATGAAAAAGTTTCCATCGCCTTTGGCGACAAAGTGCTGTCGGATACGAAAAAATGCGCGAGCGCTTTCTGCCGACAATATATAATGCATTCTGCTTACTTACTTACTTACTTAATTGGCGCTTAACCGTCTAAACGGTTATGGCCGTCCAACAAGGCACGCCAGTCGCTCCTTCGCTCCGCCAACTGACGCCAATTGGTCACACCAAAGGAGTTTAAATCGTTTTCCACCTGGTCCTTCCAACGGAGTGGGGGCCGCCCTCTACCTCTGCTTCCATAGGCTGGTTCTGATAGAAACACTTTCTTGGCGGGAGCATCATCTTTCATTCGCATAACATGGCCTAGCCAGCGCAGCCGCTGCGTTTTCATTCGCTGGACTATGTTGATATCTGCGCATAGCTCGTACAGCTCATCAATAAATCTTCTTCGGTACTCGCCATCGCCAACGCGTAGAGGTCCATAAATCTTTCGAAGAACTTTTCTCTCGAACACTTCCAAAGCCGCTTCATCTGCTGTTGTCATGGTCCATGCTTCTGCTCCATATAGCAGGACGGGTATGATAAGTGACTTGTAGAGTATGATTTTCGTTCGCCGAGAGAGGACTTTACTTTTCAATTGCCTACCTAGGCCAAAGTAGCATTTATTTTCAAGATTGATTCTTCGCTGTATTTCAGTGCTTATGTTGCTGCTAGTGTTGATGCTGGTTCCCAAATAAACGAAGTCTTTCTATTTCGAAATTATGGCTGCCACCAGTAGCGTGGTTGCCAAGGCGCGTATGCGCTGACTCTTTGCTGGATGACAGCAGGTAATTCGTTTTGTCCTCATTCACCATCAAACCCATCTTTACCGCTTCTTTTTCCAGTTTGGAGTAAACAGAATTAACAGCGCGGGTGTTAAGGCCGATGATATCAATGTCATCAACATATGCCAGTAATTACATGCTTTTATAGTATATTGTTCCAGTGCGGTTAAGTTCTGCAGCTAGTATAATTTTCTCCAGCATCAAATTAGAGAAATCGCACGATAGGGGGTCACCCTGTCTGAAACCTCGTTTAGTTTCGAACGGCTCGGAGAGGTCCTTCCCAATTCTGACTGAGGTGATGGTGTTGCTCAACGTCATTTTGCACAGCCGTATAAGTTTTGCGGGGAAACCAAATTCAGACATAGCGGCATATAGGTTAAACTCTTACATATCCAGAATCAACCCCGACATACAAAGTGTATGCCCGCTTGCAACGTGTCCCCACATGACACCAACCATCTCTTTAATTGTAATTTGGAACCAATGCCTCAAACACCCCTTTCATTATGGTCCACCTCTGTCGAAACAGAAGTTTCCTTGGACTCCCGTTAGAGGATATTGATGACAATTTGTGATCGGTCGCAGCTATTAGGTGGAGCGAAACATTGCTACAACAACAACAACAACCTTTGGGTGCTAGTCAAGCTAGCTCTGCCACTGCGGAGAACAATGTTGGCGCTGATACTCTTTCGAGTGCTACTTTGTTAAGCTCTTCTGCTGCTGCTCAAGCTGTTGTTTCTCTTTCTGTTTCTGAAGCTGATATTCAAGCAGGCGATGCTTTTTTCAATTCTTCTGCTGCTGTTGATAATGTTAGTCGCCTTGTTGCTGAGAATTCAAAACAAACAACATCACATAACAAGAAACATGTCAAAGCTAAGCATATTTTAACTGGGAGTAATTCCACGTCAACTGAACTTTCTGTTGTCATCAAAAATAAATAGGAGTGGCTGCATTTATCGGCACTTAAACCTTCAGTTACTGTTGATAATGTTATTGATTTTGTAGTAAATAAATATGAGATTCCTATCATTTCGGGACTATTTCGGGATAATTTGGAGACCCTTCAGGGATCCTTTCTGAGCGGTCTACGTAATCCCGCCGGGGGCATTTCGTGACTTTTTTTGGATTATTTCGGGTTCATTTGGGGAGCCGTCCGATATTCAGACGGGGTCATTTCGTGACTATTTCTGAACTATTTCAAGTAAATTTGGGGACCCTTCTG
Organism: Eurosta solidaginis; assembly: GCF_040869045.1. Lineage (NCBI taxonomy): Eukaryota > Metazoa > Arthropoda > Insecta > Diptera > Tephritidae > Eurosta > Eurosta solidaginis. The sequence goes on along the minus strand of NC_090320.1, from coordinate 109,416,336 downwards.
AGATCATTTCAGGATCCGTCCGGGATCCTGTCAGGATCATTTCTGAACATTTTTGGGACTATTCCGGGATCATTTTGGCATCCTTCCGTTTCTGGATGGCTTTCGGGATCCCGTCAGGGTTATTTTGCCACTTTTTCGGGACTTTTTCGGGATCATTTGGGGCTCTTCCGGCATCATTTCTGGATGGTTTTCAGGATCCGTCCGGGATTCCGTCAGAGTATTTTCGGGAATTTTTTGAGACTATTTCGGGATCATTTGGGGACCCTTCCGGTATAATTTCTGGATGGTTTTCGAGATCAGTCCGGGATTCCGCAAGGGTAATTTCGGGAGCTTTTCGGGCCCGTCCGGGATCATTACTGTGTGGTTTTCTGGACCCCGTCAGGGTAATTTCGGGACTTTTTCGGGATCATTACTGTATGGTGTTCGAGACCCCGTCAGGGTTCATTGGGTTCATCGGGATCATTTGGGGACCCTTCCGGCATCATTTTTGGATGGTTTTCGGGATCCGTCCTGGATTCCGTCAGGGTCATTTCGGGACTTTTTCGGGACTATTTCGGGATCCGTCCGGGATACCGTCAGTGTCATTTCTGGATCATTTGGAGACCCCCAAGATATCATTTTTGGATTTGTCCGGGATTTCGTAGGGTCATTTCGGGACTATTTTGGTACAATTTTGGGAACCTTCCGGGATAATTTAAGGACTCTTCGAAACCGGTAGTTCAGCGCATATGCCTTTTTAAATTATGGGCTTTTATGGCCATGGATTTCCTGCAAATTATTCGTAAATAAAATTCGTTATGTTTTATCTTTATTATTTAATATATATATATACAATTTGTAATAATTTAACTAACTAAAACCCAAAAAAGCAACCATATTTTCATCTAAAAAATTTCCTTTGCTGTTAGTTAATTGTAGTTTTACTCCTTTGTTCTATGAATAGTAATTCCTTTACCCCTGTCATATGAATTAATATAACTTAAAAACTAAATGTATTTTTTTAATCCGAAAAAACTGTATTGTACTATTCACGCAAGCGTGCCGTTCAGGTTATCAGCTCATTTAGTACTTTCTTTATTCTATTACAAAAATAAAATATATTACACCAAAATAAACCATCGCCGTTTGTAAACTTTGCAATTTTTCTCTAATATCAATATCAAAATAATTTTTCAACAGATAACTTGTAAGCAGGCTAACGTCAATAGCCCGTATATTCTAATTTCTCCTTGCGGACAGAGCCGCGTGTAAAGGCTAGTCTAATCTAATATCTAATATATATTATAAATGGGAAAGTTTGGATGTTAAGATGTTTGGATGTTTGGATGTTTGGATGTTTGTCCAGACGTTTGTCTTTGTGACTCAATAACGCAAGAACGGCTGGACCGATTTGGATGAAATTTTGCACACATATAGCCAATAGTCTAGAAGGATCTACTAGCTATATATTTTTCAAAAGGGGCGTGGCCCCCGCCCCCTAGGAACAGTTATAATTTAATTATTATATTTTTTCGTCTTTGCGACTGAATCACGCCAAAATGGCTACACGGATTTTGATGAAATTTGGGACACAGACAGTAGTCTACTAGCGAAATTTTTTTCGAACATGGAAAGAGGGGTGGGGGTCCCACGACCCCTTCGAGAAATTATTTTTCATAATTTTTACACATTATAACTTTACGTATACTGGCCTTCACCAATATCACAGACTCAAGGGGTCAAATAAGTCGAGGGCTTACAAAGTAAGCAGTGACGCCCTCCGCCCGCCCCCCTTTATCTCCCCCTCTGGTGTAAAATCCATAAATTGTTATAACTCAATCTAAATTTTCTCTTAATCAATAGTTTTTGGTATCTGGTACATACAGAACGAGATCTAGACAATTTTGGAGGAACGATCAGTGGTCCTCTCCTCTACTCCCGCCATCCGCCCTCCATCAATTGTTTTTATTAGCACGCTTTTATTAGCTTTACCTGTATGTTTCTATCTAACTTTTTATTCGCTCCAATGCGCCTGCTGCCTTATTAACATGGTTTTATAATTAGCTTCACCTTATTTGTAATCCCGTAAGGGTCATATCGAGACCCTTCCGGGATCATTTCTGGATGGTTTTCGGGATCGGTCCGGGATTACGCCGGGGTAATTTCGGGACTTTTTCGGGACTATTTAGGGATCATTTTGGGACCCTTCCGGGATCATTTCTGTATAGTTTACGGGATCCGTCCGGGATCCCGTCGGGGTTATTTTGGAACATTTTCGGGACTATTCCGGAATCATTTCGGGACTATTTCGCGATCATTTGGGGACCCTTCCGGCATCATTTCTGGATGGTTTTCGGGATCCGTGCGGGATCTCGTCGGGGTCATATGGGGACTTTTCGGGATCATGGATCGGGATGGGATTGATGGATTTTTGGATCAGTTGGGGACCCTTCCGAGATCATTTCTGATCATTTCATTACTTTTCCGGGATAGTTTTTGGACCCTTCCGGGATCATTTCTGGATCTGTGCGGGATCCCATCTGGGTCATTTCCGGACTATTTCGGGATCATTTTGGGATCCTTCCGGAATCATTTCTGTATGGCTTTCGCGATCCGTCGTTGATTCCCTCGGAGCCATTTCGGAACCTTTTCTGGAGTATGTCGGGGTCACTTGGGGACTTTTTCGGGATCATTTGGGGCTCTTCCGGCATCATTTCAGGATGGTTTTCGGGATCCATCAGGGATATCGTCGGGGTCATTTGGGGACTTTTTCGGGATCATTTGGGGGCTCTTCCGCCATCATTTCTGGATGGTTTTCGGGATCCGTCCGGGATCCCATCAGGGTAATTTCGGGACTATTAGGGGATCATTTGTGGACCTTTCCGGCATCATTTCTGGATAATTTTCGGTATCCGTCCGGAATGCCGACGAGGTCATTTCGGGATTATTTCGGGATCATTTGGGATACCTAATCATTTCTGGATGGTTTTCGGGATCCGTGAGGGATCTCGTCGGGGTCATTTGGGGACTTTTTCGGGATCATTTGGGGGCTCTTCCGGCATCATTTCTGGATGGTTTTCGGGATCCATCAGGGATATCGTCGGGGTCATTTGGGGACTTTTTCGGGATCATTTGGGGGCTCTTCCGGCATCATTTCTGGATGGTTTTCGGGATCCGTCCGGGATCCCATCAGGGTAATTTCGGGCTATTAGGGGATCATTTGTGGACCTTTCCGGCATCATTTCTGGATAATTTTCGGTATCCGTCCGGAATGCCGACGAGGTCATTTCGGGATTATTTCGGGATCATTTGGCATACCTACCGGCATCATTTCTGGATGGTTTTTGGGATTCGTCCGGGATCCCGTCGGTGTCATTTCGGGACTTTTTCTCGACTAATACGGGATCATTTGCGAACCCTTTCGGCATAATTTCTGGATAGTTGTCGGGATCCGTTCGGGATCCCGTCACGGTCATTTCGGAACTATTAGGGGATCATTTGAGGACCTTTCCGGCATCATTTCTGGATAGTTTTTGGAATCCTTTCGGGATCCCGTCAGGGTCATTTCGGGGCTTTTTCGGGATCATTTAAGGATGGCTTTCAGGATTCGTCCGGGAACTCGTCAGGGTAATTTCTGAACTTTTCCGAGACTATTTCGGGATCATTTTGGGACCTTCCCAAGATCATTTCTGGATAGATTTGGGGATTTGTCCGGGATGCCCTCAGGGTCATTTTGGGGCTATTAGGTGGGCATTTGAGGACCGTTCCGGCATCACTTCTGGCTGGTTTTCGGTATCCGTTCAGATTCCCGTCGGAATAATTGCGGGACTTTTTCGGGATCATTGGGGTCCCTTCCGACATCATTTCTGGATGGTTTTTGGGATTCGTCCGGCATCCCGTCGGGGTCATTTCGGGAATTTTTGTCGACTAATGCGGGATCTTTTGTGGGCCCTTTCGGTATCATTTCTGGATAGTTGTCGGGATCCGTTCGGGATCCCGTCAGGGTCTTTTCGGAACTATTGGGAGATCATTTGAGGACCTTTCCGGCATCATTTCTGGTTAGTTTTCGGGATCCTTTCCGGGTCCCATCAGGGTCATTTCGGGACTTTTTCGGCATCATTTAAGATTGGTTTTCAGGATTCGTCCGGGATCCGTCAGGGTAATTTCTGGACTGTTCCCAGACTATTTCGGGATAATTTTGGGACCCTCCCAAGATCATTTCTGGATGAATTTCGGGATCTGTCTGGGATGCCGTCAGGGTCATTTTGGGACTATTAGGTGATCATTTGAGGACCTTTTCGGCATCACTTCTGGATGGTTTTCGGTATCCGCTCAGGATCCCGTCGGAATTATTGCGGGACTTTTTCGGGATCATTTGGTGTCCCTTCCGGCATCATTTCTGGATGGTTTTTGGGATTCGTCCGGCATCCCGTCGGGTTCATTTCGGGACTTTTTCTCGACTAAGACCGGATAATTTGCGGGCCCTTTCGGCATCATTTCTAGATAGTTGTCGGCATCCGTTCGGGATCCCGTCAGGGTCTTTTCGGAACTATTAGGTGATCATTTGAGGACATTTCCGGCATCATTTCTGGATAGTTTTCGGAATCCTTTCGGGGTTCAGCCAGGGTCATTTCGGGACTTTTTCGGGATCATTTAGAGATGGCTTTCAGGATTCGTCCGGGAACCCGTCAGGGTAATTTCTGAACTTTTCCGAGACTATTTCGGGATCATTTTTGGACCTTCCCAAGATCATTTCTGGATGGATTTCGGGATCTGTCCGGGATGCCGTCAGGGTCATTTTGGTATTAGGTGATCATTTGAGGACCTTTCCGGCATCACTTCTGGATGGTTTTCGGTATCCGATCAGGATCCCCTCGGAATCATTGCGGGACTTTTACGGAATCATTTGGGGTCCCTCCCAAGATCATTTCTGGATGGATTTCGGGATCTGTCCGGGATCCCGTCAGGGTCATTTAGGGGTGCGTTCGAGATCCCGTCAGGGTCATTTCGGGACTTCTTCGGGACTATATCGGGATCATTTCTGGATGGTTTATGGGATCCGTCCATGACCCCTTAAGAGTCATTTCGGGACTATTAGGTGATCATTTGATGACCTTTCCGGCATCACTTCTGGATGATTTTCGGTATCCGTTCGGGATCCCGTCGGAATCAATGCGGGACTTTTACGGAATCATTTGGGATTCCTTCCGGCATCATTTCTGGATGGTTTTCGGTATTTGTCCGGGATCCCGTCGGGGTTATTTCGGGACCTTTTCGGGGCTAATACGGGATCATTTGGGGATCCTCTAGGGGTCGTTTCGTGACTTTTTCTGTATTATTTCGGGATCATTTTGGGACCCTTTCGGCATAATTTCTTGATGGTTTGCCGGATCCATCAGGGTCATTTCGGGACCATTTTGGGACCATTTGGGGACCCTTCCGAGATCATTTCTGGATCCGTCCGGGATGCCGTAGGAGCCATTTCGGGATTTTTTGTTACTTTTCCGGGATAGTTTTTGCACCCTTCCGGGATCATTTCTGGATCTGTGCGGGATTCCATCTGGGTCAATTCCGGACTATTTCGGGATCATTTTGGAATCCTTCCGGAATCATTTCTGGATATTTTCTGGATGGTTTTTGAGATCCGCCCGGGAACCCGTCAGGGTCATTTCGGAACCTTTTCGGGATCATTTTGGAACACCTTCAGGGATCATTTCTGTGAGGTTCTCTGGATACGTCTAGAATCGTGTCGCTCTCATTTCGGGTTTTTTTGGGACTATTCGGGGAACTTTTGGAGACCCTTTCGGGGCATTTCTGGATGGTTTTCGGGATCCGTCCGCGATAGCGTTGGGGCCATTTCGTAGCTTTTTCTGGATAATTTCGGGATCATTTGGGATCCTATCAGGTTATCAGCTCATTTAGTTCTTTTTTTTACTCAATTACAAAAATAAAATGCATTAGACAGAAAACAAAATTTTAAACAGATAATAAGCAGGCTAACGCGAATAGCCCATATATTTAAAATTTTCCTTGCGGACGGGGCCGCGGGTAAAGGCTAGTATATCATAAATGGGAAAATTTGGATGTTTATATATTTGGCTGTTTGTCTTTGTGACTCAATAACTCAAGATCGGCTGGACGGATTTGGATGAAATTTGGCATACATATAGCCAGTAGTCTAGAAGGATCTAATAGCTTTATTTTTTTGAAAAGGGGGGAAGGTCCCCGCTTCCTAGTAATAGTTATAATTTAATTATTGCATTTTTTCGGTTTTGTGACTGAATCCGGCCAGAACGGCTACACGGATTTTGATGATATTTGGGACACAGATAGACAATAGTCTACTGGCGAAATTTTTTTCGAAAATGGAAGGGGGGTCACACGACCCTTCAAACAATTACTTTTTAATAATTTTTACATGCTATCACTTTACGTTTACGACCTTCACAAATATTAAAAACTCAATAGGTCAAAAAATAAGGCGAGGGCTTACAAAGTAAGCAGTGACAGCCGCCGTCTTCTCGCCCCCCCCCCCCTTTCGGGACCTTTACGGGACTATTTCGGGATCACTTTGGGACCCTTCCGGAATAATTTTTGAATGATTTTCGGGATGCGTCCGGGATCCTGTCGGAATTATTTTGGGACTCTTTTGGGATCATCTAGAGATCCTTCCGGTATCATTTCTGGACGACTTTCCGGACCCCGTCAGGGTAATTTCGGGACTTTTTCGAGATTATTTCCGGATCATTTGGGGATCCTCCCGGGATCATTTCTGGATGGTTTCGGGGTCCCGTTAGGGTAGTTTCGGGACATTTTCGGGACTATTTCGGGATGGTTTTGGGACCCTTCCGGCATCATTTCTGGATGATTTTCGCGATCCGTCCGGGCTCCCGTCAGGGTAATTTCAGGACTTTTTCTCGATAATTTCTTGATAGCTTTCGGGATACATCTGGGATCCCGTCGGGGTTATTTCGGGACATTTTCGGTATCCTTCCGAAAGCATTTCTGGATCCCGTCAGGGTCATTTCGGGACTATTCCGGGGTAATTTAAGGACCCTTCCGGCATCATTTCTGGATAACTTTCGGGATCCCGTGAGGTTTATTTCGGGATTATTTCGGAATCATTTGGGGACTCTTCCGGTATACTTTCTGACGGGATCCCGTGAGGGTTATTTCGGGACTTTTTCGGGAGTATTCTGGGGTCATTTGAGGATCATTTCTGAATGTTTTTCGGGATCCGTGGGGATGCCGTCGCGGTTATTTCGGGACTTTTTCGGGAATATTTGGGGACTCTTCAGTTTTCGGGATACATCTGGGATCCCGACGGAGTTATTTCGGGACATTTTCGGTATCCTTCGACAGCATTTCTGGATCCCGCCAGGGTTATTTCGGGACTATTCCGGGATAATATGGGGACACTTCCGGCATCATTTCTGGATAGCTTTCGGGATCCGTCGGGATGCCGTCGCGGTTATTTCGGGACTTTTTCGGAAGCATTATGGGGTCATTTGGAGATCCTTCTGGGATCATTTCTGGTTTTTCGGGATCCGTCATGATACCGTCGCGGTTATTTCGATACTTTTTCGGGAGTATTCTGGGGTCATTTGGGGATCCTTCCGGGATCATTTCTGGATGTTTTTCGGGATCTGTCGGTATGCCGTCGCGGTTATTTCGTGACTTTTTTGGGAGTATTCCGGGGAATTTGGGGATCCTTCCGGGATCATTTCTGGATGGTTTTATGGATCCCGTCGGGGTTATTTCGGGGTTATTTCGAGATAATTTCGGGACTCTTCCGATATACTTTCTGGATGATATTCGGGATCCGTCCAGGATCCCGTGAGGGTTATTTCGGGATCATATGGGGACTCTTCCGGTATAGTTTCTGGATGATTTTCGGGAGCCGTCAGGGATCCCATCGGGGTTATTTCGGGGCCTTTTCGGTAGTATTCTGGGGTCACTTCGGTATCCTTCCGGGATCAATTCTGGATGATTTTCGGAATCCGTCCGTGTACCCGTCAGGGTAATTGCGGGGAATTTTGGCATCATTTTGGGACACTTTCGGCATAATTTCTGGATGATTTTCGCAATCCGTATGGGATCCCGTCAGGGTCATTTCGGGACTTTTTCGCGTTCAATTGGGGATCCCTTTATTTCGGGATGATTTTCCTCAGGGTCATTTCGGGATCATTTTGGGACCCTTACGGAATTATTTTTTGTTAGTTTTCGGGATCCGTCCGGGTCATTTAGGGACTTTTTCCGGACTGTTTCGGGATCATTTGGGGACCCTTCAGGGATATTTTCTTAACGGTTATTTGGAGAGATTACCGGCATCACTTCTGCACGGCTTTCAAGATCAATCTGGGATCCCGTCATGGTCATTTCGGTATCATTTGGGGACCCTTTACGGATCATATGTGGATGGTTTCTGGGATCCGTCCGGGAACCCGCGAGGGTTATTTCGGGACTATTCCGGGATAATTTGAGGACTCTTCCGGTATAATTTCTGGATGATTTTCGGGATCCGTCCAGGTACCCGTCAGGGTTATTTCGGGATCATTTTGGGACCCTTACGGAATTATTTCTTGATAGTTTTCGGAATCCGTCCGGGTTATATCAGGACTTTTTCCGGACTGTTTCGGGATCATTTGGGGACCCTTCAGGGATACTTTCTTGATGGTTTACGGAATCCCGTCGGGGTAATTTCGGAAATTTTTCCGGACTGTGTCGGGATCATTTGGGGAACCTTCAGGGAAACTTTCTTGACGGTTTACGGAATCCCGTCGGGGTCATTTCGTGACTTTTTCTGAATTATTCGGTATTATTTGGAGAGATTGCCGACATCAGTTCTGCATGGCTTTCAGGATCAATCTGGGATCCTGTCATGGTAATTTCGGGATCATTTGAGGACCCTTTAAGGATCATATTTATTTATTTATAATTATAGTCGTCTCAAAAATAGAGCGGCCGACTGCTAAAAATTTTAAGTATAATATATATATAGTTTATATAAGATTAATATAAGTGTCCGCAGTGGCGGGTCATCGTGAGGAGCTCAGAAGGGAGCTTACGCGAGGTGCTCAGAAAGGAGCTTGGTGCCCATAAGGGGGCTGACGCGACGTGCTCATAAGGGGCATCGCCCAGTAGGGGGAACGCTCGAACCGGTTGAAGTACCGATGTATCCAATCCATCCTTATACGATCGTGCCTGAAGAAATAATAATACCAGCTTTTTTAAAAAATAAATTAACTTGCATCTCTTAGTTTAGATAGGCGAGTATTGCATTACGTATAGTGGCAAAAGTACATTCAATACTGATACAGCTATATAAGTCATTGTAGTGCGAGCACCAGATAAGCACAGTTTCGACGACAAAGTGGTAAATAAAAAGGAACGTAGTGTCTGGAATCCCTAGGAGGAACTGCGAAAAACAGTCGGTCAGCAAAAGAACGCCTAGATAATTTACGCTAGATATACGCTCCAAAGGGGTACCATCTATTACATACGTTTCCGCTAAGCTCAATAAAGCTCAAAAGAATTATAGCATCACCGAACTTGAGTGTTATGCTGCTATCGTTAGTGTAAAACGATTCAGACCCTACGTAGAAGGACTTCCGTTCACCATAATTACTGACCATGCCAGCCTTAAGTGGCTGATGAACCAAAAGGACTTATCAGGCAGACTGGCACGATGGAGCCTAAAACTTCAAGGGTATGACTTCGACATCGAACACCATTACCCAGCCAAACTTGCACCAAAACAGGTCAGGTGCGTGGTGTTACGCTGGATAGGGAAGTCCATGTATGAGCTTGGTGACACTGGTGGCAAGAAAATCGGCGTATACCCTGCTAAAGATATGTTCGCTGTTTAGATAGGTGTTTAGTGCATGTATGTGTTTAATAAAATGGATGTGCGTTTTGTCAGTAACAACACGGACACTTATTTCGACGAACTGCAACCGCAGGAATTAATTGTAAAGTAACGTAATACTAGGTACAAACACACACCAAATTGGCAATTTCTACCATTTGGGCAATTTATTACAAAATTTATCATATAATAAATTGTAATAACAAATTGCCAATTAAAAAAAAATTGCGTAATAAATTGTTTCAAACCGCAAATACAACCTTGTAAAATGTGTTTATAGAGTAGATTTAAACGTCAGCTGCGCATGGCTCAACTACATGGTTGGCTCAACTCATCAGCTGATATAATTTTTTTCATTTCACTGGAGTAAGGATTGTCAGAAGAGGATGGCAAACTCAAAATGAAACCAAAACATTGAACACATTTTCTTACAACACACAAAAATTTCAAAGTTTTATCTTTTCATTCCATTCCATTCGCCTAATTCCAACACGCACATTTTGACATTCTGAACAAAGGTATTTTGTTGCTGTAGAGTTGAGCCAACCGGCTATCAAATTACTATTGTGTAAGCTAAATTGAGTTGTATGAGCACCACTCAATTTAAATTGAAATTACCTCAATTTATTTTTCTGTTTGAACATAGTATAATTATTTATGAAATTATTGATTGACATAGTATTATGTGTGTACCTATGTGACGCTATCTTATTGAATACCTATCCCAAGTTATTTTGTTTTACTTATTTATTTAATTTTCCTTTTAATTCTTTTTGTGATGTTTGTATCTTGCGTATGCTGGTGTATTCCCTCTTCATGTTGGGTTGTTTTCACTTTTATTTATCTCCCTTCATTATTATTTACTTTAATTTTGCGACAATTAATCATCTCTGATGTAGAGTTAGGATTCTATCTGTGATATACTTACCTAAAGAACTAGTCTGTGATATAGCAAGTAGTCGAGCATGAATACCAATGAAGTAAAGCAGGGGCGTAACTTAACAGACCGTATAAAAGGAAACGATGAAACCCGGATCTGGGGCATGGGTCGAAGCAACACGTTAGGCAAAATGATAAGCTTACAGGCTGCGTTAGGAAACTGTTTTTACGCGAACATTCCAAGTTGCAGGCAACATCGACGGCCGCGAGCCTGTAACGACAGCCCGTGGCACCGTGGCATTACGGCAAAAAGTGATGCATATATATGTACAACCATGCATACGCTTTGGTTGCGCGCAACATATTTACGGTCAAAGTTCAAGCACTTCCGATTATGTCAAACCATGGATATCTACGTCAAACATTTTAAGGCCACGTCGAACGCTCCAACCATCATATTCTGAAAAATGCCTAATGCACCATAATTGCTGCCGTCGCAGCAACCGTGTGTCCGTAGACTAAAAAACAGCCCCGTGCTGGAACCGTCGCCCACCCCGGCACCACTTACGCATTACTTCAGGGTGGCGTTCCATATTTCTCATTTTTTAAGAGCCTACTGTTGTTCCTGCATCCAGGTTCCCGCTATTTGCTCTGAGTGTCCATTTAATCGCCTCTGCTTCACATGCGCATTTCTCTGCACTCCCTCTCAGCATCCATCAGGCGTGTCATTACTATAAATGCCATTTTGCTCACTGCAGTCCAGCACTCTTTACTATTGCACATATGTGATACTAAATTTCTGGTGGTAGGTTCCTCCCCAAAGACTCCATGCAAGGTGAGTCTTTCTTCGTGGAAACGGGGGCAGTGGAACATGACGTGTTCTGCGTTTTCTAACTCCGTGGTACACATTGGGCAATGAGGATTTTCCTCTATCCTACGCTTCCATAAATACTCTTTAAAACCGCCATGTCCACTCATTATCTGCGTGAGATGGTCGTTCAGTTCGCCGTGCTTTCGCTCATTCCATTCAGCTACGTTCCAAACTAGTGTGAAAGTCCAACGCCCTTTGCTCGAGGCCTCCCACCGTTCTTGCCACTTAGCTATTGTTTGTGTCCTTGCTCTTTTCTTGTCTTCTTCAGATGGTCGCTCGATATTAGTGTTATACAGATCGGCCATTTCGCTTGCCAGTAAGTCCACTGGGATTTTCCGGGTTAGAACCAGGATCGCGTCGTCGGACACCGTCCGATAAGCACTTGCTATTCTTAAAGAAGCAAGTCGGTACGCTGCTAATATATATTTTTGATGGGTCTTTTTAGATTCATACCACACTGGTTCTGCGTATAGTATTATTGAGCTGGTTACTGTGGACAATAGCTGACGTGTAGCTTCGCTCGGACCACCAATGTTAGACATTATTCGCATAAGTGATCCATTAACTTTGGTAATTTTCTCCCCCACCGCTCTGAAGTGCTCTTTGAAAGTTAACTTAGAGTCAATGTGCACTCCTAAGTATTTTAAGGAATCATTTGAGGTGATTTGATGATCCCCGACAGTTAAGACTAACTCGTTCGCCGACCGTTTGGAGCTTACTAATACCACTTCCGTCTTTTGGCTAGCCAACTCCAGTCCCGTATTGGTCAGCCATTCCTTTATTCTTGCTACGGCGTCATTACATAATGCTTGAAGCAGGTTCACTTTCTTGGCCACTACTACCACTGCAATATCATCAGCATATCCCACAATTTGCGTGTTTTCTGGTAGATCAATCTTTAGCACGCCGTCATACATTACATTCTAAAGCGTTGGACCTAGAACAGATCCCTGTGGGACGCCTCCTGTGATTTTGTACTCTTTTGCTCCTTGATCTGTGTCAAAGAGAAGTACTCTGTCTTTAAGATAGCTACCTATTATTCTGCGTAGGTAAGCTGGAGTGCCGAAGTTTTGCAGCGCTGCCATTATCTGCATCCAGTTCGCAGTGTTTAAAGCATTCTTGATGTCCAACATAATCAGTGCACAGAACTTCCTTTTATTTTGGCCTCCAGAGATAGCTTCTCTAGCTATATTGACGACTGTTTGTATTGCATCTATGGTGCATCTTGATTTGCGAAATCCATATTAACTATTCGATAAGCCACCTGGTCTTTCTAGAGTCAGCTGTAGGCGCTCACTAATTATACGCGCGAAAATCTTCCCTAGGGAATCCAGCATACAAAGTGGCCTATATGAGGATGGTTGGTCCGGCTGTTTACCACGTTTCAGCAATAGGGCAAGTCTTTGTCGTTTCCACGGGCGAGGGAACACGCCTTCTTGCATACATGCATTAAAAAGATCAGTAAATAATGTAGCCCTAGTTGTGATCGCGGCTTTAAGGGCTATGTTTGGTACTTCGTCGAGTATTGGGGATTTGTTATCAGCAACTCTTTTTGCAGCGTCCAGCACCTCTTGCTCTGTAATTTGCGGAATTTCCGTGCTTTCTAGATCCTCGCTTGGATAAGTCCAGCAATCTTGCGCCGGGAAAAGTGTTTCAACAATAATATTCATCAGTATCGGGCACGTAGGTTGCTGTGATATCGGTCCTTTAACTTTGGTCATCACAGTTCTGTAGGCTGATCCCCAAGGATCTAGGTCGACATTATCCAGCAGTTCCCTAAAGCATAGCTTCTTGCTCTTTTTATGGCATTTTTAAGTGCCTTTCTTTGTGCGACATAGGTGCTGTGTAACTCCGCATATCGTGGTGATGAGCGTGCCCTCTGCGCTGATATACAACCATTGCAAACCCTACTTTATGGGTATGTATGGGTGTATGCGCGCGAAAGCAATTTCTCCTTTGGCTGTCCTAATCTGTGTATAGCTTGTGGTTTGTTCGGTTATGCCTCGTTAAACATGTATCTGTAGGTAACGTTTTGTGGTAAGGGTGTGTGCGTACTTCCCTCGTTTGTTGAGTGAAAATATGGCGAAGAAAAGATTTCGTGGCACTTCTCAGGGGCTTCGTTCACTAACCGAAATGCGACTTTGGATCATTATTCAAAGTGTTCAACACAGCGAAGGAAGTGCGACCGGGAATTTTTAAACCACAGTAGCGACTTACAAAAATCAAAAAAAAAAAACAACAAAGTGATATTTTTTTTCTGCCATAACCCAATACAGTTACGGTTCCGGCCACCGGTACACCAGCCAAAGGACACTTAATCAACCTGCCGCCGTTGAGGTAAGAAAAAAAAAAAAGTGTATTCCCGTTTTTTTTATATAAAATCCTATTTCCCTCCCATCCCATTTTTAAATAACTTAAAATTGAAATAAAACCTAAAAACAGATTTAATAAAATAATTTAAAATTTAAATAAAACCTAAAAATTTAATTTAATAAAATAAATTCAAATTTAAATAAAACCTATAAATAAATTTAATAAAATAATTTAAAATTCAAAGAAAATCTAAAAATAAATTTATTAAAATAATTTAAAATTTAAATAAAACCTAAAAATTTAATTTAATAAAATAATTTAAAATGTAAGTGAAGGCTAGTAATAAAGTGAACAAAAAATTTTAAGTAAATGAGATACACTGAAAGTTAATAAAATCTATATAAAATAATTAGAAGGTGTAAAATCAATGCCAGTGGTAGATGGTAATATACGTTGTTTATTTCAGATACTCACCCGGCAGGAGTATTCCTGGGCCTCAACGAAAGGCCGTTAAACTAATAAGCAGTCGAGAGGTTCCTGCAGCAGAACTGCCTGGAGGCAATAAACAATTGCAGCATATTTATACCCCCGTAAAGCTATGTTATTTGGAGAACGACACCGGTGATACAAATAAAGTAGTACTTAAGCACCAGACCAACGAGGCCAGAGCACAGCATCAGCCCAGCGACTACAACAACAAACACACGGAGAGAAGACAAACACACGGTGAACCATTTATATATACATAAATTTATATTAAGACTGTATGATACCTTATGTACATACATAACATCGAATTTTTCTTGTTAGGCTAACCCTCCTTGGGGGAATTCCAGGCAGAACGTTTTTTTTTTTGTCGGTTAAACTTTTTAATAATTCATGGCGTTTTTTTTTCACGGATTAACTTCCTTCGCACCCACTTTCTAGCTTTTGATTTTTTTTTTTGCTGCCGTTTTTTTTTTTTTTTTTTTCTTTTGGTCAAATCAATATATTTCAAAAAAAACAAAAAAAGGAAAAACAGGTAGGAGGAGATTTCGATTGAGGTAATCGGAAATTTTGATTTCCCAATCCCCTCCTTCTTCATTGCTTTTTTTTCTTATTTGACCCACCTGTAATCCGGACTTAGGTCTGGTTGAACGAACCAGATCTTCCCCGTCACTAGGCACTCAATAATGTTTGTTTCACTTCACCTTCTGTGCACTTTTAACCCCATTTTGAGGTTTTTTCTTTCTTGTTTCCTTGTTTTAAACAATTTTTTCTGACCACCGTAAAGCCCGAAAAAGAATTGGCTGTTTTAATCCAGCCCACAACCGCATGACTAAAGGCGGAAGTGCGTCCAAAATAACTCCTCTCTGAGATCCAGCCAACGTTAGGCATTGGAAATCAGATTATGCACTTAGCTTTCCTTTTAATATATATATATATATATATATAAATATATATAAATTTTTTAGCACTGCTCTCCTAGATGCGGCGCCTCATCGTGGGATAAACCGGTAAGTGATAGCATATAAATATAATACCCATAATTAAGTATATACATATACATACAATTTTTTAATACATATTTTAGCTTTGCATGTTTTTCTTATCATACTTTTTTTTCTTACTGCCTGTTGGAATATTAAGAGAGGGATTAATTTGGGGATTAAGCACCCAACAGGGGCGGCCATTGAACTAGAACCACTACCGAAAAATAATCGGAGTTATGATTGGATTTTTTAAAATTTTTTTTATTTTTATAATTTTTTGGAACTATAGTTTTATGGTAGGCCCTGTAACTCCATATCTATTAAGTTCGAGTAATTTTCTTGAATTGAAGCCTCAAGAAGTATTTGAAGTTTCCACCACTAACAAAAGTTTAAGAAAAAATTTTTTTATGGATTTTTTAAATTAACTTGTAAGATAGTTTCACCTCTTCTTTTTTTCTTTACACATCGTCAGGCCTAAGGCGATAAGCCAATTCCTGTTGGTTTTTGAATGAGTAGTTAGTACGAATATAAAAAAATTATTAATACATATATGGGTAGATATAAGAGTAGTTTAATATCTGAATTAAATAAAGGAATGTGAATATGTTTATAACGTTTTGAAGGAATAACTTTGGTTCTACTTTTTTTGGATTTCTACCCTTTTTTTGATTAGCGGGGTAAGATACTATGATACGCAGATGAGATACCCTGTTGTTTGGTGTGGGCGTTGCACAAGGCGTAAGAGGGGACTTGGGTGTGCAGACAAACGTAGAGACAGGATATTAGGTTGACCAGGGACGTAGTGGACAATTTAACGGACGGACAAGTGTCAGGCAAAGGAGGCCTCGCTCGGTATACGGAGTCATAGCGGAGCCCAAGGCTACGTATGCTACGTAGAAGCGGGAGGGCAGACTATACCTGACCTGGACGGGCCTCTTCTTTCCTATCTTTCTTTTCGCTTCCTTCCACGCTATCACCTTCCACAAGCATAGGCATGATTTACATATAATTTGTTTACGAGTACTGCGGGTGAGACTGGTGGAAAAGACCCCCCCCCCCCCCCCACCCTCCGACGAGCTAGCGTGGGCTAACAAGCATGCCTGCATACCGCCGTGACGTAACAAAATCTAATCTAATATAAATCTAAATCTTCCCGCATTATTTCTGGATAGTTTTCGGGATCGGTCCGGGACTCCGTCAATGTAATTTCGGGATCATTTGGAGACCCCTCAGGGATGATTTGTGGATGGTTTTCGGGATTTGTCCGGGATCACGTCGGGATCATTTCGAGACTATTTTGGTATCATTTTGGGATACTTCCGTGATCATTTAAGGATTCTGCGAAACCGCTAGTTCAGCACACATGACTTTTTAAATTATGAGCTTTTATGGCCGTAAATCTAATTATTCGTAATTAAAATTCGGTATGTTCTATCTTTAATATCTAGAACAGCTTTTTATACTCAGTTGAGCAGAGCTCACAGAGTATATTACTTTGATTGGATAACGGTTGGTTGTACAGGTATAAAGGAATCGAGATAGATATAGACTTCTATATATCAGTATCGAAAAAAATTCGATTGAGCCATGTCCGTCCGTCCGTCCGTCCGTCCGTCCGTCTGTCCGTTAACACGATAACTTGAGTAAATTTTGAGGTATCTTGATGAAATTTGGTATGTAGGTTCCTGGGCACTCATCTCAGAACGCTATTTAAAATGAACGATATCGGACTATAACCACGCCCACTTTTTCGATATCGAAAATTTCAAAAAATCGAAAAAGTGCGATAATTCATTACCAAATACGGATTTAGCGATGAAACTTGGTAGGTGAGTTGAACTTATGACGCAGAATAGAAAACTAGTAAAATTTTGGACAATGGGCGTGGCACCGACCACTTTTAAAAGAAGGTAATTTAGAAGTTTTGCAAGCTGTAATTTGGCAGTCGTTGAAGATATCATGATGAAGTTTGGCAGGAACGTTACTCTTATTACTATATGTATGCTTAATACAAATTAGCAAAATCGGAGAACGACCACGCCCACTTTTTAAAAACAATTTTTTTTAAGTCAAATTTTAAAAGAAAAGTTAATATCTTTACAGTATATAAGTAAATTATGTCAACATTCAACTCCAGTAATAATATGGTGCAACAAAATACAAAAATAAAAGAAATTTTCAAAATGGGCGTGGCTCCGCCCTTTTTCATTTAATTTGTCTCGGATACTTTTAATGCCATAAGTCGAACAAAAAATTTACCAATCCTTGTGAAGTGTGGTAGGGGCTTAGATTCTAGGACGATAACTGTTTTCTGTGAAAAAGGGCGAAATCGGTTGAAACCACGCCCAGTTTTTATACACAGTCGACCGTCTGTCCTTCCGCTCGGCCGTTAACACGATAACTTGAGCAAAAATCGATATATCTTTACTAAACTCAGTTCACGTACTTATCTGAACTTACTTTGTATTGGTGTAAAAAATAGCCGAAATCCGACTATGACTCGCCTTTGTAACACATTCGCTCCGCAAATAAATTTTAACGACAGCCTTTATTGTTTTATTTGTTTTTATTGTTGGCGGCCACCGTGGTGTGATGGTAGCGTGCTCCGCCTATCACACCGTATGCCCTGGGTTCGCACCCCGGGAAAAGCAACATCAAAATTTTAGAAATAAGGTTTTTCAATTAGAAGAAAATTTTTCTAAGCGGGGTCGCCCCTCGGCAGTGTTTGGCAAGCGCTCCGGGTGTATTTCTGCTATGAAAAGCTCTCAGTGAAAACTCATCTGCCTTGCAGGTGCCGTTCGGAGTCGGCATAAAAGATGTAGGTCCCCTCTGGCCCCTTTGTAGGGAAAATCAAGAGGAGCACGACGCAAATTGGAAGAGAAGCTCGGCCTTAGATCTCATCGGAGGTTATCACGCGTTACATTTATTTAATTTTTTTATTGTTTTAAGTTAAGCCTATTTGCACTGTTTAATGAAATATGTAAATATGATCATAGTCTGTAAGAAATTTTGTTTCGATGACTGAAATAAATAAATAAATAAATAATTTGGGACCCTTCCGGCATCATTTCTGGATACCTGTCGGGATCCCTCCAGGACCCGTGAGGGTTATTTCGATACTATCTCGGGATCATTTGGGGACTCTTCCGCTATAATTTCTGGACGATTTTCGGGATCGGTCCGGGTACCCGTCAGGGTCATTTCGGGACTTTTTCGGGACTATTGTGGGACCATTCCGGCATCCTTTCTGGATAGTTTTCGGGATCCGTCCGGGAACCCGTCAATCATTTCGTGAGTTTTTAGAGATTATTTCGGGACCATTTGAGGACCCTTCTAGCATCTGTATGATTTTCGTGATCCGTCCTGTATTCCATCAGGGTCATTTCGGGACTTTCTCGGGATTACTTCGGTATCAGGTTGGGACCCGTCCGGCATCATTTCTGGATAGTTTTCAGGGTCATTTTGGGACTATTTCGGGATCATTTGGGGACTCTTCCGGTATAATTTCTGGACGATTTTCGGGATCCGTCCGCGTACCCGTCAGGGCCATTTCGGGACTTTTTCGGGACTATTGCAGGATCATTTTGGGAACATTCCGGCATCATTTCTGGATAGTTTTCGGGATCCGTGCAGGATCCCGTCTGGGTTATTCCTTCAGAGATCCTTTCTGGACGGTTTACAGAATCCCGTCGGGGTCATTTCGTGACTTTTTCAGGACTATTTCAAGATCATTTGGGGACCTTTCTGAGATCATTTCAGGATCCGTCCGGAATCCAGTCAGAGCCATTTCGGACCATTTGTGGCACTATTCCGGGATCATTTGGGGATCCTTCCTGTATCATATCGGGATGGCTTTCGGGATCCCGTGAGGGTTATTTCGACACTTTTTCGGGATCATTTGGGGTTCTTCCGGCATCATTTCTGGATGGTTTTCGGGATCCGTCCGGGATTCCGTCAAACATTTCGTGAATTTTTTGATACTATTTCGGGATCATTTTGGGACCCTTCCGGTGTCATTTCTGGATTGTTTTCGGGATCCGTCTGACACCCAGTCAGGGTCATTTAGCGATCATTTGGAGACCCCTCAGGGATCCTACAATATTCAGACGGCGGCGAAATTCTTTTCCCCCCCGAAATGGCGAGATTGTGCCATTGCCACAAGCCGCGTTTTCACATGTTGCAATATCGTCCTCTTCCTCGAGTGCGTGATATGCTTCGACCTTGCGTTTCTCGGGTGGAGAAGCGCTACCTGCTTTCGGCTTTGGCCATGCCGAAATGTGGCAAGAAAGCCATTGTGGTCCGTGCCACCAAAGGGAGGAGCCTATCAAATCATGCGGCTTGCAACCACGTGTGCCAAGATCAGTAGGGTTGTCTTGGCTAGATACATGGTGCCAGTTGCCGCTAGGAAGATATTCTCGAATTTCAGAGGTACGGTTGGCCACATAAGTCTTCCAGGTCGATAGAAATTTTTCTAGCCGGGCTAGTACAATCTCAGAATCTCACCATAAGAATGTGTTACATGGTTGTAAGTCAAGCTGTTTTCGAACAGTTGAAGCCAGTTTGGCGAGTAGGACTGCACCACATAGCTCTAAGCGGGGTAAACTTACAGTTTTTATGGGGGCAACTTTGTCTTTCGCAACCAAAAGGGAAGATTTTATTTGGTTGCTCACATGTGTGCGGGTGTAAATCGCTGCGCAATATGCTTTTTCCGAGGCATCACAGAACCCGTGGATTTGGGTGTCTTGCCCTGGAACGAAATTAACCCATCGAGGGATTTCGATGTGGCAAATGGCTGGCAGATTTTCTGCGAAATGTTGCCATTTTGATAATGTTACGGGCTTAGCGCTTTCATCCCAAACGCTGCCATCCAGCCAGATTTCTTGGAGAAGCATCTTGGCCTCGATGATAACTGGCGGCAGCCATCCTGCCGGGTCAAAAAGTTTTGCAACAGAAAATAAAATTTGCCGCTTTGTGACTGCAGTTTGGGTGTGTTCCGGCAGAATGGTGTATGAAAATTTGTCCGTGAGCTCATTCCATCGAATGCCAAGAGTTTTGGTAATTGAAGTGCTCTCAAATTTCAAGAAGTTGGAATCTAGAAGGTCCTCCTTCGGAAACTGTTCTGATATGGCCGGGTGATTAGCCGTTAATTTCTATAGTATGAAGCCAGCTGATTTTAGAGCTTTTATCACTTGAACGAGTGATTCAGTGGCGTTATCGATTGTATGACTTCCTGATAGGATGTCGTTGACATAAGTTTGCGTCTTGAGAATTGTTTTAGCCAACGGGAATGTCGCTTTCGTGTCATCGGATAGTTGATGCAAAGTACGAATAGCGGGATATGGTGCACAATTGACGCTGAATGTAACCGTTTTTAGATTGAAATCGCTAACATTGGAGTTGGCCGATTGCCGAAATAGGATTCGCTGAAAGTCTTTGTCGTCCTCGTGTATGAGGATCTGACGGTACATTTTTTCAATGTCTCCATTGAACACATACTTATGCATGCGCCACTGTAGAATTAGTAGCATGAGATCTGGTTGGCGAGTTGGACCAGTGTATAAAACATCATTCAGGCCTGATACAGATTTTTTTGAGGCGTTGAAAACCACACGAACTTTGGTGCTGAACCTTATCTGGTTTGACTACCGCATGATGTGACATCTAGAATGAGAAGACTTTGCCATTCGCAGTTATTTCGCATGGGTCGGTAGATTCCATTTGATCAAGGTCGAGATATTCTTGGAGCACATTGTTGTACATTGTGCCTAACTCCCCCTTTTTTGAAGCGATCGCTCCATGCTGAAAAGCTGCTGCAGAGCAGCCGGGCGGGTTTGCCGTTTTTCAGGAAACTCTTCCTTGAATGGAAGTCGCACAATGTATCGACCATTTGGTGCACGTGTCGTGGTTGTTGCATATATCTGCTCACACGCTTGATCGGGGGATACCTGTGGAGGTTGTGGAATTTCCTCCTCTTCCCAAAATTTTCTCAGTTGAGAACTGAGTGTATCGTTTGACGCTTGGACCTGTGTCGAGAATGACACATCATTTTCAGTTATTGGACCATTGAGAATCCAACCAAAAATGGTTTGTTGCGCAAGTATGCTACTGCACATCTTTTTTGTACCTTCCAGCAGAATTTGTGGAAGTATGTCGCTGCCAATGATCATATCAGTCTGACCTGGTATGTGGCAACTGCGATCAGCGAGCTCAAGGAGTTTGAGCTGCTGCCAGATTTTGCGACTAATGGTGGATGTTGGCAGATTCTTTGTCAGTTGCGGCAACACAATGGCATGAGCCTTTATCCTTTTTATGGCCTTGAATGCAACCAGTGTCAAAGGACAAAGCTTGGAGCACTTTTGTACGACTTGTCCACCCATGCCAGAGATTTCGAACTTTGAATGTTGGAATGGAAGTTTCAACCAGTTTTTGAACTTTCGAGGAAATAAAAGTTCTTTCCCTCCCTGATCGATAAGGACCGTTAGTTGAAATAATTCCCCTTCGTTTTCGACTGCGAATATAGCAGTAGGAAGAAGAATTTGGTTATCATTGGCTGCATGCAATGATTGAACCGGTGCGTGTTTTGAACAACACGGTAGCTCGCTAGAATCGGAGCTATTCTGCGTTTGTAGAACGGGAGATGTTGACTCAGCAGTTGTGTGCTGCACGTTTGGTGCATTCGTTCGCGGGGTGGAACGTGGAACTTGTGGGCTCGCGTGCAACGGCGTGTGATGCCGTTGATGACATGTCGAACATGACCACTTGCTCGTGCACTCATTGACGATATGAATGTTGCTAAGGCAGTTTGTGCATAGCTTAGCTTGCTTTATGAATTGTATCCGGTTTCGCACAGACTTTCGCTTGAATTTTGGACAGAATCTAATAAGGTGCGGGGAGTTGCAATATTGTCAAGTTTCCTATTTTAGATTCTGCCACAAGGGTTTGCGTCCTGTTGAAGGACCTGTTTTGCGCCGAATTTTGATGAGCGACTGGTTTTTGTGTGCTTGATTGGAGCCAATTGACTCTTTCAACGACTTAATATCTCGAGGTGAGAAAGTCGTTCATTTAAGACCATGAGGGTAGGTCTCTTCGAGAAGAGAGAGATGGGTTCCCAAGTGACAGGGTTGTTTCAGGGAGCTTTGATGAACAAATGTACACCAGAACCGGATCCCAACTGTCTGTCGTAACTCCTTGAGAGTGAAGGACGGATAGGCAGTTGTTGATTGTATTTTGCAATTTTTGGAGTTGCTCACTGTTTTCGG
Source organism: Eurosta solidaginis (assembly GCF_040869045.1). Lineage (NCBI taxonomy): Eukaryota > Metazoa > Arthropoda > Insecta > Diptera > Tephritidae > Eurosta > Eurosta solidaginis. The sequence continues at coordinate 109,393,695 of NC_090320.1, read as the reverse complement.
ATGGAATAGTGGCAAGAGTTAGTAAGGATTTTATCTGATTGTGAACCAGAATCCGCTTGTTTTCGTATCGTGACCGTAAAGCTTCCCAGGCAAGGTCAAAGTTATTATCGCTCAATGGATATTGTTTGGCGATGGAGCCGGCTTTGCCTTGCGTTTTGTACCGAAGATGGTACAATTTCTGACCACGGGAGAGCATTGGGTGGTTAATGTACACCGCTGTGAACATATCACGAAAAGCGGGCCATTCTTCATAGCCACCATAAAAGGTCTCCGTGTCGCATGCTGGGACTTTGAAGTAAATATTTGCCTCCGCCGAGGGTTGTTCCAAGCGGAGTTGTGGACTCGTCGATACCATCATTTTGATCGGCAATCTTTGCTTTTGTCACTTTATACGTATCAAGGCAAGCGCATTGTTAGCCTTGTACTGAACTCTTAAAGCCTTCTGGGAAACTTTGACCTTTCCTCGGTCGTTTCTTCCTTTGGGCCACCTTTTGGTTTTGTCCCGCTTTCGGACGTTTTTGTGGGACTGAGAGGCATTTTACGCAAACTTTTTTGTTTTTACCAAAAAAAAACCGAATAAAATATTTGTTCGCTCAGGGAACGCTCGCAGAGTTTGAAGATGGAAGTACTCTTCGTGCCACAGAAAACTTAAAAAGGGAATTTAAATTGGTGGCGGTGTTTGTGGTTTTTTTTTTGTAAGATAGTCAAGCGCGGTCAACGGGACGGTCGTTAAAGGATTTAAATTCGCGAAATGCTGAATTCAATTTTATAATGTTTTGACAACAACACCAAAAAATAAATAAATAAATAAAAAACACAAACACGTGTAAATATACGTGTGGAAATAAACGTGTATTTGTAAATTACTGGTATATATATGTTGTATTAGAAGATACAACCCTCGGCGGAGGCAAATATTTACCTCAAAGTCCCAGCACGCGACACGGAGACCTTTTATGGTGGCTATGAAGAATGGCCCGCTTTTCGTGATATGTTCACAGAGGTGTACATTAACCACCCAAGGCTCTCCCGTGCTCAGAAATTGTACCATCTCCGGTACAAAACGCAAGGCAAAGCCGGCTCAATCATCAAGCAATATCCGTTGAGCGATGATATCTTTTGCCTTGCCTGGGAAGCTTTACGGTCACGATACGAAAACAAGCGGATCCTGGTTGACAACCAGATAAAATCCGTACTGACTCTTGCCACTATTCCATCCGAAAATAGTGAGCAACTTCAAAAATTGCAAAATACAATCAACAACTGCCTATCCGTCCTTCACTCTCAAGGAGTTACGACAGACAGTTGGGACCCGATTCTGGTGTATATTTGTTCATTCTGCGCAAAACAGGTCCCTCAATAGGATGCAAACCCGTGTGGCAGAATCTTAAAAGGAAACTTGCCAATGTTGCAACTAACTCCCCGCACCTTATTAAATTCCGTCCAAAATTCAAACGAATGTCTGTGCAAAACCGGACACAATTCGTAAAGCAAGCTAAGCTGTGCACAAAGCTAAGCTAATGCCAAAGAAAATGTCGCCATCATGGATAATAAAATGCCAAGCGGTCCCAATGTTAATGCAAATGCTAACATCAATGCTAATGCTACGGGCGCTGTTAGGAAATATCCACGTACGCCTGTCTATGTTAGTGCAAATTGTAACACTGATGTTGATGTTAATGCAAATTATAGCGCTAATGCCAAAAATGCAGATAACGTAAAAAATTTAAATGCCGCTCCGTGGTTGGTATGAAAGATAATTTGGAGCTTGATGTGGTTGCTAAGAAAAGATTCACCCCTCTTATTTTAAAAATACCGTCAAAGGAGAGGATATTATCTCTTCCGTTACAAAGCATACTGGGATCACTCGTCACCATCTATCGTATTTTGCGCTTGTGAAGAAAGATGCAAATCTTAATGAATTAAGGAGCATAAGCTTCAAACTCGGTGTATCTCCATGTCACTATGATTCCATATTTGATGCAAAGCTATGGGTTGCTAATGTTAAAATCCGTCCATTTCAGTATTTTCAAGAGGGAGCGGAGAATGTCGAAACGGCCTAACTTGCTCAACATCACTAGAATCATTTTCAATATACTATCAAAATGCCCGTGGTATGCGAAGAAACTCAAATGAATTTAGGATTGCTTCATCATTACGTGAATATGATATTGTTGCTATCACCGAAACCTGGCTATGTGAACAAATTTCCAGCTCCGAGTTATTTGACAACCATTACACTGTTTATCGCCATGATAGATGCCCTATTGCTAGTGGCTGCGCTCGAGGTGGAGGAGTGTTATTAGCAGCTAAAACAAGCCTAAATAGCAGTTTATTAGTTTTGCCCTTTGCTGATAAGTTAGTTGAAGAATACATCCATGCAGATATCAATTTCAAATGTCAAACATATTTACATCTTGATATCCTATATACCGCCTAACTCTAGTTTTAATGTTTATGAACAACATATTAATAACATAAAATTTGTCAGCGAATATGTTGCACTAAATGGGCAGATAATTGTTATGGGTGATTTTAACTTACCTGACATTATTTGATCATTTGACAATGGCTGGCTACTACCTTTTAATATTAAATCCGATATTGAATCTTCTGTCACTAGTTTTTTCTTATCTAACATTTTCAACAATTAAATTCGTTTGCAAATTCCAATGATAAAATACTGGATTTAGTATTCGCAACAGAAGATCTCAAATTAGCATGTGAATTGAATTTGTCACCTATATCACGTAACACAATTCCCTAACTAGCTGCCAACATGGGTTTTTGCCAGGTAAATCAACAGTCACTAATATATCTCTTATTTCAAACAACATTATCACTGCAATGGGACAACATTCGCGACTCGATGTCATATACACCGACTTCTCAAAAGCTTTTGATAAAGTAGATCATAACATTTGTTTAATTGAAGCTTAATAAATTTGGTGTTTCCGGCACTTTATTGAACTTTTTCAGAAGTTTTCTTTTTTGTAGAAAATTATCGGCGATAATAAACTCAGTAAGCTCGAACATTGAAGTCTATCCCACATCGGGTATTCCTCAAGGAACTCACAATGACAGAGGGTGTTATTCTTACTCTTTATAAAGACTTACCGTCGCATATCATATCGTCGAAGTGCTTAATGTTCGCAGATGATGTCAAAATATTCCTCAATATTAACAGCCTTCTCGACTGCCGCAAACTTCAGCGAGACTTAAACATTTTCTTAAATTGGTGTACCATCAATAACCTAAGCCTAAACATTAGCAAGTGTTGCGTTGTCTCTTATTGCCGCCGCGCATCTGTCCATACTTTCAAATATTCTCTGGTTGGCGTTGATTTGTTGCGTAAATCCCAAATTAAGGATTTAGGAATTATCTTTGACATGAAATTAACTTTTTCTAAACATATTGATCTAGTCTCCTCTAAGGCGTACTCGATGGTGGGTTTCATAATCAGGAACGCCAAAGATTTTAAAACCCCAATGACTCTGAAAACACTCTATATTGCTTTGGTACGGAGTGTTTTAGAATATGGGGCGATCATTTGGAACCCGTACTACACAAAATACTCTGATGAAATAGACATGATCCAGAGGAAATTTACCAGATTTGCTATGAAAAGAGTGTTTATCGAAAATGATATTCCAAGTTACACCTCAAGGAGGAAACTCCTTGGCCTACAATCTCTTGCGGACAGAAGGTTGTTGTTGTTGTAGCAATGTTTCGCCCCACCTAATAGCTGCGACCGATCACAAATTGTCATCAAAATCCTCTGACGGGAGTCCAAGGAAACTTGCTGTTTCGACAGGGGTGGACCATAATGAAAGGGGTGTTAGATTCGTTGGTTCCACTTTACATTTAAAGAGATGGTTGGTGTCATGTGGGGACACATTGGAAGCGGGGCATACACTTTGTATATCGGGGTTGATTCTGGATATGTAAGAGTTTAACCTGTTACAGTATCCAGAACGAAGTTGAGCCAGAGTGACTCGCGTTTCCCTGGGGAGTATGCGTTCCTCTTCCGCAAGTTTTGGGTACTGTTCTTTGAGTATTGGATTCACCGGGCAATTCCCGGCATAAAGGTCCGACGCCTGTTTGTGGAGTTCACCAAGGACCTGCTTGTGTTTTTTTTTTCTTCATACGGCTGAGTTATCAGGTGCCGTATTTCCTCAAAATGCTTACAGAGATGACTCCTTAAGTCCCTAAGCGGTGTTGGCTCATCAATCAGATATCTGTTGGAATGCCCAGGTTTCTGGGTATTCAACAGGAACTGCTTGGTTAGCATCTTATTTCTCTCCCTGATGGGGAGTATTCTCGCCTCATTATGTAGATGGTGTTCTGGGGACATAAGAAGACAGCCCGTGGCGGTTCTGAGCGCAGTATTTTGGCAGGCCTGTAACTTCTTCCAGTGGGTAATTTTTAGGCTTGGCGACCATATAGGGGACGCGTAGCACGCAAACGGCCAGCCAATTGCTTTGTATGTGGTAATGAGCGTTTCTTTGTCTTTTCCGCAAGTGCTGCCAGCAAGGGATTTGAGGATTTTATTACGGCTCTGGATTTTCGGAAAAATTGCGGCTGCGTGCGTGTAGATAAAAATAAATAAATAAATAAATGTAAGGCGCGATAACCTCCGAAGAGATCTAAGGCCGAGCTTCTCTTCCAATTTGCGTCGTGCTCCTCTTGATTTTCCCTACAAATTGGCCGGACGGGACCTACGTGCGTGTAGATCCTGATCAAATTTCACACCCAAGATTTTGGGGTGTAGGACAGTCGGTAGCGTAGTGCCTACGACGTGGATGTTTAAAATGGTCGACATTTGGGACGTCCAAGTTGTAAATAAGGTCGCGGATGATTTAGTCGGTGATAATGCCAGGTTTCGCGAGGCGAAAAAACTGGAAAGATCAAGGAGTTAGCCGTTTATTCTGTTGCAAAGTTCATCGATCTGTGGGCCTGGGCCTGTGGCCATTATTGTGCAGTCATCGGCGTAGGAAACGATAGTAACTCCTTCCGGTGGCGAAGGTAGTTTTGATATGTAAAAATTAAAAACAAGTGGAGATAGGACACCACCCTGTGGCAACCCTTGTTTAATTCTTCTTGGCATTGATGTTTCGTTCCTGAATTGCACCGATGCCTGCCGACCACCCTGATAATTTGCGGTCCACCTTTTAAGACATGGGGGAAGGGTAGACCCTTCCAAGTCTTGCAGTAACGTGCCATGATTGACCGTATCAAAAGCTTTTGATAGGTCTAGCGCTACGAGTACTGTTCTATGCTTGGGCTTCTGATTTAAACCACAATTCATCTGGGTGCTAATGGCATTTAGCGCGGTGGTGGTGCTATGGAGCTTTCTAAAGCCATGCTGATTATAGGCTAGCTGCCAATTTGCTTTGAAGTAAGGGAGCAAAATGGCTTCAAGCGTCTTGTCTTATGGCGATAGGAGAGATATCGGGCGATATTACTCTCCTGTCTTAGCTGGTTTCCCAGGCTTTAGTAGCGGGACCACCTTGGCCATTTTCCATTTTTCGGGAATCATAAAAGTGGAAAGAGACAGGTTGAAGACATGTGCTAAATATTTGAAAACCTCTTTCCCTAGGCTTTTAAGCATCGGCATGGCTATGCCGTCTGGGCCCACTGCTATAAATGGTTTAGTATGACCGATGGCATCCTCAACCTCTTTGGCGGAGATGGTAATTGGTGACGCGCTGAACTTATGTTTACGTGCGTGTCTGTTGGCCCTCCGTCTATTTTTGTCGACTGTAGAATGCATTATGTATTGTCGCCAGAAAGCGCCCGCGCATTTTTTTCGCATCCGACAGCACTTTGTCGCTAAAGGCGATGGAAACTTTGTCATTGTGCCTAGACGGATTCCATAGGGACTTTACAGTGGACCAAAGTTTACCTACACAGGCAGAGAGGTTACAACTGCTTAGGTGCTCCTCCCATTTCGCTCGCTTGTGTTCATCCACAAGCAATCTGATGCGTTGGTTTATATCCCTTATTTGGGGGCCGCCGGGATCGATCTGTCTTATAAGGTCACATTCTCTCGCTAAACTTGCGGCCTCTGCCGGGAAGTGGGGCCGAAGTTCGGGAATTCTACCGGCGGGAATGAAACGAGCCGAGGCGGATTCAATGACCTTGCGGAAAGCACGCTCCCCTTGGCGGGCATCAATTGGGATAGGGAGGGCAGCAAAGCGGTTGTCTGTAAAGGATTTGTATTCGTCCCACTTTCCTTTTCTAAAGTTAATGAAAGTGCGTTTTTCTGCGACGATGAAGTCGGCGGGACGCTCGAGCGAAATAAGTATAGGAAGGTGGTCGGATGCCAATGTTACCATCGGCTGCCAGTTGACCCAGTTTACGAGTTCTGCGCTCACGATTGAAATATCCGGCGAACTGTGACAGCTTCCTACCATACGTGTGCGGGCGTCTCCGTTTATAGTGCAGAACGTTGTTTCTTCTATTTGATCCGCTAACATCTCACCCCTACTGTCCACCCGCAAGTTTGAATGCCATAGGTCGTGATGGACATTGAAATCGCCTAAGATAATGTGATTGTTTCCAGTGAGTACGCCGCTGATATCAGGGCGGTATTCACTGGGGCAAAAAGTGACAGGAGGGATGTAGATGTTGATGATTTCTAGATTTGCATCGCCCGGACAGATAAACCTTGACGTTCTAAGACACTGTCCCTGCGGTCGCTGCCGGGGTATTTTTGATTTTTTTAAATGAATCCTGTGACGAACTGTATTAACTATAATTGCAATTTTTGTAATACTTTAATCAACTAAGTACCCGAAAAAGCAACACTATTTTCATCTAAAAAATTCTCTTCGGTTTTAGCTAATTGTAGTTTCACTCCTTTGTTCTATGAATAGTAATTCTTTCACCCCTGTCCTATCAATTAATTTAACTTAAAAAGAAAGTGTATTTTTTATTAATTCTCAAAAACTGTATTGTAGTATTCAAGTAAGCGTGCCTTTCAGGTTATCAGCTCATTTATTTATTTTTTTTTTTACTCTATTACAAAAATAAAATACATTGACAAAAATAATTTTTAAACAGATAACTTGATAAGCAAAGCCTAAATGTCAAGCAATATTTGTTTGCGAGTCTTGTGACTAAATCTATTAACCAACAACTATATTTATGTATTTTATGGAATTTTTATTTATTGATGCTGTAAGAGTATTTTGTTTTGTTTGTTTTTTACTGAATTATTTTTGAAAAAATTTTAAATGTGTTTTTGTTTTAAATAAATGAGCTAGACAGCAATCATTCCTTTAATGTAACCTATCATTTTAAACATTTAAAAGTTATTTTTCTCTACGCAGAGCTTGTGGGTAATGTGGTATGGTATATCACATTAGCTCATATAGTAAATCACATTACATTATTAATTCGCAAAAACTGTATTGTACTATTCAAGTAAGCGTGCCTTTCAGGTTATCAGCTCATTTATTTATTTTCTTTTTACTTTATTACAAAAATAAAATACATTGACAAAAATAATTTTTAAACAGATACCTTGATAAGCAAAGCCTAAATGTCAAGCAATAATTGTTTGCAAGTCTTGTGACTAAATCTATAAACCAAGAACTATATTTATGTATTTTATGGAATTTTTATTTATTTATGCTGTAAGAGTATTTTGTTTTGTTTGTTTTTTACTGAATTATTTTTGAAAAAATATTAAATGTGTTTTTGTTTTAAATAAATGAGCTAGACAGCAATCATTCCATTAATGTAACCTATCATTTTAAACATTTAAATGTTATTTTTCTCTACGCAGAGCTTGTGGGTAATGTGGTATGTTATATCACATTAGCTCATATAATATATCACATTACATTTTGATAAAACGACTTTTTTGACTTTTAATGGTTTTATAGAAATATCTTCCCAAATACTTAATATAATGTAATTTTATCTCAGGATATGGTGCATAACGCTTGAATTTATTGATTTTTCATGATTTTTTATCAGGTCACTCAATGAAATGTTGAGTAGTAGTTAAAGAAATTATACCCATATCACAATACCCTAACTTACTCTAATTTCGGGACCTTTTCGAGGTCATTTGGGGACCATTCCGGCATCATCCTTGGATGGTTTTCGGGATCCGTCCTGTATTCCGTCAGGGTCATTTCGGGACTATTTCGTGATCATTTGGAGACCCCTCAGGGATCATTTCTGAATGGTTTTCGAGATCACGTTAGGATAGTTTCGGTACTTTTTCGGGATGATTTTGGGACCCCCTTCCGGGAGCATATCTGGATCCCATCAGGGTCATTTTGGGACTATTCCGGGATAATTTGGGACCCTTCCGACATCATTTCTGGATACTTTTCGGGATCCCTCCAGGATCCGTGAGGGTTATTTCTATACTATCTCGCGATCATTTGGGGCTCTTCCGCTATAATTTCTGGACGATTTACGGGATCGGTCAGGGTACCCATCACCGTCATTTCGGGACTATTGTGGGACCATTCCGGCATCATTTCTGGATAGTTTTCGGGATTCGTCCGGGATCCCGTCAATCATTTCGTGAATTTTTAGAGATTATTTCGGGATCATTTGAGGACCCTTCTAGCATCATTTCTGGATGATTTTCGGGGTCCGTGCTGTATTCCGTCAGGGTCACTTCGGGACTTTCTCGGGACTACTTCGGTATCATGTTGGGACCCTTCCGTCATCATTTCTGGATAGTTTTCATGATCATTTCGGGACTATTTCGGGGTCATTTGGGGACTCTTGCGGTATAATTTCTGGACGATTTTCGGGATCCGTCCGCGCACCAGTCAGGGTCATTTCGGGACTTTTTCGGGACTATTACGGGACAATTTTGGGAACGTTCCGGCATCATTTCTGGACAGTTTTCGGGATCCCTGCAGGATCCCGTCTGGGTTATTCCTTCAGGGATCCCTTCTGGACGGTTTACGGAATCCCGACGGGGTCATTTTGTGACTTTTTCTGGACTATTTCAAGATCATTTGGGGACGTTTCTGAGATCATTTCAGGATCCGCCCGGAATCCAGTCAGGGTCATTTCGGGACATTTTTGGCACTATTCCGGGATCATTTGGGGATCCTTCCTGTATCATTTGCGTGAGGGTTATTTCGGCACTTTTTCGGGATCATTTGGGGTTCTTCCGGCGTCATTTCTGGATGGTTTTCGGGATCCGTCCGGGATCCCGTCAATCATTTCGTGAATTTTTTTAGATTATTTCGGGATTATTTTGGGACTCTTCCGGCATCATTTCTGATTTGTTTTCGGGATCCGTCCGGGACCCCGTCAGGGTAATTTCGGGACTATTTCGGGATCATTTGGAGACCCCTCAGGGATCATTTGTGGATGGTTTTCCGGATTTGTCCTGGATACCGTGGGGATCGTTTCGGGACTATTTTGGGACCCTTCCGGTATCATTTAAGAACTCTTCGAAACCGGTAGTTCAGCATATATGCCTTTTTAAATTATGATCTTTTATGGCCATGGATTCTCTGCAAATTATTCGTAATTAAAATTCGGTATGTTTTATCTTTAATATCTAACACAGCTTTTTCGTTCTATGTATTTTTGATTTTTTTATTGAATCCTGTGACGAACTGTAATAACTATAATTACATAATTACACTTTTTGTAATACTTTAACCAACTAAATACCCGAAAAGTAACACAAAGTTCATCTAAAACTTCTCTTTGGTTTTAGCTAATTGTAGTTTCACTGCTCTGTTCTATGAATAGTAATTCCTTCACCCCTGTCATATCAATTAATTTAACTTAAAAGAAGGGTATTTTTTATTAATTCGCAAAATATGTATTGTAATATTCAAGTAAGCGTGCCTTTCAGGTTGTCAGCTCATTTATTTATTTATTTTTTTTTTTAATCTATTACAAAAATAAATAATAGTTTAAAAAAACTAAAAAACACGTTTTTATAGCTAACCGAACTAAATTAGAAAATAATTTTCAATTAAAAAGAGTTTATATAACAGTAGTAGAAGGTCAAACAATCATTTATAGTTAATCACCTCAAAATAAAATTATAATAAAATTTAAGTTACTAACAAGATAATTTAATTCAGATTAAAATGCGTGGGGTGCATTTGACTACATTTCATATTTACCTCTCAGATAGTTGCAAATAGAATGATTGTAACATTCAATATCAAGCACCCCACGCTTTTTACGGTGAATTAAATTATTCTGTTAATAACTTAAATTATTATAGTTTTATTTTGAGGTGATTAACTATAAATGATTTTTGTCCTTCTACTACTGTTATATAAACTCTTTTTAATTGAAAATTATTTTCTAATTTTTAGTTCGGTTAGCTATAAAAGAGTGGTTTTTGGTTTTTTTAAACTATTATTTATTTTTAATTTTTTAGTTCAAGTAATTTTAAAAGTTTTAGTCGAGAGTGATGAAACCTCGACACTCCAGCGGTCCATGGATGAATCCAACCCCACGGCACCGAAAAGGGCCAAGACGCAGGAAGGCTGGCCGCGGCCTTTCGCCGAAATTGCCAAGGGTCGGCAGATCATTGGCATTATAGACGAGAGCAGCGAAGATGGCAGGATCCCGAAAAATTAAATTAAATTTGATTAATAACTTAATTAACTATCGTTAATCTTATGTCATCCCACCATCACATTATTGCATTGTCATGGAGCCTTGATACGTGTGCAAAGTTTCAATCAAACTTATGGCCATTAAAAGTGGTAATAAGGCCAATTGACCTTATGTCACCACACCATCACATTAAGGCATTGTCATCGAGCCTTGATACGTGTGCAAAGTTTCAATCAAACTTATGGGCATTCAAAGTGGTAATAAGGCCAATTGACCGTATAGCCGTTGACCTTAAGTCACCACACCATCACATTAATGCATTGTCATCGTGCCTTGATACATGTGCAAAGTTTCAATCAAAGTTATGGCCATTCAAAGTGGTAATAAGGCCAACTGATCTTATGGCCGTTGACCTTATGTCACCACACCATCACATTAATGCATTGTCATCGAGCCTTGATACGTGTGCAAAGTTTCAGTCAAACTTATGGCCATTCAAAGTGGTAATAAAGCCAATTGACCTTATGGCCACTGACCTTATGTCACCACACCATCACATTAATGCATTGTCATCGATCCTTGATACGTGTGCAAAGTTTCAGTCAAACTTATGGCCATTCAAAGTGGTAATAAGGCCAATTGACCTTATGCCCGTTGCCTTATTTCACCACACCATCACATTAATGCATTGTCATCGAGCCTTGATATGTGTGCAAAGCTTCAATCAAACTTATGGCCATTCAAAGAGGTAATAAGGCCAATTGACCTTATGGCCGTTGACCTTATGTCACCACACCATCACATTAATGCATTGTCATCGATCCTTGATACGTGTGCAAAGTTTCAGTCAAACTTATGGGCATTCAAAGTGGTAATAAGGCCTATTGACCTTATGGCCGTTGACCTTATATCACCACACCATCACATTAATGCATTGTCATCGGTCCTTGATACGTATGCAAAGTTTCAAATTAATCAGACTTCTAGAAACCGGCAAAAATTAAGCTCAAAGATTCCGTTACATACATGGATACAGACCAAGCTAATAAAAGCGTGTTAATAAAATACATTGACAAAAATAATTTTTAAACAGATAAGTTGATAAGCAGGCTAACGTTAATAGCCCATATATTTTATTTTCTGCGGGCGGGAACGCGGGTAAAGGCTAGTATATTATAAATAGGAAGGTTTGGATGACCAGACGTTTGTTTTTGTGACGCAATCACGCAAGAACGGCTGGACGGGTTTGGATGAAATTTGGCACACACATAGCCAATAGTCTAGAAGGATCTACTAGCTATATTTTTTCGAAAAGAGGGGAGGTCCTCGCCCCCTAGGAACAGTTATAATTTAATTTTTGTATTTTTTCGTTTTTGTGACTTAATCACGCCAGAACGGCTACACGGATTTTGATGAAATTTGGGGCAAAAACAATAGTCTACTGGCGAAATTTTTTTCGAACATGGAAAGGGGGGAGGTGGTCCCACGACCCCTTCGACTAATTACTTTTTAACAATTATTAGATATTATAACTTTACGTATACTGACCTTCACCAATATTACAAACTCAATGGGTCAAATAAGTCGAGGGCAGTGACACCATTAAATTGTTATAACTCAATGTAAATTTTCTCCTAAATCAATAATTTTTGGTATCTGGCTCATACAGATCGAGATCTGAACAATTTTGGAAAAACGACCAGTGGTGCTCTCCTTCTCCTCCCGCCACCAACCATCCATCAATTGTTTTATTAGCATTACCTGTATGTTGGTTTGTTTGTAACTCTTCATTCGCTTCAACGCGCCTGCTGCCTTAATAACATGGGTCACATCGAGACCATTCCGGAATCTTTTCAGGATGGTCTTCGGGATCCGCCCTTGATCCCGTCGGGGTAATATCCGGACTCTTTCGGGATCGCTTTGGGCCTCTTTCGGGATAATTTCTGGATGGTTGTTGTTTTCGGGACTATTTTGGGATCGCCCTGGGTCTTTTCCGGGGACATTTCTAGATGGGTTTCGGGATCCGTCCAGTATCCCGTCGGGGTCAATTCGGGACAATTTCGGGGTCATTTTGGGACCCTTACGGTATCATTTCTGGATAGTTTTCGGATTATTTCGGATTCATTTGGGGAGCTTTCCGGCATCAGTTCTTGATGGTTTTCGGAATCCGTCTAGGATCCCGTCAGTGTCCTTTCGGGATCATTTGGAGCCGTTCCGATATCATTTATGAATGGTTTTCGGGATCAGTTCGAGATCCCTTCATTTCGGGACTATTTCGGGATCTTTTCGAGACACTTCGGGGATCATTAATGTACGTCCGCTATCCCGTCGGGATCATTTCGTAACTTTTTCTGGACTATTTCAAGATCATTTGGGAATCCTTCTGAGATCATTTCTGAATGGTTTTCGGGATCAGTTGGGGTAATTTCGTGACTTTCTCTGGATTATTAGAAAATAATTTTCAATTAAAAAAGTTTATGTAACAGTAGTAGAAGGTCAAACAATCATTTATAGTTATTCACCTCAAAATAAAATTATAACAAAATTTAATTTATTAACAGAATAATTTAATTCAGATTAAAAAGCGTGGGGTGCATTTGACTACCTACATTTCATATCTTTCCTCTCAGATAGTTGCAAATAGAATGATTGTAACATTCAATATCAAGCACCCCACGCTTTTTACTGTGAATTAAATTATTCTGTTAATAACTTAAATTATTATAATTTTATTTTGAGGTGATTAACTATAAATGATTGTTTGACCTTCTACTACTGTTATATAAACTCTTTTTAATTGAAAATTATTTTCTAATTTTTAGTTCGGTTAGCTATAAAAGCGTGTTTTTTAGTTTTTATAAACTATTATTTATTTTTAATTTTTTAGTTCAAGTAATTTAAAAGTTTTAGTCGAGAGTGATGAAACCTCGAAACTCCAGCGGTCCATGGATGAATCCAACCCCACGGCACCGAAAAGGGCCAAGACGCAGGGAGGCTGGCCGCGGTCTTTCGCCGAAATTGCCAAGGGTCGGCAGATCATTGGCATTATAGACGAGAGCAGCGAAGATGGCAGGATCCCGAAAAATTAAATTAAATTTTATTAATAACTTAATTAACTATCGTTAACCTTATGTCACCCCACTATCACATTATTGCAATGTCATGGAGCCTTGATACGTATGCAAAGTTTCAATCAAACTTAGGGCCATTCAAAGTGGTAATAAGGCCAATTGACCTTATGGCCGTTGACCTTATGTCACCACACCATCACATTAATGCATTGTCATCGATCCGTGATACGTGTGCAAAGTTTCAGTCAAACTTATGGCCATTCAAAGTGGTAATAAGGCCAACTGACCTTATGGCCGTTGACCTTATGTCACCACATCATCACATTAATGCATTGCCATCTATCCTTGATACGTGTGCAAAGTTTAAGTCAAACTTATGGCCATTAAAAGTGGTAATAAGGCCAATTGACCTTATGTCACCACACCATCACATTAATGCATTGTCATCGAGCCTTGATACGTGTGCAAAGTTTCAGTCAACCTTATGGCCATTCAAAGTGGTAATAAGGCCAACTGACCTTATGGCCGTTGACCTTATGTCACCACACCATCACATTAATGCATTGTCATCGATCCTTGATACGTGTGCAAAGTTTCAGTCAAACTTATGGCCATTCAAAGTGGTAATAAGGCCAACTGACCTTATGACCGTTGACCTTATGTCACCACACCATCACATTAATGCATTGTCATCGAGCCTTAATACGTGTGCAAAGATTCAGTCAAAGTTATGGCCATTCAAAGTGGTAATAAGGCCAATTGACCTTATGTCACCACACCATCACATTAATGCATTGTCATCGATCCGTGATACGTGTGCAAAGTTCCAGTCAAACTTATGGCCATTCAAAGTGTTAATAAGGCCAACTGACCTTATGGCCGTAGACCTTATGTCACCACACCATCACATTAATGCATTGTCATCGATCCTTGATACGTGTGCAAAGTTTCAGTCAAACTTATGGCCATTCAAAGTGGTAATAAGGCCAATTGACCTTATGGCCGTTGACCTTATGTCACCACACCATCACATTAATGCATTGTCATCGATCCGTGATACGTGTGCAAAGTTTCAGTCAAACTTATGGCCATTCAAAGTGGTAATAAGGCCAACTGACCTTATGGCCGTTGACCTTATGTCACCACACCATCACATTAATGCATTGCCATCGATCCTTGATACGTGTGCAAAGTTTCAGTCAAACTTATGGCCATTCAAAGTGGTAATAAGGCCAACTGACCTTATGGCCGTTGACCTTATGTCACCACACCATCACATTAATGCATTGTCATCGAGCCTTGATACGTGTGCAAAGATTCAGTCAAACTTATGGCCATTCAAAGTGGTAATAAGGCCAATTGACCTTATGGCCGTTGACCTTATGTCACCACACCATCACATTAATGCATTGTCATCGATCCTTGATACGTGTGCAAAGTTTAAGTCAAACTTATGGCCATTCAAAGTGGTAATAAGGCCAATTGACCTTATGGCCGTTGCCTTATGTCAACACACCATCACATTAATGCATTGTCATCGAGCCTTGATATGTGTGCAAAGCTTCAATCAAACTTATGGCCATTCAAAGAGGTAATAAGGCCAATTGACCTTATGGCCGTTGACCTTATGTCACCACACCATCACGTTAATGCATTTTCATCGATCCTTAATACGTGCTCAAAGTTTCAGTCAAACTTATGGCCATTCAAAGTGGTAATAAGGCCAATTGACCTTATGGCCGTTGACCTTATGTCACCACACCATCACATTAATGCATTGTCATCGAGCCTTGATATGTGTGCAAAGCTTCAATCAAATTTATGGCCATTCAAAGAGGTAATAAGGCCTATTGACCTTATGGCCGTTGACCTTATGTCACCACACCATCACGTTAATGCATTGTCATCGGTCCTTGATACGTGTGCAAAGTTTCAAATTAATCGGACTTCTAGAAACCGGTGAAAATTAAGCTCACAGATTCCGTTACATACATGGATACAGGCCAAGCTAATAAAAGCGTGTTAATAAAATACATTGACAAAAATAATTTTTTAACAGATAACTTGATAGGCAGGCTAACGTGAATAGCCCATATATTTTATTTTCTCCTTGCGGGCGGGGCCGCGGGTAAAGGCTAGTATATTATAAATAGGAAAGTTTGGATGTCCAGACGTTTGTCTTTGTGATGCAATCACGCAAGAACGGCTGGACGGGTTTGGATGAAATTTGGCACACACATAGCCAATAGTCTAGAAGGATCTACTAGCTATATTTTTTCGAAAAGGGGGATGTCCTCGCCCCCTAGGTGCAGTTATAATTTAATTTTTGTATTTTTTCGTCTTTGTGACTTAATCACGCCAGAACGGCTACACGGATTTTGATGAAATTTGGGACAGACACAATAGTCTACTGGCAAAATTTTTTTCGAACATGGAAAGGGGGGAGATGGTCCCACGACCCCTTCGAGTAATTACTTTTTAACAATTATTAGACATTATAACTTTACGTATACTGGCCTTCACCAATATTACAAACTCAATGGGTCAAATAAGTCGAGGGCTTTCAAAGTGAGCAGTGACACCATCCATCGCCCTCCCCCCTCCCCTCCCCTCTGGTGCAAAATCTATAAATTGTTATAACTCAATGTAAATTTTCTCCTAAATCAATAATTTTTGATATCTGGCTCATACAGATCGAGATCTAAACAATTTTGGAAAAACGACCAGTGGTGCTCTCCTTCTCCTCCCGCCACCAGCCATCCATCAATTGTTTTTATTAGCACGTTTTTATTAGCATTACCTGTATGTTGGTTTGTTTGTAACTCTTCATTCGCTTCAACGCGCCTGCTGCCTTATTAACATGGGTCACATCGAGACCATTCCGGAATCTTTTCAGGATGGGCTTCGGGATCCGTCCTTGATCCCGTCGGGGTAATTTCGGGACTCTTTCGGGATCACTTTGGGACTCTTCCTGGATAATTTCTAGATGATTGTCGGGATCCGTCTGGGATCCCGTCAGAGTTGTTTCGGGATTATTCCGGGTTTATTTGGGGATCCTTCCTGGAAAATTTCTGTATGATTTTCGGGATCTGTCCGGGATCCCGGTGGAGTTTTTTTGGGACTTTTTCGGACTATCTCCGGATCATTTGCGGGCCCTTCAGAGATCAATTCTGGATGGTTTTCGGGATCAGTCCGGGTCATTTCGGGACCACTCTGGGATAATTATTGGATGATTTTCGGGATCCCGTTAGGGTAATTTCGGGACTTTTTTGAGATGATTTTGGGACCCTTCCGGCATCATTTCTGGATGATTTTCGCGATCCGTCCGGGATCCCGCCAGGGTCATTTCGGGACTTTTTCGGGATCGTGTCGGGATAGTTTTCGGGATCCATCTGGGATCCCGTCGGTTCGGTATACTTACGGGATCATTTGGGGATCCTTCCGGGATAATTTCTGTATTATTTTCGGGATCCCGTCATGGTAATTTCGGGACTTTTTCAGAACTATTTCGTGGTCAATTGCGGATACTTCAGAGATCAATTCTGGATGGTTTTCGGGATTCGTCCGGAATCGCGTCAGGGTTATTTCGGTGCTTTTTCTGGACTATTTCGGGATCATTTTGGACCCTTCCGGGATCATTTCTGGATGGTTTTCGGGATCCGTCCGGGATCCTGTCGGGGTCATTTCGGGACTTTTTCGGGACTATTTTGGGATCGCCCTGGGACTTTTCCGGAGACATTTCTGGATTGTTTTCGGGATCCGTC
Source organism: Eurosta solidaginis (assembly GCF_040869045.1). NCBI lineage: Eukaryota > Metazoa > Arthropoda > Insecta > Diptera > Tephritidae > Eurosta > Eurosta solidaginis. Next base: position 109,376,288 of record NC_090320.1, on the reverse strand, counting down.
CCGTATCCCGTCGGGGTCAATTCGGGACAATTTCAGGGTCATTTTGGGACCCTTACGGTATCATTTCTGGATAGCTTTCGGATTATTTCGGATTCATTTGGGGAGCTTTCCGGCATCTGTTCTTGATGGTTTTCGGAATCCGCCTAGGATCCCGTCAGTGTCCTTTCGGGATCATTTGGGGCCCCTTCCGACATCATTTATGAATGGTTTTCGGGATTAGTTCGAGATCACTTCATTTCGGGACTATTTCGGGATCTTTTCGAGACACTTCGGGGATCATTAATGTACGTCCGGTATCCCGTCGGGGTCATTTCGTAACTTTTTCTGGACTATTTCAAGATCATTTGGGAACCCTTTTGAGATCATTTCTGAATGGTTTTCGGGATCCGACCGAGAATCAGTCGGGGTAATTTCGAGACTTTTTCTGGATTATTTCGGGACAATTTTGGGAACGTTCCGGCATCATTTCTGGGCAGTTTTCGGGATCCCTTCAGGATCCCGTCTGGGTTATTCCTTCAGGGATCCCTTCTGGACGGTTTACGGAATCCCGTCGTGGTCATTTCGGGACATTTTTGGCACTACTCCGGGATCATTTGGGGATCCATCCTGTATCATTTCGGGATGGCTTTCGGGATCCCGTGAGGGTTATTTCGTCACTTTTTCGGGATCATTTGGGGTTCTTCCGGCATCATTTCTGGATGGTTTTCGGGATCCGTCCGGGATCCCGTCAATCATTTCGTGAATTTTTGAGACTATTTCGGGATTATTTTGGGACTCTTCCGGCATCATTTCTGGATTGTTTTCGGGATCCGTCCGGGACCCCGTCAGGGTCATTTCGGGACTATTTCGGGATCATTTGGAGACCCCTCAGGGATCATTTGTGGATGGTTTTCCGGAATTGTCCGGGACACCGTTGGGATCGTTTCGGGACTATTTTGGGACCCTTCCGGTATCATTTAAGAACTCTTCGAAACTGGTAGTTCAGCACATATTCCTTTTTAAATTATGATCTTTTATGGCCATGGATTCGCTGCAAATTATTCGTGATTAAAATTCGGTATGTTTTACCTTTAATATCTAACAGAGCTTTTTCGTTCTATGTATTTTTGATTTTTTTTATTGAATCCTGTGACGAACCGTAATAACTATAATTACATAATTACACTTTTTGTAATACTTTAACCAACTAAATACCCGAAAAGTAACACAATTTTCATCTAAAAATTCTCTTTGGTTTTAGCTAATTGTAGTTTCACTCCTTTGTTCTATGAATAGTAATTCCTTCACCCCTGTCCTATCAATTAATTTAACTTAAAAACAAAGTGTATTTTTGATTAATTTGCAAAAACCGTATTGTACTATTCAAGTAAGTGTGCCTTTCAGGTTATCAGCTCATTTATTTATTTTTTTTTACTGTATTACAAAAATAAAATACATTGACATTTTAAACAGATAACTTGATAAGCAAAGCCCAAATATCAAGCAATATTTGTTTGCGAGTCTTGTGACTAAATCTGTAAACCAACTACTATATTTTTGTGTTTTATGGAATTTTTATTTATTGATGCTGTAAGAGTATTTTGTTTTGTTTGTTTTTTACTGAATTATTTTTGAAAAAATATTAAATTTGTTTTTGTTTTAAATAAATGAGCTAGACAGCAATCATTCCATTAATGTAACCTATCATTTTAAACATTTAAAAGTTATTTTTCTCTACGCAGAGCCTGTGGGTAACGTGGTATGGTATATCACAGTAGCTCATATAATATATCACATTACATTTTGATAAAACGAATTTTTTTACTTTTAATGGTTTTATAGAAATATCTTCCGAAATACTTAATATAATGTAATCTTGTTTCAGGATATGGTGCATAACGCTGGAATTTATTGAATTTCATGATTTTTTATCAGGTCGCTCAATGAAATGTTGAGTAGTAGTTAAAGAAATTATACCCATATCACAATACCCTAACTTACTCTAATTTCGGGACCTTTTCGAGGTCATTTGGGGACCATTCCGGCATCATCCTTGGATGGTTTTCGGGATCCGTCCTGTATTCCGTCAGAGTTATTTCGGGACTATTTCTGGATCATTTGGAGACCCCTCAGGGATCATTTCTGAATGGTAATCGTTTTCGGGATCACGTTAGGATAGTTTCGGTACTTTTTCGGAATGATTTTGGGACCCCCTTCCGGGAGCATATCTGGATCCCGTCAGGGTAATTTCGGCACTATTCCGGGATAATTTGGGACCCTTCCGGCATCATTTCTGGATACCTTTCGGGATCCCTCCAGGATCCATAAGGGTTATTTCGATACTATCGCGGGATCATTTGGGCACTCTTCCGCTATAATTTCTGGACGATTTTCGGGATCGGTCCGGGTACCCGTCAGGGTCATTTCAGGACTTTTTCGAGACTATTGTGGGACCATTCCGGCATCATTTCTGGATAGTTTTCGGGATCCGTCCGGGATCCCGTCAATCATTTCGTGAATTTTTTGAGACTATTTCGGGATCATTTTGGGACCCCTCCGGCGTCATTCCTGGATTGTTTCCGGGATCCGTCCGGGATCCCGCCAATCATTTCGTGAATTTTTTGAGACTATTTCGGGATCATTTTGGGACCCTTCCGGCGTCATTTCTGGATTGTTTCCGGGATCCGTCCGGGACCATTCAGGGTCATTTCGGGACAATTTCGGGATCATTTGGGGACCCCTCAGGGATCATTTGTGGATGGTTTTCGGGATTTGTCCGGGATACCGTTGGGATCATTTCGGGGCTATTTTGGTATTATTTTGGGACCCTTCCGGGATCATTTAAGGACCCTTCCAAACCGGTAGTTCAGCACACATGTTGATTATGAGCTTTTATGGCCATGGATTCGCTGCAAATTATTCGTAATTAAAATTCGGTATGTTTTATCTTTAATATCTAACACAGCTTTTTCGTTCTATGCATTTTTGATTTTTTTAAATGAATCCTGTGACGAACTGTAATAACTTTATTTACACTTTTTGTAATACTTTAACCAACTAAGTACCCGAAAAAGCAACACTATTTTCATCTAAATATTCTCTTTGGTTTTAGCTAATTGTAGTTTCACTCCTTTGTTCTATGAATAGTAATTCCTTCACCCCTGTCCTATCAATTAATTTAACTTAAAAACAAAGGGTATTTTTTATTAATTCGCAAAAACTGTATTGTACTCTTCAAGTAAGCGTGCCTTTCAGGTTATCAGCTCATTTATTTATTTTTTTTTTTACTCTATTACAAAAATAAAATACATTGACAAAAATAATTTTTAAACAGATAACTTGATAAGCAAAGCCTAAATGTCAAGCAATATTTGTTTGCGAGTCTTGTGACTAAATCTATAAACCAACAAATATATTTATGTATTTTATGGAATTTGTTTTTATTTATGCTGTAAGAGTATTTTGTTTTGTTTGTCTTTTACTGAATTATTTTTGAAAAAATATTAAATGTGTTTTTGTTTTAAATAAATGAGCTAGACAGCAATCATTCCATTAATGTAACCTATCATTTTAAACATTTAAAAGTTATTTTTCTCTACGCAGGGCTTGTAGGTAATGTGGTATGGTATATCACATTAGCTCATATAGTATATCACATTACATTATTAATTCGCAAAAACTGTATTGTCTTATTCAAGTAAGTGTGCCTTTCAGGTTATCAGCTCATTTATTTATTTTTTTTACTGTATTACAAAAATAAAATACATTGACATTTTTAAACAGATAACTTGATAAGCAAAGCCTAAATATCACGCAATATTTGTTTGCGAGTCTTGTGACTAAATCTGTAAGCCAACTACTATGTTTTTATATTTTATGGAATTTTTATTTATTTATGCTGTAAGAGTATTTTGTTTTGCTTGTTTTTTACTGAGTTATTTTTGAAAAAATATTAAATGTGTTTTTGTTTTAAATAAATAAGCTATACAGCAATCATTCCATTAATGTAACCTATCATTTTAAACATTTAAAAGTTATTTTTCTCTAAGCAGATCTTTTGGGTAATGTGGTATGGTATATCACATTAGCTCATATAATATATCACATTACATTTTGATAAAACGACTTTTTTGACTTTTAATGGTTTTATAGAAATATCTTCCGAAACACTTAATATAATGTAGTCTTGTTTCAGGATATGGTGCATAACACATGAATTTATTGAATTTCATGTTTTTTTATCAGGTCGCTCAATGAAATGTTGAGTAGTAGTCAAGGAAATTATACCCATATCACAATACCCTAACTTACTCTAATCTCGGGACTTTTCGAGGTCATTTGTGGACCATTTCGGCATCATTTCTGGATGATTTTCGGGATCCGACCTGTATTCCGTCAGGGTAATTTCGGGACAATTTCGGGATCATTTGGAGACCCCTCAGGGATCATTTCTGAATGGTTTTCGAGATCACGTTAGGATAGTTTCGGTACTTTTTCGGGATGATTTTGGAACCCCCTTCCGGGAGCATATATGCATCATTTCTGGATGATTTTCGGGGTCCGTCCTGTATTCCGTCAGGGTCACTTCGAGACTTTCTCGGGACTACTTCGGTATCATGTTGGGACCCTTCCGGCATCATTTCTGGATAGTTTTCAGGGTAATTTCGGGTCTATTTCGGGGTCATTTGGGGATTCTTGCGGTATAATTTCTGGACGATTTTCGGGATCCGTCCGGGTACCCGTCAGGGTCATTTCGGGACTTTTTCGGGACTATTGCGGGACAATTTTGGGAACGTTCCGGCATCATTTCTGGACAGTTTTCGGGATCCCTGCAGGATCCCGTCTGGTTAATCCTTCAGGGATCCCTTCTGGACTGTTTACGGAATCCCCTCGGCATTTTTTCGGGATCATTTGGGGTTCTTCCGGCATCATTTCTGGATTGTTTTCGGGATCCGTCCGGGACCCCGTCAGTGTCATTTCGGGACTATTTCGGGATCATTTGGAGACCCCTCAGGGATCATTTGTGGATAGTTTTCCGGATTTGTCCGGGATACCGTTGGGATCGTTCCGGGACTATTTTGGGACCCTTCCGGGATCATTTAAGAACTCTTCGAAACCGGTAGTTCAGCACATATGCCTTTTTAAATTATGATCTTTTATGGCCATGGATTCGCTGCAAATTATTCGTAATTAAAATTCGGTATGTTTTATCTTTAATATCTAACAGAGCTTTTTCGTTCTATGTATTTTTGATTTTTTTATTGAATCCTGTGACGAACTGTAATAACTATAATTACATAATTACACTTTTTGTAATACTTTAACCAACTAAATACCCGAAAAGTAACACAATTTTCATCTAAAAATTCTCTTTGGTTTTAGCTAATTGTAGTTTCACTGCTTTGTTCTATGAATAGTAATTCCTTCACCCCTGTTATATCAATTAGTTTAACTTAAAAACAAAGTGTATTTATTATTAGTTCGCAAAAACTGTATTGTAATATTCAAGTAAGCGTGCCTTTCAGGTTGTCAGCTCATTTATTTATTTTTTTTTTTTTTACTCTATTATAAAAATAAATGATAGTTTAAAAAAAAAACACGCTTTTATAGCTAACCGAACTAAAAATAGAAAATAATTTTCAATTAAAAAGAGTTTATATAACAGTAGTAGAAGGTCAAACAAATATTTATATTTAATCACCTCAAAATAAAATTATAAAAATAAAATTATAAAATCTTTATTATGTTGTTTGGGCCAATTTATAAATATTTGGTTAGCTAAAATGAGCATTTGTGGCCATAAATTAAAACAGGGTATATTTGTTTATCCCGACGCGTTTCGACGTTACCTTACGTCTTCTTCTTTGGGGATATTAATATTCACATTAATAATTATTTTTTTCAGGTACTAATATAATTTTGCACAACATTATTAACATAGTTACATTAAACTGACATTTGTTAATTTTTTTTTTTTGCAGGAGAATGTAAAAAATAAACAAATGTAAGTTTAATGTAACTATGTTAATAATGTTGTGCAAAATTATATTAGTACCTGAAAAAAATAATTATTAATGTGAATATTAATATCCTGGATAATTTCTGTATGATTTTCGGGATCTGTCCGGGATCCCGTCCGAGTTTTTTTCGGACTTTTTTCGGACTATCTCGGGATCATTTGCGGGCCCTTCAGAGATGAATTCTGGATGGTTTTCGGGATCCGTCTATTGATTATTTCGGGACCCCTCCGGGATAATTATTGGAGGATTTTCGGGATCCCGTTAGGGTAATTTCGGGAGTTTTTTGAGATGATTTTGGGACCGTTCCGGCATCATTTCTGGATGATTTTCGCGATCCGTCCGGGATCCCGTCAGGGTCATTTCGGGACTTTTTCGGGATCGTTTCGGGATAGTTTTCGGGATCCATCTGGGATCCCGTCGGTTCGGTATCCTTCCGGGATCATTTGGGGATCCTTCCGGGATAATATCTGTATTATTTTCGGGATCCCGTCGGGGTAATTTCGGGACTTTTTCGAAACTATTTCGGGGTCAATTGCGGATCCTTCAGAGATCAATTCTGGAATGTTTTCGGGATTCGTCCGGGATCGCGTCAGGGTTATTTCGGTGCTTTTTCTGGACTATTTCGGGAACATTTCTGGATGGTTTTCGGGATCCGTCCGGGATCCCGTCGGGGTCATTTCGGGACCTTTTCGGGACTATTTTGGGATCGCCCTGGGACTTTTCCGGGGACATTTCTTGATGGTTTTCGGGATCCGTCCCGTATCCCGTCGGGGTCAATTCGGGACAATGTCGGGGTCATTTTGGGACCCTTACGGTATCATTTCTGGATAGTTTTCGGATTGTTTCGGATTCATTTGGGGAGCTTTCCGGCATCAGTTCTTGATGGTTTTCGGAATCCGTCTGGGATCCCGTCAGTGTCCTTTCGGGATCATTTGGGGCCCCTTCCGACATCATTTCTGAATCGTTTTCGGGATCAGTTCGGGATCCCTTCATTTCGGAATCTTTTCGAGATACTTCCGGGATCATTAATGTACGTCCGGTATCCCGCCGGGGTCATTTCGCAACTTTTTCTGGACTATTTCAAGATCATTTGAGAACCCTTCTGAGATCATTTCTGAATGGTTTTCGGGATCCGACCGGGCATCAGTCGGGGTAATTTCCTAACTTTTTCTGGATTATTTCGGTATCATTTGAGGACCCTTCCGGGATCATTTATGTATGGTTTTCGGGATCCGTCCGGGATACCGTCAGGTACATTCCGGGACTATTTCGGAATAACTTAGGGACCCTTCTGGAAAGAACCTTCAGGGAAACTTTCTTGACGGTTTACGGAATCCCGTCGGGGTCATTTCGTGACTTTTTCTGAATTATTCGGTATTATTTGGAGAGATTGCCGACATCAGTTCTGCATGGCTTTCAGGATCAATCTGGGATCCTGTCATGGTAATTTCGGGATCATTTGAGGACCCTTTAAGGATCATATTTATTTATTTATAATTATAGTCGTCTCAAAAATAGAGCGGCCGACTGCTAAAAATTTTAAGTATAATATATATATAGTTTATATAAGATTAATATAAGTGTCCGCAGTGGCGGGTCATCGTGAGGAGCTCAGAAGGGAGCTTACGCGAGGTGCTCAGAAAGGAGCTTGGTGCCCATAAGGGGGCTGACGCGACGTGCTCATAAGGGGCATCGCCCAGTAGGGGGAACGCTCGAACCGGTTGAAGTACCGATGTATCCAATCCATCCTTATACGATCGTGCCTGAAGAAATAATAATACCAGCTTTTTTAAAAAATAAATTAACTTGCATCTCTTAGTTTAGATAGGCGAGTATTGCATTACGTATAGTGGCAAAAGTACATTCAATACTGATACAGCTATATAAGTCATTGTAGTGCGAGCACCAGATAAGCACAGTTTCGACGACAAAGTGGTAAATAAAAAGGAACGTAGTGTCTGGAATCCCTAGGAGGAACTGCGAAAAACAGTCGGTCAGCAAAAGAACGCCTAGATAATTTACGCTAGATATACGCTCCAAAGGGGTACCATCTATTACATACGTTTCCGCTAAGCTCAATAAAGCTCAAAAGAATTATAGCATCACCGAACTTGAGTGTTATGCTGCTATCGTTAGTGTAAAACGATTCAGACCCTACGTAGAAGGACTTCCGTTCACCATAATTACTGACCATGCCAGCCTTAAGTGGCTGATGAACCAAAAGGACTTATCAGGCAGACTGGCACGATGGAGCCTAAAACTTCAAGGGTATGACTTCGACATCGAACACCATTACCCAGCCAAACTTGCACCAAAACAGGTCAGGTGCGTGGTGTTACGCTGGATAGGGAACTCCATGTATGAGCTTGGTGACACTGGTGGCAAGAAAATCGGCGTATACCCTGCTAAAGATATGTTCGCTGTTTAGATAGGTGTTTAGTGCATGTATGTGTTTAATAAAATGGATGTGCGTTTTGTCAGTAACAACACGGACACTTATTTCGACGAACTGCAACCGCAGGAATTAATTGTAAAGTAACGTAATACTAGGTACAAACACACACCAAATTGGCAATTTCTACCATTTGGGCAATTTATTACAAAATTTATCATATAATAAATTGTAATAACAAATTGCCAATTAAAAAAAAATTGCGTAATAAATTGTTTCAAACCGCAAATACAACCTTGTAAAATGTGTTTATAGAGTAGATTTAAACGTCAGCTGCGCATGGCTCAACTACATGGTTGGCTCAACTCATCAGCTGATATAATTTTTTTCATTTCACTGGAGTAAGGATTGTCAGAAGAGGATGGCAAACTCAAAATGAAACCAAAACATTGAACACATTTTCTTACAACACACAAAAATTTCAAAGTTTTATCTTTTCATTCCATTCCATTCGCCTAATTCCAACACGCACATTTTGACATTCTGAACAAAGGTATTTTGTTGCTGTAGAGTTGAGCCAACCGGCTATCAAATTACTATTGTGTAAGCTAAATTGAGTTGTATAAGCACCACTCAATTTAAATTGAAATTACCTCAATTTATTTTTCTGTTTGAACATAGTATAATTATTTATGAAATTATTGATTGACATAGTATTATGTGTGTACCTATGTGACGCTATCTTATTGAATACCTATCCCAAGTTATTTTGTTTTACTTATTTATTTAATTTTCCTTTTAATTCTTTTTGTGATGTTTGTATCTTGCGTATGCTGGTGTATTCCCTCTTCATGTTGGGTTGTTTTCACTTTTATTTATCTCCCTTCATTATTATTTACTTTAATTTAGCGACAATTAATCATCTCTGATGTAGAGTTAGGATTCTATCTGTGATATACTTACCTAAAGAACTAGTCTGTGATATAGCAAGTAGTCGAGCATGAATACCAATGAAGTAAAGCAGGGGCGTAACTTAACAGACCGTATAAAAGGAAACGATGAAACCCGGATCTGGGGCATGGGTCGAAGCAACACGTTAGGCAAAATGATAAGCTTACAGGCTGCGTTAGGAAACTGTTTTTACGCGAACATTCCAAGTTGCAGGCAACATCGACGGCCGCGAGCCTGTAACGACAGCCCGTGGCACCGTGGCATTACGGCAAAAAGTGATGCATATATATGTACAACCATGCATACGCTTTGGTTGCGCGCAACATATTTACGGTCAAAGTTCAAGCACTTCCGATTATGTCAAACCATGGATATCTACGTCAAACATTTTAAGGCCACGTCGAACGCTCCAACCATCATATTCTGAAAAATGCCTAATGCACCATAATTGCTGCCGTCGCAGCAACCGTGTGTCCGTAGACTAAAAAACAGCCCCGTGCTGGAACCGTCGCCCACCCCGGCACCACTTACGCATTACTTCAGGGTGGCGTTCCATATTTCTCATTTTTTAAGAGCCTACTGTTGTTCCTGCATCCAGGTTCCCGCTATTTGCTCTGAGTGTCCATTTAATCGCCACTGCTTCACATGCGCATTTCTCTGCACTCCCTCTCAGCATCCATCAGGCGTGTCATTACTATAAATGCCATTTTGCTTACTGCAGTCCAGCACTCTTTACTATTGCACATATGTGATACTAAATTTCTGGTGGTAGGTTCCTCCCCAAAGACTCCATGCAAGGTGAGTCTTTCTTCGTGGAAACGGGGGCAGTGGAACATGACGTGTTCTGCGTTTTCTAACTCCGTGGTACACATTGGGCAATGAGGATTTTCCTCTATCCTACGCTTCCATAAATACTCTTTAAAACCGCCATGTCCACTCATTATCTGCGTGAGATGGTCGTTCAGTTCGCCGTGCTTTCGCTCATTCCATTCAGCTACGTTCCAAACTAGTGTGAAAGTCCAACGCCCTTTGCTCGAGGCCTCCCACCGTTCTTGCCACTTAGCTATTGTTTGTGTCCTTGCTCTTTTCTTGTCTTCTTCAGATGGTCGCTCGATATTAGTGTTATACAGATCGGCCATTTCGCTTGCCAGTAAGTCCACTGGGATTTTCCGGGTTAGAACCAGGATCGCGTCGTCGGACACCGTCCGATAAGCACTTGCTATTCTTAAAGAAGCAAGTCGGTACGCTGCTAATATATATTTTTGATGGGTCTTTTTAGATTCATACCACACTGGTTCTGCGTATAGTATTATTGAGCTGGTTACTGTGGACAATAGCTGACGTGTAGCTTCGCTCGGACCACCAATGTTAGACATTATTCGCATAAGTGATCCATTAACTTTGGTAATTTTCTCCCCCACCGCTCTGAAGTGCTCTTTGAAAGTTAACTTAGAGTCAATGTGCACTCCTAAGTATTTTAAGGAATCATTTGAGGTGATTTGATGATCCCCGACAGTTAAGACTAACTCGTTCGCCGACCGTTTGGAGCTTACTAATACCACTTCCGTCTTTTGGCTAGCCAACTCCAGTCCCGTATTGGTCAGCCATTCCTTTATTCTTGCTACGGCGTCATTACATAATGCTTGAAGCAGGTTCACTTTCTTGGCCACTACTACCACTGCAATATCATCAGCATATCCCACAATTTGCGTGTTTTCTGGTAGATCAATCTTTAGCACGCCGTCATACATTACATTCTAAAGCGTTGGACCTAGAACAGATCCCTGTGGGACGCCTCCTGTGATTTTGTACTCTTTTGCTCCTTGATCTGTGTCAAAGAGAAGTACTCTGTCTTTAAGATAGCTACCTATTATTCTGCGTAGGTAAGCTGGAGTGCCGAAGTTTTGCAGCGCTGCCATTATCTGCATCCAGTTCGCAGTGTTTAAAGCATTCTTGATGTCCAACATAATCAGTGCACAGAACTTCCTTTTATTTTGGCCTCCAGAGATAGCTTCTCTAGCTATATTGACGACTGTTTGTATTGCATCTATGGTGCATCTTGATTTGCGAAATCCATATTAACTATTCGATAAGCCACTTGGTCTTTCTAGAGTCAGCTGTAGGCGCTCACTAATTATACGCGCGAAAATCTTCCCTAGGGAATCCAGCATACAAAGTGGCCTATATGAGGATGGTTGGTCCGGCTGTTTACCACGTTTCAGCAATAGGGCAAGTCTTTGTCGTTTCCACGGGCGAGGGAACACGCCTTCTTGCATACATGCATTAAAAAGATCAGTAAATAATGTAGCCCTAGTTGTGATCGCGGCTTTAAGGGCTATGTTTGGTACTTCGTCGAGTATTGGGGATTTGTTATCAGCAACTCTTTTTGCAGCGTCCAGCACCTCTTGCTCTGTAATTTGCGGAATTTCCGTGCTTTCTAGATCCTCGCTTGGATAAGTCCAGCAATCTTGCGCCGGGAAAAGTGTTTCAACAATAATATTCATCAGTATCGGGCACGTAGGTTGCTGTGATATCGGTCCTTTAACTTTGGTCATCACAGTTCTGTAGGCTGATCCCCAAGGATCTAGGTCGACATTATCCAGCAGTTCCCTAAAGCATAGCTTCTTGCTCTTTTTATGGCATTTTTAAGTGCCTTTCTTTGTGCGACATAGGTGCTGTGTAACTCCGCATATCGTGGTGATGAGCGTGCCCTCTGCGCTGATATACAACCATTGCAAACCCTACTTTATGGGTATGTATGGGTGTATGCGCGCGAAAGCAATTTCTCCTTTGGCTGTCCTAATCTGTGTATAGCTTGTGGTTTGTTCGGTTATGCCTCGTTAAACATGTATCTGTAGGTAACGTTTTGTGGTAAGGGTGTGTGCGTACTTCCCTCGTCTGTTGAGTGAAAATATGGCGAAGAAAAGATTTCGTGGCACTTCTCAGGGGCTTCGTTCACTAACCGAAATGCGACTTTGGATCATTATTCAAAGTGTTCAACACAGCGAAGGAAGTGCGACCGGGAATTTTTAAACCACAGTAGCGACTTACAAAAATCAAAAAAAAAAAAACAACAAAGTGATATTTTTTTTCTGCCATAACCCAATACAGTTACGGTTCCGGCCACCGGTACACCAGCCAAAGGACACTTAATCAACCTGCCGCCGTTGAGGTAAGAAAAAAAAAAAAGTGTATTCCCGTTTTTTTTATATAAAATCCTATTTCCCTCCCATCCCATTTTTAAATAACTTAAAATTGAAATAAAACCTAAAAACAGATTTAATAAAATAATTTAAAATTTAAATAAAACCTAAAAATTTAATTTAATAAAATAAATTCAAATTTAAATAAAACCTATAAATAAATTTAATAAAATAATTTAAAATTCAATGAAAATCTAAAAATAAATTTATTAAAATAATTTAAAATTTAAATAAAACCTAAAAATTTAATTTAATAAAATAATTTAAAATGTAAGTGAAGGCTAGTAATAAAGTGAACAAAAAATTTTAAGTAAATGAGATACACTGAAAGTTAATAAAATCTATATAAAATAATTAGAAGGTGTAAAATCAATGCCAGTGGTAGATGGTAATATACGTTGTTTATTTCAGATACTCACCCGGCAGGAGTATTCCTGGGCCTCAACGAAAGGCCGTTAAACTAATAAGCAGTCGAGAGGTTCCTGCAGCTGAACTGCCTGGAGGCAATAAACAATTGCAGCATATTTATACCCCCGTAAAGCTATGTTATTTGGAGAACGACACCGGTGATACAAATAAAGTAGTACTTAAGCACCAGACCAACGAGGCCAGAGCACAGCATCAGCCCAGCGACAACAACAACAAACACACGGAGAGAAGACAAACACACGGTGAACCATTTATATATACATAAATTTATATTAAGACTGTATGATACCTTATGTACATACATAACATCGAATTTTTCTTGTTAGGCTAACCCTCCTTGGGGGAATTCCAGGCAGAACGTTTTTTTTTTTTGTCGGTTAAACTTTTTAATAATTCATGGCGTTTTTTTTTCACGGATTAACTTCCTTCGCACCCACTTTCTAGCTTTTGATTTTTTTTTTTTGCTGCCGTTTTTTTTTTTTTTTTTTTTTTCTTTTGGTCAAATCAATATATTTCAAAAAAAACAAAAAAAGGAAAAACAGGTAGGAGGAGATTTCGATTGAGGTAATCGGAAATTTTGATTTCCCAATCCCCTCCTTCTTCATTGCTTTTTTTTCTTATTTGACCCACCTGTAATCCGGACTTAGGTCTGGTTGAACGAACCAGATCTTCCCCGTCACTAGGCACTCAATAATGTTTGTTTCACTTCACCTTCTGTGCACTTTTAACCCCATTTTGAGGTTTTTTCTTTCTTGTTTCCTTGTTTTAAACAATTTTTTCTGACCACCGTAAAGCCCGAAAAAGAATTGGCTGTTTTAATCCAGCCCACAACCGCATGACTAAAGGCGGAAGTGCGTCCAAAATAACTCCTCTCTGAGATCCAGCCAACGTTAGGCATTGGAAATCAGATTATGCACTTAGCTTTCCTTTTAATATATATATATATATATAAATATATATAAATTTTTTAGCACTGCTCTCCTAGATGCGGCGCCTCATCGTGGGATAAACCGGTAAGTGATAGCATATAAATATAATACCCATAATTAAGTATATACATATACATACAATTTTTTAATACATATTTTAGCTTTGCATGTTTTTCTTATCATACTTTTTTTTCTTACTGCCTGTTGGAATATTAAGAGAGGGATTAATTTGGGGATTAAGCACCCAACAGGGGCGGCCATTGAACTAGAACCACTACCGAAAAATAATCGGAGTTATGATTGGATTTTTTAAAATTTTTTTTATTTTTATAATTTTTTGGAACTATAGTTTTATGGTAGGCCCTGTAACTCCATATCTATTAAGTTCGAGTAATTTTCTTGAATTGAAGCCTCAAGAAGTATTTGAAGTTTCCACCACTAACAAAAGTTTAAGAAAAAATTTTTTTATGGATTTTTTAAATTAACTTGTAAGATAGTTTCACCTCTTCTTTTTTTCTTTACACATCGTCAGGCCTAAGGCGATAAGCCAATTCCTGTTGGTTTTTGAATGAGTAGTTAGTACGAATATAAAAAAATTATTAATACATATATGGGTAGATATAAGAGTAGTTTAATATCTGAATTAAATAAAGGAATGTGAATATGTTTATAACGTTTTGAAGGAATAACTTTGGTTCTACTTTTTTTGGATTTCTACCCTTTTTTTGATTAGCGGGGTAAGATACTATGATACGCAGATGAGATACCCTGTTGTTTGGTGTGGGCGTTGCACAAGGCGTAAGAGGGGACTTGGGTGTGCAGACAAACGTAGAGACAGGATATTAGGTTGACCAGGGACGTAGTGGACAATTTAACGGACGGACAAGTGTCAGGCAAAGGAGGCCTCGCTCGGTATACGGAGTCATAGCGGAGCCCAAGGCTACGTATGCTACGTAGAAGCGGGAGGGCAGACTATACCTGACCTGGACGGGCCTCTTCTTTCCTATCTTTCTTTTCGCTTCCTTCCACGCTATCACCTTCCACAAGCATAGGCATGATTTACATATAATTTGTTTACGAGTACTGCGGGTGAGACTGGTGGAAAAGACCCCCCCCCCCCCCTCCGACGAGCTAGCGTGGGCTAACAAGCATGCCTGCATACCGCCGTGACGTAACAAAATCTAATCTAATATAAATCTAAATCTTCCCGCATTATTTCTGGATAGTTTTCGGGATCGGTCCGGGACTCCGTCAATGTAATTTCGGGATCATTTGGAGACCCCTCAGGGATGATTTGTGGATGGTTTTCGGGATTTGTCCGGGATCACGTCGGGATCATTTCGAGACTATTTTGGTATCATTTTGGGATACTTCCGTGATCATTTAAGGATTCTGCGAAACCGCTAGTTCAGCACACATGACTTTTTAAATTATGAGCTTTTATGGCCGTAAATCTAATTATTCGTAATTAAAATTCGGTATGTTCTATCTTTAATATCTAGAACAGCTTTTTATACTCAGTTGAGCAGAGCTCACAGAGTATATTACTTTGATTGGATAACGGTTGGTTGTACAGGTATAAAGGAATCGAGATAGATATAGACTTCTATATATCAGTATCGAAAAAAAATTCGATTGAGCCATGTCCGTCCGTCCGTCCGTCCGTCTGTCCGTTAACACGATAACTTGAGTAAATTTTGAGGTATCTTGATGAAATTTGGTATGTAGGTTCCTGGGCACTCATCTCAGATCGCTATTTAAAATGAACGATATCGGACTATAACCACGCCCACTTTTTCGATATCGAAAATTTCAAAAAATCGAAAAAGTGCGATAATTCATTACCAAATACGGATTTAGCGATGAAACTTGGTAGGTGAGTTGAACTTATGACGCAGAATAGAAAACTAGTAAAATTTTGGACAATGGGCGTGGCACCGACCACTTTTAAAAGAAGGTAATTTAGAAGTTTTGCAAGCTGTAATTTGGCAGTCGTTGAAGATATCATGATGAAGTTTGGCAGGAACGTTACTCTTATTACTATATGTATGCTTAATACAAATTAGCAAAATCGGAGAACGACCACGCCCACTTTTTAAAAACAATTTTTTTTAAGTCAAATTTTAAAAGAAAAGTTAATATCTTTACAGTATATAAGTAAATTATGTCAACATTCAACTCCAGTAATAATATGGTGCAACAAAATACAAAAATAAAAGAAATTTTCAAAATGGGCGTGGCTCCGCCCTTTTTCATTTAATTTGTCTCGGATACTTTTAATGCCATAAGTCGAACAAAAAATTTACCAATCCTTGTGAAGTGTGGTAGGGGCTTAGATTCTAGGACGATAACTGTTTTCTGTGAAAAAGGGCGAAATCGGTTGAAACCACGCCCAGTTTTTATACACAGTCGACCGTCTGTCCTTCCGCTCGGCCGTTAGCACGATAACTTGAGCAAAAATCGATATATCTTTACTAAACTCAGTTCACGTACTTATCTGAACTTACTTTGTATTGGTGTAAAAAATAGCCGAAATCCGACTATGACTCGCCTTTGTAACACATTCGCTCCGCAAATAAATTTTAACGACAGCCTTTATTGTTTTATTTGTTTTTATTGTTGGCGGCCACCGTGGTGTGATGGTAGCGTGCTCCGCCTATCACACCGTATGCCCTGGGTTCGCACCCCGGGAAAAGCAACATCAAAATTTTAGAAATAAGGTTTTTCAATTAGAAGAAAATTTTTCTAAGCGGGGTCGCCCCTCGGCAGTGTTTGGCAAGCGCTCCGGGTGTATTTCTGCTATGAAAAGCTCTCAGTGAAAACTCATCTGCCTTGCAGGTGCCGTTCGGAGTCGGCATAAAAGATGTAGGTCCCCTCTGGCCCCTTTGTAGGGAAAATCAAGAGGAGCACGACGCAAATTGGAAGAGAAGCTCGGCCTTAGATCTCATCGGAGGTTATCACGCGTTACATTTATTTAATTTTTTTATTGTTTTAAGTTAAGCCTATTTGCACTGTTTAATGAAATATGTAAATATGATCATAGTCTGTAAGAAATTTTGTTTCGATGACTGAAATAAATAAATAAATAAATAATTTGGGACCCTTCCGGCATCATTTCTGGATACCTGTCGGGATCCCTCCAGGACCCGTGAGGGTTATTTCGATACTATCTCGGGATCATTTGGGGACTCTTCCGCTATAATTTCTGGACGATTTTCGGGATCGGTCCGGGTACCCGTCAGGGTCATTTCGGGACTTTTTCGGGACTATTGTGGGACCATTCCGGCATCCTTTCTGGATAGTTTTCGGGATCCGTCCGGGAACCCGTCAATCATTTCGTGAGTTTTTAGAGATTATTTCGGGACCATTTGAGGACCCTTCTAGCATCATTTCTGTATGATTTTCGTGATCCGTCCTGTATTCCATCAGGGTCATTTCGGGACTTTCTCGGGATTACTTCGGTATCAGGTTGGGACCCGTCCGGCATCATTTCTGGATAGTTTTCAGGGTCATTTTGGGACTATTTCGGGATCATTTGGGGACTCTTCCGGTATAATTTCTGGACGATTTTCGGGATCCGTCCGCGTACCCGTCAGGGCCATTTCGGGACTTTTTCGGGACTATTGCAGGATCATTTTGGGAACATTCCGGCATCATTTCTGGATAGTTTTCGGGATCCGTGCAGGATCCCGTCTGGGTTATTCCTTCAGAGATCCTTTCTGGACGGTTTACGGAATCCCGTCGGGGTCATTTCGTGACTTTTTCAGGACTATTTCAAGATCATTTGGGGACCTTTCTGAGATCATTTCAGGATCCGTCCGGAATCCAGTCAGAGCCATTTCGGACCATTTGTGGCACTATTCCGGGATCATTTGGGGATCCTTCCTGTATCATATCGGGATGGCTTTCGGGATCCCGTGAGGGTTATTTCGACACTTTTTCGGGATCATTTGGGGTTCTTCCGGCATCATTTCTGGATGGTTTTCGGGATCCGTCCGGGATTCCGTCAAACATTTCGTGAATTTTTTGATACTATTTCGGGATCATTTTGGGACCCTTCCGGTGTCATTTCTGGATTGTTTTCGGGATCCGTCTGACACCCAGTCAGGGTCATTTAGCGATCATTTGGAGACCCCTCAGGGATCCTACAATATTCAGACGGCGGCGAAATTCTTTTCCGCCCCGAAATGGCGAGATTGTGCCATTGCCACAAGCCGCGTTTTCACATGTTGCAATATCGTCCTCTTCCTCGAGTGCGTGATATGCTTCGACCTTGCGTTTCTCGGGTGGAGAAGCGCTACCTGCTTTCGGCTTTGGCCATGCCGAAATGTGGCAAGAAAGCCATTGTGGTCCGTGCCACCAAAGGGAGGAGCCTATCAAATCATGCGGCTTGCAACCACGTGTGCCAAGATCAGTAGGGTTGTCTTGGCTAGATACATGGTGCCAGTTGCCGCTAGGAAGATATTCTCGAATTTCAGAGGTACGGTTGGCCACATAAGTCTTCCAGGTCGATAGAAATTTTTCTAGCCGGGCTAGTACAATCTCAGAATCTCACCATAAGAATGTGTTACATGGTTGTAAGTCAAGCTGTTTTCGAACAGTTGAAGCCAGTTTGGCGAGTAGGACTGCACCACATAGCTCTAAGCGGGGTAAACTTACAGTTTTTATGGGGGCAACTTTGTCTTTCGCAACCAAAAGGGAAGATTTTATTTGGTTGCTCACATGTGTGCGGGTGTAAATCGCTGCGCAATATGCTTTTTCCGAGGCATCACAGAACCCGTGGATTTGGGTGTCTTGCCCTGGAACGAAATTAACCCATCGAGGGATTTCGATGTGGCAAATGGCTGGCAGATTTTCTGCGAAATGTTGCCATTTTGATAATGTTACGGGCTTAGCGCTTTCATCCCAAACGCTGCCATCCAGCCAGATTTCTTGGAGAAGCATCTTGGCCTCGATGATAACTGGCGGCAGCCATCCTGCCGGGTCAAAAAGTTTTGCAACAGAAAATAAAATTTGCCGCTTTGTGACTGCAGTTTGGGTGTGTTCCGGCAGAATGGTGTATGAAAATTTGTCCGTGAGCTCATTCCATCGAATGCCAAGAGTTTTGGTAATTGAAGTGCTCTCAAATTTCAAGAAGTTGGAATCTAGAAGGTCCTCCTTCGGAAACTGTTCTGATATGGCCGGGTGATTAGCCGTTAATTTCTATAGTATGAAGCCAGCTGATTTTAGAGCTTTTATCACTTGAACGAGTGATTCAGTGGCGTTATCGATTGTATGACTTCCTGATAGGATGTCGTTGACATAAGTTTGCGTCTTGAGAATTGTTTTAGCCAACGGGAATGTCGCTTTCGTGTCATCGGATAGTTGATGCAAAGTACGAATAGCGGGATATGGTGCACAATTGACGCTGAATGTAACCGTTTTTAGATTGAAATCGCTAACATTGGAGTTGGCCGATTGCCGAAATAGGATTCGCTGAAAGTCTTTGTCGTCCTCGTGTATGAGGATCTGACGGTACATTTTTTCAATGTCTCCATTGAACACATACTTATGCATGCGCCACTGTAGAATTAGTAGCATGAGATCTGGTTGGCGAGTTGGACCAGTGTATAAAACATCATGCAGGCCTGATACAGATTTTTTTGAGGCGTTGAAAACCACACGAACTTTGGTGCTGAACATTATCTGGTTTGACTACCGCATGATGTGACATCTAGAATGAGAAGACTTTGCCATTCGCAGTTATTTCGCATGGGTCGGTAGATTCCATTTGATCAAGGTCGAGATATTCTTGGAGCACATTGTTGTACATTGTGCCTAACTCCCCCTTTTTTGAAGCGATCGCTCCATGCTGAAAAGCTGCTGCAGAGCAGCCGGGCGGGTTTGCCGTTTTTCAGGAAACTCTTCCTTGAATGGAAGTCGCACAATGTATCGACCATTTGGTGCACGTGTCGTGGTTGTTGCATATATCTGCTCACACGCTTGATCGGGGGATACCTGTGGAGGTTGTGGAATTTCCTCCTCTTCCCAAAATTTTCTCAGTTGAGAACTGAGTGTATCGTTTGACGCTTGGACCTGTGTCGAGAATGACACATCATTTTCAGTTATTGGACCATTGAGAATCCAACCAAAAATGGTTTGTTGCGCAAGTATGCTACTGCACATCTTTTTTGTACCTTCCAGCAGAATTTGTGGAAGTATGTCGCTGCCAATGATCATATCAGTCTGACCTGGTATGTGGCAACTGCGATCAGCGAGCTCAAGGAGTTTGAGCTGCTGCCAGATTTTGCGACTAATGGTGGATGTTGGCAGATTCTTTGTCAGTTGCGGCAACACAATGGCATGAGCCTTTATCCTTTTTATGGCCTTGAATGCAACCAGTGTCAAAGGACAAAGCTTGGAGCACTTTTGTACGACTTGTCCACCCATGCCAGAGATTTCGAACTTTGAATGTTGGAATGGAAGTTTCAACCAGTTTTTGAACTTTCGAGGAAATAAAAGTTCTTTCCCTCCCTGATCGATAAGGACCGTTAGTTGAAATAATTCCCCTTCGTTTTCGACTGCGACCATAGCAGTAGGAAGAAGAATTTGGTTATCATTGGCTGCATGCAATGATTGAACCGGTGCGTGTTTTGAACAACACGGTAGCTCGCTAGAATCGGAGCTATTCTGCGTTTGTAGAACGGGAGATGTTGACTCAGCAGTTGTGTGCTGCACGTTTGGTGCATTCGTTCGCGGGGTGGAACGTGGAACTTGTGGGCTCGCGTGCAACGGCGTGTGATGCCGTTGATGACATGTCGAACATGACCACTTGCTCGTGCACTCATTGACGATATGAATGTTGCTAAGGCAGTTTGTGCATAGCTTAGCTTGCTTTATGAATTGTATCCGGTTTCGCACAGACTTTCGCTTGAATTTTGGACAGAATCTAATAAGGTGCGGGGAGTTGCAATATTGTCAAGTTTCCTATTTTAGATTCTGCCACAAGGGTTTGCGTCCTGTTGAAGGACCTGTTTTGCGCCGAATTTTGATGAGCGACTGGTTTTTGTGTGCTTGATTGGAGCCAATTGACTCTTTCAACGACTTAATATCTCGAGGTGAGAAAGTCGTTCATTTAAGACCATGAGGGTAGGTCTCTTCGAGAAGAGAGAGATGGGTTCCCAAGTGACAGGGTTGTTTCAGGGAGCTTTGATGAACAAATGTACACCAGAACCGGATCCCAACTGTCTGTCGTAACTCCTTGAGAGTGAAGGACGGATAGGCAGTTGTTGATTGTATTTTGCAATTTTTGGAGTTGCTCACTGTTTTCGGATGGAATAGTGGCAAGAGTTAGTAAGGATTTTATCTGATTGTGAACCAGAATCCGCTTGTTTTCGTATCGTGACCGTAAAGCTTCCCAGGCAAGGTCAAAGTTATTATCGCTCAATGGATATTGTTTGGCGATGGAGCCGGCTTTGCCTTGCGTTTTGTACCGAAGATGGTACAATTTCTGACCACGGGAGAGCATTGGGTGGTTAATGTACACCGCTGTGAACATATCACGAAAAGCGGGCCATTCTTCATAGCCACCATAAAAGGTCTCCGTGTCGCATGCTGGGACTTTGAAGTAAATATTTGCCTCCGCCGAGGGTTGTTCCAAGCGGAGTTGTGGACTCGTCGATACCATCATTTTGATCGGCAATCTTTGCTTTTGTCACTTTATACGTATCAAGGCAAGCGCATTGTTAGCCTTGTACTGAACTCTTAAAGCCTTCTGGGAAACTTTGACCTTTCCTCGGTCGTTTCTTCCTTTGGGCCACCTTTTGGTTTTGTCCCGCTTTCGGACGTTTTTGTGGGACTGAGAGGCATTTTACGCAAACTTTTTTGTTTTTACCAAAAAAAAACCGAATAAAATATTTGTTCGCTCAGGGAACGCTCGCAGAGTTTGAAGATGGAAGTACTCTTCGTGCCACAGAAAACTTAAAAAGGGAATTTAAATTGGTGGCGGTGTTTGTGGTTTTTTTTTTGTAAGATAGTCAAGCGCGGTCAACGGGACGGTCGTTAAAGGATTTAAATTCGCGAAATGCTGAATTCAATTTTATAATGTTTTGACAACAACACCAAAAAATAAATAAATAAATAAAAAACACAAACACGTGTAAATATACGTGTGGAAATAAACGTGTATTTGTAAATTACTGGTATATATATGTTGTATTAGAAGATACAACCCTCGGCGGAGGCAAATATTTACCTCAAAGTCCCAGCACGCGACACGGAGACCTTTTATGGTGGCTATGAAGAATGGCCCGCTTTTCGTGATATGTTCACAGAGGTGTACATTAACCACCCAAGGCTCTCCCGTGCTCAGAAATTGTACCATCTCCGGTACAAAACGCAAGGCAAAGCCGGCTCAATCATCAAGCAATATCCGTTGAGCGATGATATCTTTTGCCTTGCCTGGGAAGCTTTACGGTCACGATACGAAAACAAGCGGATCCTGGTTGACAACCAGATAAAATCCGTACTGACTCTTGCCACTATTCCATCCGAAAATAGTGAGCAACTTCAAAAATTGCAAAATACAATCAACAACTGCCTATCCGTCCTTCACTCTCAAGGAGTTACGACAGACAGTTGGGACCCGATTCTGGTGTATATTTGTTCATTCTGCGCAAAACAGGTCCCTCAATAGGATGCAAACCCGTGTGGCAGAATCTTAAAAGGAAACTTGCCAATGTTGCAACTAACTCCCCGCACCTTATTAAATTCCGTCCAAAATTCAAGCGAATGTCTGTGCAAAACCGGACACAATTCGTAAAGCAAGCTAAGCTGTGCACAAAGCTAAGCTAATGCCAAAGAAAATGTCGCCATCATGGATAATAAAATGCCAAGCGGTCCCAATGTTAATGCAAATGCTAACATCAATGCTAATGCTACGGGCGCTGTTAGGAAATATCCACGTACGCCTGTCTATGTTAGTGCAAATTGTAACACTGATGTTGATGTTAATGCAAATTATAGCGCTAATGCCAAAAATGCAGAAAACGTAAAAAATTTAAATGCCGCTCCGTGGTTGGTATGAAAGATAATTTGGAGCTTGATGTGGTTGCTAAGAAAAGATTCACCCCTCTTATTTTAAAAATACCGTCAAAGGAGAGGATATTATCTCTTCCGTTACAAAGCATACTGGGATCACTCGTGACCATCTATCGTATTTTGCGCTTGTGAAGAAAGATGCAAATCTTAATGAATTAAGGAGCATAAGCTTCAAACTCGGTGTATCTCCATGTCACTATGATTCCATATTTGATGCAAAGCTATGGGTTGCTAATGTTAAAATCCGTCCATTTCAGTATTTTCAAGAGGGAGCGGAGAATGTCGAAACGGCCTAACTTGCTCAACATCACTAGAATCATTTTCAATATACTATCAAAATGCCCGTGGTATGCGAAGAAACTCAAATGAATTTAGGATTGCTTCATCATTACGTGAATATGATATTGTTGCTATCACCGAAACCTGGCTATGTGAACAAATTTCCAGCTCCGAGTTATTTGACAACCATTACACTGTTTATCGCCATGATAGATGCCCTATTGCTAGTGGCTGCGCTCGAGGTGGAGGAGTGTTATTAGCAGCTAAAACAAGCCTAAATAGCAGTTTATTAGTTTTGCCCTTTGCTGATAAGTTAGTTGAAGAATACATCCATGCAGATATCAATTTCAAATGTCAAACATATTTACATCTTGATATCCTATATACCGCCTAACTCTAGTTTTAATGTTTATGAACAACATATTAATAACATAAAATTTGTCAGCGAATATGTTGCACTAAATGGGCAGATAATTGTTATGGGTGATTTTAACTTACCTGACATTATTTGATCATTTGACAATGGCTGGCTACTACCTTTTAATATTAAATCCGATATTGAATCTTCTGTCACTAGTTTTTTCTTATCTAACATTTTCAACAATTAAATTCGTTTGCAAATTCCAATGATAAAATACTGGATTTAGTATTCGCAACAGAAGATCTCAAATTAGCATGTGAATTGAATTTGTCACCTATATCACGTAACACAATTCCCTAACTAGCTGCCAACATGGGTTTTTGCCAGGTAAATCAACAGTCACTAATATATCTCTTATTTCAAACAACATTATCACTGCAATGGGACAACATTCGCGACTCGATGTCATATACACCGACTTCTCAAAAGCTTTTGATAAAGTAGATCATAACATTTGTTTAATTGAAGCTTAATAAATTTGGTGTTTCCGGCACTTTATTGAACTTTTTCAGAAGTTTTCTTTTTTGTAGAAAATTATCGGCGATAATACACTCAGTAAGCTCGAACATTGAAGTCTATCCCACATCGGGTATTCCTCAAGGAACTCACAATGACAGAGGGTGTTATTCTTACTCTTTATAAAGACTTACCGTCGCATATCATATCGTCGAAGTGCTTAATGTTCGCAGATGATGTCAAAATATTCCTCAATATTAACAGCCTTCTCGACTGCCGCAAACTTCAGCGAGACTTAAACATTTTCTTAAATTGGTGTACCATCAATAACCTAAGCCTAAACATTAGCAAGTGTTGCGTTGTCTCTTATTGCCGCCGCGCATCTGTCCATACTTTCAAATATTCTCTGGTTGGCGTTGATTTGTTGCGTAAATCCCAAATTAAGGATTTAGGAATTATCTTTGACATGAAATTAACTTTTTCTAAACATATTGATCTAGTCTCCTCTAAGGCGTACTCGATGGTGGGTTTCATAATCAGGAACGCCAAAGATTTTAAAACCCCAATGACTCTGAAAACACTCTATATTGCTTTGGTACGGAGTGTTTTAGAATATGGGGCGATCATTTGGAACCCGTACTACACAAAATACTCTGATGAAATAGACATGATCCAGAGGAAATTTACCAGATTTGCTATGAAAAGAGTGTTTATCGAAAATGATATTCCAAGTTACACCTCAAGGAGGAAACTCCTTGGCCTACAATCTCTTGCGGACAGAAGGTTGTTGTTGTTGTAGCAATGTTTCGCCCCACCTAATAGCTGCGACCGATCACAAATTGTCATCAAAATCCTCTGACGGGAGTCCAAGGAAACTTGCTGTTTCGACAGGGGTGGACCATAATGAAAGGGGTGTTAGATTCGTTGGTTCCACTTTACATTTAAAGAGATGGTTGGTGTCATGTGGGGACACATTGGAAGCGGGGCATACACTTTGTATATCGGGGTTGATTCTGGATATGTAAGAGTTTAACCTGTTACAGTATCCAGAACGAAGTTGAGCCAGAGTGACTCGCGTTTCCCTGGGGAGTATGCGTTCCTCTTCCGCAAGTTTTGGGTACTGTTCTTTGAGTATTGGATTCACCGGGCAATTCCCGGCATAAAGGTCCGACGCCTGTTTGTGGAGTTCACCAAGGACCTGCTTGTGTTTTTTTTTTTCTTCATACGGCTGAGTTATCAGGTGCCGTATTTCCTCAAAATGCTTACAGAGATGACTCCTTAAGTCCCTAAGCGGTGTTGGCTCATCAATCAGATATCTGTTGGAATGCCCAGGTTTCTGGGTATTCAACAGGAACTGCTTGGTTAGCATCTTATTTCTCTCCCTGATGGGGAGTATTCTCGCCTCATTATGTAGATGGTGTTCTGGGGACATAAGAAGACAGCCCGTGGCGGTTCTGAGCGCAGTATTTTGGCAGGCCTGTAACTTCTTCCAGTGGGTAATTTTTAGGCTTGGCGACCATATAGGGGACGCGTAGCACGCAAACGGCCAGCCAATTGCTTTGTATGTGGTAATGAGCGTTTCTTTGTCTTTTCCGCAAGTGCTGCCAGCAAGGGATTTGAGGATTTTATTACGGCTCTGGATTTTCGGAAAAATTGCGGCTGCGTGCGTGTAGATAAAAATAAATAAATAAATAAATGTAAGGCGCGATAACCTCCGAAGAGATCTAAGGCCGAGCTTCTCTTCCAATTTGCGTCGTGCTCCTCTTGATTTTCCCTACAAATTGGCCGGACGGGACCTACGTGCGTGTAGATCCTGATCAAATTTCACACCCAAGATTTTGGGGTGTAGGACAGTCGGTAGCGTAGTGCCTACGACGTGGATGTTTAAAATGGTCGACATTTGGGACGTCCAAGTTGTAAATAAGGTCGCGGATGATTTAGTCGGTGATAATGCCAGGTTTCGTGAGGCGAAAAAACTGGAGAGATCAAGGAGTTAGCCGTTTATTCTGTTGCAAAGTTCATCGATCTGTGGGCCTGGGCCTGTGGCCATTATTGTGCAGTCATCGGCGTAGGAAACGATAGTAACTCCTTCCGGTGGCGAAGGTAGTTTTGATATGTAAAAATTAAAAACAAGTGGAGATAGGACACCACCCTGTGGCAACCCTTGTTTAATTCTTCTTGGCCTTGATGTTTCGTTCCTGAATTGCACCGATGCCTGCCGACCACCCTGATAATTTGCGGTCCACCTTTTAAGACATGGGGGAAGGGTAGACCCTTCCAAGTCTTGCAGTAACGTGCCATGATTGACCGTATCAAAAGCTTTTGATAGGTCTAGCGCTACGAGTACTGTTCTATGCTTGGGCTTCTGATTTAAACCACAATTTATCTGGGTGCTAATGGCATTTAGCGCGGTGGTGGTGCTATGGAGCTTTCTAAAGCCATGCTGATTATAGGCTAGCTGCCAATTTGCTTTGAAGTAAGGGAGCAAAATGGCTTCAAGCGTCTTGTCTTATGGCGATAGGAGAGATATCGGGCGATATTACTCTCCTGTCTTAGCTGGTTTCCCAGGCTTTAGTAGCGGGACCACCTTGGCCATTTTCCATTTTTCGGGAATGATAAAAGTGGAAAGAGACAGGTTGAAGACATGTGCTAAATATTTGAAAACCTCTTTCCCTAGGCTTTTAAGCATCGGCATGGCTATGCCGTCTGGGCCCACTGCTATAAATGGTTTAGTATGACCGATGGCATCCTCAACCTCTTTGGCGGAGATGGTAATTGGTGACGCGCTGAACTTATGTTTACGTGCGTGTCTGTTGGCCCTCCGTCTATTTTTGTCGACTGTAGAATGCATTATGTATTGTCGCCAGAAAGCGCCCGCGCATTTTTTTCGCATCCGACAGCACTTTGTCGCTAAAGGCGATGGAAACTTTGTCATTGTGCCTAGACGGATTCCATAGGGACTTTACAGTGGACCAAAGTTTACCTACACAGGCAGAGAGGTTACAACCGCTTAGGTGCTCCTCCCATTTCGCTCGCTTGTGTTCATCCACAAGCAATCTGATGCGTTGGTTTATATCCCTTATTTGGGGGCCGCCGGGATCGATCTGTCTTATAAGGTCACATTCTCTCGCTAAACTTGCGGCCTCTGCCGGGAAGTGGGGCCGAAGTTCGGGAATTCTACCGGCGGGAATGAAACGAGCCGAGGCGGATTCAATGACCTTGCGGAAAGCACGCTCCCCTTGGCGGGCATCAATTGGGATAGGGAGGGCAGCAAAGCGGTTGTCTGTAAAGGATTTGTATTCGTCCCACTTTCCTTTTCTAAAGTTAATGAAAGTGCGTTTTTCTGCGACGATGAAGTCGGCGGGACGCTCGAGCGAAATAAGTATAGGAAGGTGGTCGGATGCCAATGTTACCATCGGCTGCCAGTTGACCCAGTTTACGAGTTCTGCGCTCACGATTGAAATATCCGGCGAACTGTGACAGCTTCCTACCATACGTGTGCGGGCGTCTCCGTTTATAGTGCAGAACGTTGTTTCTTCTATTTGATCCGCTAACATCTCACCCCTACTGTCCACCCGCAAGTTTGAATGCCATAGGTCGTGATGGACATTGAAATCGCCTAAGATAATGTGATTGTTTCCAGTGAGTACGCCGCTGATATCAGGGCGGTATTCACTGGGGCAAAAAGTGACAGGAGGGATGTAGATGTTGATGATTTCTAGATTTGCATCGCCCGGACAGATAAACCTTGACGTTCTAAGACACTGTCCCTGCGGTCGCTGCCGGGGTATTTTTGATTTTTTTAAATGAATCCTGTGACGAACTGTATTAACTATAATTGCAATTTTTGTAATACTTTAATCAACTAAGTACCCGAAAAAGCAACACTATTTTCATCTAAAAAATTCTCTTCGGTTTTAGCTAATTGTAGTTTCACTCCTTTGTTCTATGAATAGTAATTCTTTCACCCCTGTCCTATCAATTAATTTAACTTAAAAAGAAAGTGTATTTTTTATTAATTCTCAAAAACTGTATTGTAGTATTCAAGTAAGCGTGCCTTTCAGGTTATCAGCTCATTTATTTATTTTTTTTTTACTCTATTACAAAAATAAAATACATTGACAAAAATAATTTTTAAACAGATAACTTGATAAGCAAAGCCTAAATGTCAAGCAATATTTGTTTGCGAGTCTTGTGACTAAATCTATTAACCAACAACTATATTTATGTATTTTATGGAATTTTTATTTATTGATGCTGTAAGAGTATTTTGTTTTGTTTGTTTTTTACTGAATTATTTTTGAAAAAATTTTAAATGTGTTTTTGTTTTAAATAAATGAGCTAGACAGCAATCATTCCTTTAATGTAACCTATCATTTTAAACATTTAAAAGTTATTTTTCTCTACGCAGAGCTTGTGGGTAATGTGGTATGGTATATCACATTAGCTCATATAGTAAATCACATTACATTATTAATTCGCAAAAACTGTATTGTACTATTCAAGTAAGCGTGCCTTTCAGGTTATCGGCTCATTTATTTATTTTCTTTTTACTTTATTACAAAAATAAAATACATTGACAAAAATAATTTTTAAACAGATACCTTGATAAGCAAAGCCTAAATGTCAAGCAATAATTGTTTGCAAGTCTTGTGACTAAATCTATAAACCAAGAACTATATTTATGTATTTTATGGAATTTTTATTTATTTATGCTGTAAGAGTATTTTGTTTTGTTTGTTTTTTACTGAATTATTTTTGAAAAAATATTAAATGTGTTTTTGTTTTAAATAAATGAGCTAGACAGCAATCATTCCATTAATGTAACCTATCATTTTAAACATTTAAATGTTATTTTTCTCTACGCAGAGCTTGTGGGTAATGTGGTATGTTATATCACATTAGCTCATATAATATATCACATTACATTTTGATAAAACGACTTTTTTGACTTTTAATGGTTTTATAGAAATATCTTCCCAAATACTTAATATAATGTAATTTTATCTCAGGATATGGTGCATTACGCTTGAATTTATTGATTTTTCATGATTTTTTATCAGGTCACTCAATGAAATGTTGAGTAGTAGTCAAGGAAAGTATACCCATATCACAATACCCTAACTTACTCTAATTTCGGGACTTTTCGAGGTCATTTGGGGACCATTTCGGCATCATTTCTGGTTGATTTTCGGGATCCGTCCTGTATTCCGTCAGGGTCATTTCGGGACTATTTCGTGATCATTTGGAGACCCCTCAGGGATCATTTCTGAATGGTTTTCGAGATCACGTTAGGATAGTTTCGGTACTTTTTCGGGATGATTTTGGGACCCCCTTCCGGGAGCATATCTGGATCCCATCAGGGTCATTTTGGGACTATTCCGGGATAATTTGGGACCCTTCCGACATCATTTCTGGATACTTTTCGGGATCCCTCCAGGATCCGTGAGGGTTATTTCTATACTATCTCGCGATCATTTGGGGCTCTTCCGCTATAATTTCTGGACGATTTACGGGATCGGTCAGGGTACCCATCACCGTCATTTCGGGACTATTGTGGGACCATTCCGGCATCATTTCTGGATAGTTTTCGGGATTCGTCCGGGATCCCGTCAATCATTTCGTGAATTTTTAGAGATTATTTCGGGATCATTTGAGGACCCTTCTAGCATCATTTCTGGATGATTTTCGGGGTCCGTGCTGTATTCCGTCAGGGTCACTTCGGGACTTTCTCGGGACTACTTCGGTATCATGTTGGGACCCTTCCGTCATCATTTCTGGATAGTTTTCATGATCATTTCGGGACTATTTCGGGGTCATTTGGGGACTCTTGCGGTATAATTTCTGGACGATTTTCGGGATCCGTCCGCGCACCAGTCAGGGTCATTTCGGGACTTTTTCGGGACTATTACGGGACAATTTTGGGAACGTTCCGGCATCATTTCTGGACAGTTTTCGGGATCCCTGCAGGATCCCGTCTGGGTTATTCCTTCAGGGATCCCTTCTGGACGGTTTACGGAATCCCGACGGGGTCATTTTGTGACTTTTTCTGGACTATTTCAAGATCATTTGGGGACGTTTCTGAGATCATTTCAGGATCCGCCCGGAATCCAGTCAGGGTCATTTCGGGACATTTTTGGCACTATTCCGGGATCATTTGGGGATCCTTCCTGTATCATTTGCGTGAGGGTTATTTCGGCACTTTTTCGGGATCATTTGGGGTTCTTCCGGCGTCATTTCTGGATGGTTTTCGGGATCCGTCCGGGATCCCGTCAATCATTTCGTGAATTTTTTTAGATTATTTCGGGATTATTTTGGGACTCTTCCGGCATCATTTCTGATTTGTTTTCGGGATCCGTCCGGGACCCCGTCAGGGTAATTTCGGGACTATTTCGGGATCATTTGGAGACCCCTCAGGGATCATTTGTGGATGGTTTTCCGGATTTGTCCTGGATACCGTGGGGATCGTTTCGGGACTATTTTGGGACCCTTCCGGTATCATTTAAGAACTCTTCGAAACCGGTAGTTCAGCATATATGCCTTTTTAAATTATGATCTTTTATGGCCATGGATTCTCTGCAAATTATTCGTAATTAAAATTCGGTATGTTTTATCTTTAATATCTAACACAGCTTTTTCGTTCTATGTATTTTTGATTTTTTTATTGAATCCTGTGACGAACTGTAATAACTATAATTACATAATTACACTTTTTGTAATACTTTAACCAACTAAATACCCGAAAAGTAACACAATTTTCATCTAAAACTTCTCTTTGGTTTTAGCTAATTGTAGTTTCACTGCTTTGTTCTATGAATAGTAATTCCTTCACCCCTGTCATATCAATTAATTTAACTTAAAAAAAGGGTATTTTTTATTAATTCGCAAAATATGTATTGTAATATTCAAGTAAGCGTGCCTTTCAGGTTGTCAGCTCATTTATTTATTTATTTTTTTTTTTAATCTATTACAAAAATAAATAATAGTTTAAAAAAACTAAAAAACACGTTTTTATAGCTAACCGAACTAAATTAGAAAATAATTTTCAATTAAAAAGAGTTTATATAACAGTAGTAGAAGGTCAAACAATCATTTATAGTTAATCACCTCAAAATAAAATTATAATAAAATTTAAGTTACTAACAAGATAATTTAATTCAGATTAAAATGCGTGGGGTGCATTTGACTACATTTCATATTTACCTCTCAGATAGTTGCAAATAGAATGATTGTAACATTCAATATCAAGCACCCCATGCTTTTTACGGTGAATTAAATTATTCTGTTAATAACTTAAATTATTATAGTTTTATTTTGAGGTGATTAACTATAAATGATTTTTGTCCTTCTACTACTGTTATATAAACTCTTTTTAATTGAAAATTATTTTCTAATTTTTAGTTCGGTTAGCTATAAAAGAGTGGTTTTTGGTTTTTTTAAACTATTATTTATTTTTAATTTTTTAGTTCAAGTAATTTTAAAAGTTTTAGTCGAGAGTGATGAAACCTCGACACTCCAGCGGTCCATGGATGAATCCAACCCCACGGCACCGAAAAGGGCCAAGACGCAGGAAGGCTGGCCGCGGCCTTTCGCCGAAATTGCCAAGGGTCGGCAGATCATTGGCATTATAGACGAGAGCAGCGAAGATGGCAGGATACCGAAAAATTAAATTAAATTTGATTAATAACTTAATTAACTATCGTTAATCTTATGTCATCCCACCATCACATTATTGCATTGTCATGGAGCCTTGATACGTGTGCAAAGTTTCAATCAAACTTATGGCCATTAAAAGTGGTAATAAGGCCAATTGACCTTATGTCACAACACCATCACATTAAGGCATTGTCATCGAGCCTTGATACGTGTGCAAAGTTTCAATCAAACTTATGGCCATTCAAAGTGGTAATAAGGCCAATTGACCGTATAGCCGTTGACCTTAAGTCACCACACCATCACATTAATGCATTGTCATCGTGCCTTGATACATGTGCAAAGTTTCAATCAAAGTTATGGCCATTCAAAGAGGTAATAAGGCCAATTGACCTTATGGCCGTTGACCTTATGTCACCACACCATCACATTAATGCATTGTCATCGATCCTTGATACGTGTGCAAAGTTTCAGTCAAACTTATGGGCATTCAAAGTGGTAATAAGGCCTATTGACCTTATGGCCGTTGACTTTATATCACCACACCATCACATTAATGCATTGTCATCGGTCCTTGATACGTATGCAAAGTTTCAAATTAATCAGACTTCTAGAAACCGGCAAAAATTAAGCTCAAAGATTCCGTTACATACATGGATACAGACCAAGCTAATAAAAGCGTGTTAATAAAATACATTGACAAAAATAATTTTTAAACAGATAAGTTGATAAGCAGGCTAACGTTAATAGCCCATATATTTTATTTTCTGCGGGCGGGAACGCGGGTAAAGGCTAGTATATTATAAATAGGAAGGTTTGGATGACCAGACGTTTGTTTTTGTGACGCAATCACGCAAGAACGGCTGGACGGGTTTGGATGAAATTTGGCACACACATAGCCAATAGTCTAGAAGGATCTACTAGCTATATTTTTTCGAAAAGAGGGGAGGTCCTCGCCCCCTAGGAACAGTTATAATTTAATTTTTGTATTTTTTCGTTTTTGTGACTTAATCACGCCAGAACGGCTACACGGATTTTGATGAAATTTGGGGCAAAAACAATAGTCTACTGGCGAAATTTTTTTCGAACATGGAAAGGGGGGAGGTGGTCCCACGACCCCTTCGACTAATTACTTTTTAACAATTATTAGATATTATAACTTTACGTATACTGACCTTCACCAATATTACAAACTCAATGGGTCAAATAAGTCGAGGGCAGTGACACCATTAAATTTTTATAACTCAATGTAAATTTTCTCCTAAATCAATAATTTTTGGTATCTGGCTCATACAGATCGAGATCTAAACAATTTTGGAAAAACGACCAGTGGTGCTCTCCTTCTCCTCCCGCCACCAACCATCCATCAATTGTTTTATTAGCATTACCTGTATGTTGGTTTGTTTGTAACTCTTCATTCGCTTCAACGCGCCTGCTGCCTTAATAACATGGGTCACATCGAGACCATTCCGGAATCTTTTCAGGATGGTCTTCGGGATCCGCCCTTGATCCCGTCGGGGTAATATCCGAACTCTTTCGGGATCGCTTTGGGACTCTTTCGGGATAATTTCTGGATGGTTGTTGTTTTCGGGACTATTTTGGGATCGCCCTGGGTCTTTTCCGGGGACATTTCTAGATGGGTTTCGGGATCCGTCCAGTATCCCGTCGGGGTCAATTCGGGACAATTTCGGGGTCATTTTGGGACCCTTACGGTATCATTTCTGGATAGTTTTCGGATTATTTCGGATTCATTTGGGGAGCTTTCCGGCATCAGTTCTTGATGGTTTTCGGAATCCGTCTAGGATCCCGTCAGTGTCCTTTCGGGATCATTTGGAGCCCTTCCGACATCATTTATGAATGGTTTTCGGGATCAGTTCGAGATCCCTTCATTTCGGGACTATTTCGGGATCTTTTCGAGACACTTCGGGGATCATTAATGTACGTCCGCTATCCCGTCGGGATCATTTCGTAACTTTTTCTGGACTATTTCAAGATCATTTGGGAATCCTTCTGAGATCATTTCTGAATGGTTTTCGGGATCAGTTGGGGTAATTTCGTGACTTTCTCTGGATTATTAGAAAATAATTTTCAATTAAAAAAGTTTATGTAACAGTAGTAGAAGGTCAAACAATCATTTATAGTTATTCACCTCAAAATAAAATTATAACAAAATTTAATTTATTAACAGAATAATTTAATTCAGATTAAAAAGCGTGGGGTGCATTTGACTACCTACATTTCATATCTTTCCTCTCAGATAGTTGCAAATAGAATGATTGTAACATTCAATATCAAGCACCCCACGCTTTTTACTGTGAATTAAATTATTCTGTTAATAACTTAAATTATTATAATTTTATTTTGAGGTGATTAACTATAAATGATTGTTTGACCTTCTACTACTGTTATATAAACTCTTTTTAATTGAAAATTATTTTCTAATTTTTAGTTCGGTTAGCTATAAAAGCGTGTTTTTTAGTTTTTATAAACTATTATTTATTTTTAATTTTTTAGTTCAAGTAATTTAAAAGTTTTAGTCGAGAGTGATGAAACCTCGAAACTCCAGCGGTCCATGGATGAATCCAACCCCACGGCACCGAAAAGGGCCAAGACGCAGGGAGGCTGGCCGCGGTCTTTCGCCGAAATTGCCAAGGGTCGGCAGATCATTGGCATTATAGACGAGAGCAGCGAAGATGGCAGGATCCCGAAAAATTAAATTAAATTTTATTAATAACTTAATTAACTATCGTTAACCTTATGTCACCCCACTATCACATTATTGCAATGTCATGGAGCCTTGATACGTATGCAAAGTTTCAATCAAACTTAGGGCCATTCAAAGTGGTAATAAGGCCCATTGACCTTATGGCCGTTGACCTTATGTCACCACACCATCACATTAATGCATTGTCATCGATCCGTGATACGTGTGCAAAGTTTCAGTCAAACTTATGGCCATTCAAAGTGGTAATAAGGCCAACTGACCTTATGGCCGTTGACCTTATGTCACCACATCATCACATTAATGCATTGCCATCGATCCTTGATACGTGTGCAAAGTTTAAGTCAAACTTATGGCCATTCAAAGTGGTAATAAGGCCAATTGACCTTATGTCACCACACCATCACATTAATGCATTGTCATCGAGCCTTGATACGTGTGCAAAGTTTCAGTCAACCTTATGGCCATTCAAAGTGGTAATAAGGCCAACTGACCTTATGGCCGTTGACCTTATGTCACCACACCATCACATTAATGCATTGTCATCGATCCTTGATACGTGTGCAAAGTTTCAGTCAAACTTATGGCCATTCAAAGTGGTAATAAGGCCAACTGACCTTATGACCGTTGACCTTATGTCACCACACCATCACATTAATGCATTGTCATCGAGCCTTAATACGTGTGCAAAGATTCAGTCAAACTTATGGCCATTCAAAGTGGTAATAAGGCCAATTGACCTTATGTCACCACACCATCACATTAATGCATTGTCATCGATCCGTGATACGTGTGCAAAGTTTCAGTCAAACTTATGGCCATTCAAAGTGGTAATAAGGCCAACTGACCTTATGGCCGTAGACCTTATGTCACCACACCATCACATTAATGCATTGTCATCGATCCTTGATACGTGTGCAAAGTTTCAGTCAAACTTATGGCCATTCAAAGTGGTAATAAGGCCAATTGACCTTATGGCCGTTGACCTTATGTCACCACACCATCACATTAATGCATTGTCATCGATCCGTGATACGTGTGCAAAGTTTCAGTCAAACTTATGGCCATTCAAAGTGGTAATAAGGCCAACTGACCTTATGGCCGTTGACCTTATGTCACCACACCATCACATTAATGCATTGCCATCGATCCTTGATACGTGTGCAAAGTTTCAGTCAAACTTATGGCCATTCAAAGTGGTAATAAGGCCAACTGACCTTATGGCCGTTGACCTTATGTCACCACACCATCACATTAATGCATTGTCATCGAGCCTTGATACGTGTGCAAAGATTCAGTCAAACTTATGGCCATTCAAAGTGGTAATAAGGCCAATTGACCTTATGGCCGTTGACCTTATGTCACCACACCATCACATTAATGCATTGTCATCGATCCTTGATACGTGTGCAAAGTTTAAGTCAAACTTATGGCCATTCAAAGTGGTAATAAGGCCAATTGACCTTATGGCCGTTGCCTTATGTCAACACACCATCACATTAATGCATTGTCATCGAGCCTTGATATGTGTGCAAAGCTTCAATCAAACTTATGGCCATTCAAAGAGGTAATAAGGCCAATTGACCTTATGGCCGTTGACCTTATGTCACCACACCATCACGTTAATGCATTTTCATCGATCCTTAATACGTGTTCAAAGTTTCAGTCAAACTTATGGCCATTCAAAGTGGTAATAAGGCCAATTGACCTTATGGCCGTTGACCTTACGTCACCACACCATCACATTAATGCATTGTCATCGAGCCTTGATATGTGTGCAAAGCTTCAATCAAATTTATGGCCATTCAAAGAGGTAATAAGGCCTATTGACCTTATGGCCGTTGACCTTATGTCACCACACCATCACGTTAATGCATTGTCATCGGTCCTTGATACGTGTGCAAAGTTTCAAATTAATCGGACTTCTAGAAACCGGTGAAAATTAAGCTCACAGATTCCGTTACATACATGGATACAGGCCAAGCTAATTAAAGCGTGTTAATAAAATACATTGACAAAAATAATTTTTTAACAGATAACTTGATAGGCAGGCTAACGTGAATAGCCCATATATTTTATTTTCTCCTTGCGGGCGGGGCCGCGGGTAAAGGCTAGTATATTATAAATAGGAAAGTTTGGATGTCCAGACGTTTGTCTTTGTGATGCAATCACGCAAGAACGGCTGGACGGGTTTGGATGAAATTTGGCACACACATAGCCAATAGTCTAGAAGGATCTACTAGCTATATTTTTTCGAAAAGGGGGATGTCCTCGCCCCCTAGGTGCAGTTATAATTTAATTTTTGTATTTTTTCGTCTTTGTGACTTAATCACGCCAGAACGGCTACACGGATTTTGACGAAATTTGGGACAGACACAATAGTCTACTGGCAAAATTTTTTTCGAACATGGAAAGGGGGGAGATGGTCCCACGACCCCTTCGAATAATTACTTTTTAACAATTATTAGACATTATAACTTTACGTATACTGGCCTTCACCAATATTACAAACTCAATGGGTCAAATAAGTCGAGGGCTTTCAAAGTGAGCAGTGACACTATCCATCGCCCTCCCCCCTCCCCTCCCCTCTGGTGCAAAATCTATAAATTGTTATAACTCAATGTAAATTTTCTCCTAAATCAATAATTTTTGATATCTGGCTCATACAGATCGAGATCTAAACAATTTTGGAAAAACGACCAGTGGTGCTCTCCTTCTCCTCCCGCCACCAGCCATCCATCAATTGTTTTTATTAGCACGTTTTTATTAGCATTACCTGTATGTTGGTTTGTTTGTAACTCTTCATTCGCTTCAACGCGCCTGCTGCCTTATTAACATGGGTCACATCGAGACCATTCCGGAATCTTTTCAGGATGGGCTTCGGGATCCGTCCTTGATACCGTCGGGGTAATTTCGGGACTCTTTC
This sequence comes from Eurosta solidaginis, assembly GCF_040869045.1. Lineage (NCBI taxonomy): Eukaryota > Metazoa > Arthropoda > Insecta > Diptera > Tephritidae > Eurosta > Eurosta solidaginis. The sequence goes on along the minus strand of NC_090320.1, from coordinate 109,338,850 downwards.
GGGATCACTTTGGGACTCTTCCTGGATAATTTCTAGATGATTGTCGGGATCCGTCTGGGATCCCGTCAGAGTTGTTTCGGGATTATTCCGGGTTTATTTGGGGATCCTTCCTGGAAAATTTCTGTATGATTTTCGGGATCTGTCCGGTATCCCGGTGGAGTTTTTTTGGGACTTTTTCGGACTATCTCCGGATCATTTGCGGGCCCTTCAGAGATCAATTCTGGATGGTTTTCGGGATCAGTCCGGGTCATTTCGGGACCACTCTGGGATAATTATTGGATGATTTTCGGGATCCCGTTAGGGTAATTTCGGGACTTTTTTGAGATGATTTTGGGACCCTTCCGGCATCATTTCTGGATGATTTTCGCGATCCGTCCGGGATCCCGCCAGGGTCAGTTCGGGACTTTTTCGGGATCGTGTCGGGATAGTTTTCGGGATCCATCTGGGATCCAGTCGGTTCGGTATACTTACGGGATCATTTGGGGATCCTTCCGGGATAATTTCTGTATTATTTTCGGGATCCCGTCATGGTAATTTCGGGACTTTTTCAGAACTATTTCGGGGTCAATTGCGGATACTTCAGAGATCAATTCTGGATGGTTTTCGGGATTCGTCCGGAATCGCGTCAGGGTTATTTCGGTGCTTTTTCTGGACTATTTCGGGATCATTTTGGACCCTTCCGGGATCATTTCTGGATGGTTTTCGGGATCCGTCCGGAATCCTGTCGGGGTCATTTCGGGACTTTTTCGGGACTATTTTGGGATCGCCCTGGGACTTTTCCGGAGACATTTCTGGATTGTTTTCGGGATCCGTCCCGTATCCCGTCGGGGTCAATTCGGGACAATTTCAGGGTCATTTTGGGACCCTTACGGTATCATTTCTGGATAGCTTTCGGATTATTTCGGATTCATTTGGGGAGCTTTCCGGCATCTGTTCTTGATGGTTTTCGGAATCCGCCTAGGATCCCGTCAGTGTCCTTTCGGGATCATTTGGGGCCCCTTCCGACATCATTTATGAATGGTTTTCGGGATTAGTTCGAGATCACTTCATTTCGGGACTATTTCGGGATCTTTTCGAGACACTTCGGGGATCATTAATGTACGTCCGGTATCCCGTCGGGGTCATTTCGTAACTTTTTCTGGACTATTTCAAGATCATTTGGGAACCCTTTTGAGATCATTTCTGAATGGTTTTCGGGATCCGACCGAGAATCAGTCGGGGTAATTTCGAGACTTTTTCTGGATTATTTCGGGACAATTTTGGGAACGTTCCGGCATCATTTCTGGGCAGTTTTCGGGATCCCTTCAGGATCCCGTCTGGGTTATTCCTTCAGGGATCCCTTCTGGACGGTTTACGGAATCCCGTCGTGGTCATTTCGGGACATTTTTGGCACTACTCCGGGATCATTTGGGGATCCATCCTGTATCATTTCGGGATGGCTTTCGGGATCCCGTGAGGGTTATTTCGTCACTTTTTCGGGATCATTTGGGGTTCTTCCGGCATCATTTCTGGATGGTTTTCGGGATCCGTCCGGGATCCCGTCAATCATTTCGTGAATTTTTGAGACTATTTCGGGATTATTTTGGGACTCTTCCGGCATCATTTCTGGATTGTTTTCGGGATCCGTCCGGGACCCCGTCAGGGTCATTTCGGGACTATTTCGGGATCATTTGGAGACCCCTCAGGGATCATTTGTGGATGGTTTTCCGGATTTGTCCGGGATACCGTTGGGATCGTTTCGGGACTATTTTGGGACCCTTCCGGTATCATTTAAGAACTCTTCGAAACTGGTAGTTCAGCACATATTCCTTTTTAAATTATGATCTTTTATGGCCATGGATTCGCTGCAAATTATTCGTGATTAAAATTCGGTATGTTTTACCTTTAATATCTAACAGAGCTTTTTCGTTCTATGTATTTTTGATTTTTTTTATTGAATCCTGTGACGAACCGTAATAACTATAATTACATTTTTGTAATACTTTAACCAACTAAATACCCGAAAAGTAACACAATTTTCATCTAAAAATTCTCTTTGGTTTTAGCTAATTGTAGTTTCACTCCTTTGTTCTATGAATAGTAATTCCTTCACCCCTGTCCTATCAATTAATTTAACTTAAAAACAAAGTGTATTTTTGATTAATTCGCAAAAACCGTATTGTACTATTCAAGTAAGTGTGCCTTTCAGGTTATCAGCTCATTTATTTATTTTTTTTTACTGCATTACAAAAATAAAATACATTGACATTTTAAACAGATAACTTGATAAGCAAAGCCCAAATATCAAGCAATATTTGTTTGCGAGTCTTGTGACTAAATCTGTAAACCAACTACTATGTTTTTATATTTTATGGAATTTTTATTTATTGATGCTGTAAGAGTATTTTGTTTTGTTTGTTTTTTACTGAATTATTTTTGAAAAAATATTAAATTTGTTTTTGTTTTAAATAAATGAGCTAGACAGCAATCATTCCATTAATGTAACATATCATTTTAAACATTTAAAAGTTATTTTTCTCTACGCAGAGCCTGTGGGTAACGTGGTATGGTATATCACAGTAGCTCATATAATATATCACATTACATTTTGATAAAACGAATTTTTTGACTTTTAATGGTTTTATAGAAATATCTTCCGAAATACTTAATATAATGTAATCTTGTTTCAGGATATGGTGCATAACGCTGGAATTTATTGAATTTCATGATTTTTTATCAGGTCGCTCAATGAAATGTTGAGTAGTAGTTAAAGAAATTATACCCATATCACAATACCCTAACTTACTCTAATTTCGGGACCTTTTCGAGGTCATTTGGGGACCATTCCGGCATCATCCTTGGATGGTTTTCGGGATCCGTCCTGTATTCCGTCAGAGTTATTTCGGGACTATTTCTGGATCATTTGGAGACCCCTCAGGGATCATTTCTGAATGGTAATCGTTTTCGGGATCACGTTAGGATAGTTTCGGTACTTTTTCGGAATGATTTTGGGACCCCCTTCCGGGAGCATATCTGGATCCCGTCAGGGTAATTTCGGCACTATTCCGGGATAATTTGGGACCCTTCCGGCATCATTTCTGGATACCTTTCGGGATCCCTCCAGGATCCATAAGGGTTATTTCGATACTATCGCGGGATCATTTGGGCACTCTTCCGCTATAATTTCTGGACGATTTTCGGGATCGGTCCGGGTACCCGTCAGGGTCATTTCAGGACTTTTTCGAGACTATTGTGGGACCATTCCGGCATCATTTCTGGATAGTTTTCGGGATCCGTCCGGGATCCCGTCAATCATTTCGTGAATTTTTTGAGACTATTTCGGGATCATTTTGGGACCCCTCCGGCGTCATTCCTGGATTGTTTCCGGGATCCGTCCGGGATCCCGCCAATCATTTCGTGAATTTTTTGAGACTATTTCGGGATCATTTTGGGACCCTTCCGGCGTCATTTCTGGATTGTTTCCGGGATCCGTCCGGGACCATTCAGGGTCATTTCGGGACAATTTCGGGATCAATTGGGGACCCCTCAGGGATCATTTGTGGATGGTTTTCGGGATTTGTCCGGGATACCGTTGGGATCATTTCGGGGCTATTTTGGTATTATTTTGGGACCCTTCCGGGATCATTTAAGGACCCTTCGAAACCGGTAGTTCAGCACACATGTTGATTATGAGCTTTTATGGCCATGGATTCGCTGCAAATTATTCGTAATTAAAATTCGGTATGTTTTATCTTTAATATCTAACACAGCTTTTTCGTTCTATGCATTTTTGATTTTTTTAAATGAATCCTGTGACGAACTGTAATAACTTTAATTACACTTTTTGTAATACTTTAACCAACTAAGTACCCGAAAAAGCAACACTATTTTCATCTAAATATTCTCTTTGGTTTTAGCTAATTGTAGTTTCACTCCTTTGTTCTATGAATAGTAATTCCTTCACCCCTGTCCTATCAATTAATTTAACTTAAAAACAAAGGGTATTTTTTATTAATTCGCAAAAACTGTATTGTACTCTTCAAGTAAGCGTGCCTTTCAGGTTATCAGCTCATTTATTTATTTTTTTTTTTTTACTCTATTACAAAAATAAAATACATTGACAAAAATAATTTTTAAACAGATAACTTGATAAGCAAAGCCTAAATGTCAAGCAATATTTGTTTGCGAGTCTTGTGACTAAATCTATAAACCAACAAATATATTTATGTATTTTATGGAATTTGTTTTTATTTATGCTGTAAGAGTATTTTGTTTTGTTTGTCTTTTACTGAATTATTTTTGAAAAAATATTAAATGTGTTTTTGTTTTAAATAAATGAGCTAGACAGCAATCATTCCATTAATGTAACCTATCATTTTAAACATTTAAAAGTTATTTTTCTCTACGCAGGGCTTGTAGGTAATGTGGTATGGTATATCACATTAGCTCATATAGTATATCACATTACATTATTAATTCGCAAAAACTGTATTGTACTATTCAAGTAAGTGTGCCTTTCAGGTTATCAGCTCATTTATTTATTTTTTTTACTGTATTACAAAAATAAAATACATTGACATTTTTAAACAGATAACTTGATAAGCAAAGCCTAAATATCACGCAATATTTGTTTGCGAGTCTTGTGACTAAATCTGTAAGCCAACTACTATGTTTTTATATTTTATGGAATTTTTATTTATTTATGCTGTAAGAGTATTTTGTTTTGCTTGTTTTTTACTGAGTTATTTTTGAAAAAATATTAAATGTGTTTTTGTTTTAAATAAATAAGCTATACAGCAATCATTCCATTAATGTAACCTATCATTTTAAACATTTAAAAGTTATTTTTCTCTAAGCAGAGCTTTGGGTAATGTGGTATGGTATATCACATTAGCTCATATAATATATCACATTACATTTTGATAAAACGACTTTTTTGACTTTTAATGGTTTTATAGAAATATCTTCCGAAACACTTAATATAATGTAGTCTTGTTTCAGGATATGGTGCATAACACATGAATTTATTGAATTTCATGTTTTTTTATCAGGTCGCTCAATGAAATGTTGAGTAGTAGTCAAGGAAATTATACCCATATCACAATACCCTAACTTACTCTAATCTCGGGACTTTTCGAGGTCATTTGTGGACCATTTCGGCATCATTTCTGGATGATTTTCGGGATCCGACCTGTATTCCGTCAGGGTAATTTCGGGACAATTTCGGGATCATTTGGAGACCCCTCAGGGATCATTTCTGAATGGTTTTCGAGATCACGTTAGGATAGTTTCGGTACTTTTTCGGGATGATTTTGGAACCCCCTTCCGGGAGCATATATGCATCATTTCTGGATGATTTTCGGGGTCCGTCCTGTATTCCGTCAGGGTCACTTCGAGACTTTCTCGGGACTACTTCGGTATCATGTTGGGACCCTTCCGGCATCATTTCTGGATAGTTTTCAGGGTAATTTCGGGTCTATTTCGGGGTCATTTGGGGATTCTTGCGGTATAATTTCTGGACGATTTTCGGGATCCGTCCGGGTACCCGTCAGGGTCATTTCGGGACTTTTTCGGGACTATTGCGGGACAATTTTGGGAACGTTCCGGCATCATTTCTGGACAGTTTTCGGGATCCCTGCAGGATCCCGTCTGGTTAATCCTTCAGGGATCCCTTCTGGACTGTTTACGGAATCCCCTCGGCAATTTTTCGGGATCATTTGGGGTTCTTCCGGCATCATTTCTGGATTGTTTTCGGGATCCGTCCGGGACCCCGTCAGTGTCATTTCGGGACTATTTCCGGATCATTTGGAGACCCCTCAGGGATCATTTGTGGATAGTTTTCCGGATTTGTCCGGGATACCGTTGGGATCGTTCCGGGACTATTTTGGGACCCTTCCGGGATCATTTAAGAACTCTTCGAAACCGGTAGTTCAGCACATATGCCTTTTTAAATTATGATCTTTTATGGCCATGGATTCGCTGCAAATTATTCGTAATTAAAATTCGGTATGTTTTATCTTTAATATCTAACAGAGCTTTTTCGTTCTATGTATTTTTGATTTTTTTATTGAATCCTGTGACGAACTGTAATAACTATAATTACATAATTACACTTTTTGTAATACTTTAACCAACTAAATACCCGAAAAGTAACACAATTTTCATCTAAAAATTCTCTTTGGTTTTAGCTAATTGTAGTTTCACTGCTTTGTTCTATGAATAGTAATTCCTTCACCCCTGTTATATCAATTAGTTTAACTTAAAAACAAAGTGTATTTTTTATTAATTCGCAAAAACTGTATTGTAATATTCAAGTAAGCGTGCCTTTCAGGTTGTCAGCTCATTTATTTATTATTTTTTTTTTTTTTACTCTATTATAAAAATAAATGATAGTTTAAAAAAAAAACACGCTTTTATAGCTAACTGAACTAAAAATAGAAAATAATTTTCAATTAAAAAGAGTTTATATAACAGTAGTAGAAGGTCAAACAAATATTTATATTTAATCACCTCAAAATAAAATTATAAAAATAAAATTATAAAATCTTTATTATGTTGTTTGGGCCAATTTATAAATATTTGGTTAGCTAAAATGAGCATTTGTGGCCATAAATTAAAACAGGGTATATTTGTTTATCCCGACGCGTTTCGACGTTACCTTACGTCTTCTTCTTTGGGGATATTAATATTCACATTAATAATTATTTTTTTCAGGTACTAATATAATTTTGCACAACATTATTAACATAGTTACATTAAACTGACATTTGTTATTTTTTTTTTTTTGCAGGAGAATGTAAAAAATAAACAAATGTAAGTTTAATGTAACTATGTTAATAATGTTGTGCAAAATTATATTAGTACCTGAAAAAAATAATTATTAATGTGAATATTAATATCCCCAAAGAAGAAGACGTAAGGTAACGTCGAAACGCGTCGGGATAAACAAATATACCCTGTTTTAATTTATGGCCACAAATGCTCATTTTAGCAAACTAAAATTATAAAAATTTAAGTTATTAACAGAATAATTTAATGGGGTGCATTTGACTACATTTCATATCTTTCCTCTCAGATAGTTGCAAATACAATGATTGTAACATTCAATATCAAGCACCCCACGCTTTTTACTGTGAATTAAATTATTCTGTTAATAACTTAAATTTTATTATAATTTTATTTTGAGGTGATTAACTATAAATGATTGTTTGACCTTCTACTACTGTTATATAAACTCTTTTTAATTGAAAATTATTTTCTATTTTTTAGTTCGGTTAGCTTAGCCCGCATCGCTACAACTGAACCGGATGAAGATGGCTGTAGGGATTTTGGGATCCCGCTGGCCACCTGTGGATTGCTCCTCTATAGCTGGGCCTCGAATCAGCTCAGCAAACGTTGGGCGGAGTGGATGGCAGGAGGTCTGCTGAAATAATTGGGTTCACTAAGGCTCACCTATCAATGGTCATTAGGGTTTTGACAGGGCACTGTCCCATGGGTATCCATGCGATAAGTCTCAATATACTGGAAACTCCATCCTGCTGCAGCTGTATGGAGGATGATGAGGTGGAATCACCAAATCACTTTATGCTTGATTGTCCAGCTTTTGCCAGAACTAGGCGAAAGTACTGCGGTCGCGACTCACTTGGATCTCCCGAGGATATATCCAAAGTTGAGATCGGTATCATTCGGAGCTTTATCGTTGCTACCCAAAGATTCTCTAAGTAGCTAGATCTAAGTCACCGTTATTTTTGGTGTATGTGGTATCACAACGAACCTTCGAGTTGTCCAAGTGAGCTATCCTTATCAGGGCAGCTACCACCTAACCTATCCTATCCTAGTTCGGTTAGCTATAAAAGCGTGCTTTTTAGTTTTGTTAAACTATTATTTATTTTTAATTTTTTAGTTCAAGTAATTTTAAAACTTTTAGTCGAGAGTGATGAAACCTCGAAATTCCAGCGGTCCATGGATGAATCCAACCCCACGGCACCGAAAAGGGCCAAGACGTAGGGAGGCTGGACGCGGCCTTTCGCCGAAATTGCCAAGGGTCGGCAGATCATTGGCATTATAGACGAGAGCAGCGAAGATGGCAGGATCCCGAAAAATTAAATTAAATTTGATTAATAACTTAATTAACTATCGTTAACCTTATGTCACCCCACCATCACATTATTGCATTGTCATCGAGCCTTGATACGTGTGCAAAGTTTCAATCAAACTTATGGCCATTCAAAGTGGTAATAAGGCCAATTGACCTTATGTCACCATACCATCACATTAATGCATTGTCATCGATCCTTGATAAGTGTGCAAAGTTTCAGTCAAACTTATGGCCATTCAAAGTGGTAATAAGGCAAACTGACCTTATGGCCGTTGACCTTATGTCACCACACCATCACATTAATGCATTGTCATCGAGCCTTGATACGTGTGCAAAGTTTCAATAAAACTTATGGCCATTCAAAGTGGTAATTAGGCCAATTGACCTTATGGCCGTTGACCTTATGTCACCACACCATCACATTAATGCATTGTCATCGATCCTTGATACGTGTGCAAAGTTTCAGTCAAACTTATGGCCATTCAAAGTGGTAATAGGGCCTATTGACCTTATGGCCGTTGACCTTATGTCACCACACCATCAAATTAATGCATTGTCATCGAGCCTTGATATGTGTGCAAAGCTTCAATCAAACTTATAACCATTCAAAGAGGTAATAAGGCCAATTGACCTTATGGCCGTTGACCTTATGTCACCACACCATCACTTTAATGCATTGTCATCGATCCTTGATACGTGTGCAAAGTTTCAGTCAAATTTATGGCCATTCAAAGTGGTAATAAGGCCAATTAACCTTATGGCCGTTGACCTTATGTCACCACACCATTACATTAATGCATTGTCATCCAGCCTTGATATGTGTGCAAAGCTTCAATCAAACTTATGGCCATTCAAAGAGGTAATAAGGCCAATTGACCTTATGGCCGTTGACCTTATGTCACCACACCATCACATTAATGCATTGTCATCGGTCCTTGATACGTACGCAAAGTTTCAAATTAATCAGACTTCTAGAAACCGGTGAAAATTAAGCTCAAAGATTCCGTTACATACATGGATACAGGCCAAGCTAATAAAAGCGTGTTAATAAAATACATTGACAAAAATAATTGTTAAACAGATAACTTGATAAGCAGGCTAACGTGAATAGCCCATATATTTTATTTTACCTTGCGGGCGGGGCCGCGGGTAAAGTCTAGTATATTATAAATAGGAAAGTTTGGATGTCCAGACGTTTGTTTTTGTGACGCAATCACGCAAGAACGGCTGGACGGGTTTGGACGAATTTGGCATAAATTTGGATCTACTAGCTATGTTTTTTCGAAAAGGGGGGAGGTCCTCGCCCCCTAGGAACAGTTAAAATTTAATTTTTGTATTTTTCGTCTTTGTGACTTAATCACGCCAGAACGGCTACACGGATTTTGATGAAATTTGGGACAGACTACTGGCGAAATTTTTTTCGAACATGGAAAGGGGGGAGGTGGTCCCACGACCCCTTCGAGTAATTACTTTTTAACAATTATTAGACATTATAACTTTACGTATACTGACCTTCACCAATATTACAAACTCAATGGGTCAAATAAGTCGAGGGCTTACAAAGTGAGCAGTGACACCATCCATCCCCCTCCCCTCCTCTCCCCTCTGGTGAAAAATCTATAAATTGTTATAAGTCAATGTAAATTTTCTCCTAAATCAATAATTTTTGGTATCTGGCTCATACAGGTCGAGATCTAAACAATTTTGGAAAAATGGCCAGTGGTGCTCTCCTTCTCCTCCCGCCACCAGCCATCCATCAATTGTTTTTATTAGCACGTTTTTATTAGCATTACCTGTATGTTGGTTTGGACTCTTTCGGGATCACTTTGGGACTCTTCCGGGATAATTTCTGGATGGTTGTCGGGCTCCGTCCGGGATCCCGTCAGAGTTATTTCGGGACTATTCCGGGTTTATTTGGGGATCCTTCCTGGATAATTTCTGTATGATTTTCGGGATCTGTCCGGGATCCCGTCCGAGTTTTTTTCGGAATTTTTTCGGACTATCTCGGGATCATTTGCGGGCCCTTCAGAGATGAATTCTGGATGGTTTTCGGGATCCGTCTATTGATTATTTCGGGACCCCTCCGGGATAATTATTGGAGGATTTTCGGGATCCCGTTAGGGTAATTTCGGGAGTTTTTTGAGATGATTTTGGGACCGTTCCGGCATCATTTCTGGATGATTTTCGCGATCCGTCCGGGATCCCGTCAGGGTCATTTCGGGACTTTTTCGGGATCGTTTCGGGATAGTTTTCGGGATCCATCTGGGATCCCGTCGGTTCGGTATCCTTCCGGGATCATTTGGGGATCCTTCCGGGATAATATCTGTATTATTTTCGGGATCCCGTCGGGGTAATTTCGGGACTTTTTCGAAACTATTTCGGGGTCAATTGCGGATCCTTCAGAGATCAATTCTGGAATGTTTTCGGGATTCGTCCGGGATCGCGTCAGGGTTATTTCGGTGCTTTTTCTGGACTATTTCGGGAACATTTCTGGATGGTTTTCGGGATCCGTCCGGGATCCCGTCGGGGTCATTTCGGGACCTTTTCGGGACTATTTTGGGATCGCCCTGGGACTTTTCCGGGGACATTTCTTGATGGTTTTCGGGATCCGTCCCGTATCCCGTCGGGGTCAATTCGGGACAATGTCGGGGTCATTTTGGGACCCTTACGGTATCATTTCTGGATAGTTTTCGGATTGTTTCGGATTCATTTGGGGAGCTTTCCGGCATCAGTTCTTGATGGTTTTCGGAATCCGTCTGGGATCCCGTCAGTGTCCTTTCGGGATCATTTGGGGCCCCTTCCGACATCATTTCTGAATCGTTTTCGGGATCAGTTCGGGATCCCTTCATTTCGGAATCTTTTCGAGATACTTCCGGGATCATTAATGTACGTCCGGTATCCCGCCGGGGTCATTTCGCAACTTTTTCTGGACTATTTCAAGATCATTTGAGAACCCTTCTGAGATCATTTCTGAATGGTTTTCGGGATCCGACCGGGCATCAGTCGGGGTAATTTCCTGACTTTTTCTGGATTATTTCGGTATCATTTGAGGACCCTTCCGGGATCATTTATGTATGGTTTTCGGGATCCGTCCGGGATACCGTCAGGTACATTCCGGGACTATTTCGGAATAACTTAGGGACCCTTCCGGCATCATTTCTGGATGGTTCTCGGGATCCGTCCGCGATGCCTTCAGGGTCATTTCGGGACTTTTTCGGGAATATTTCGGAATCGTTTGGGGACCCTTCCGGCATCATTTCTTTATAGTTTTCGGGACTATGTCGGGATCATTCGGAGGCAATTCCGGGATCATTTCGGGACTTTTTCGGGAATATTTCGGAATCATTTGGGGACCCTTCCGGTATCATTTCTATATAGTTTTCGGGACTATGTCGGGATCATTCGGAGGCCATTCCGGGATCATTTCTGGATGGTTTGTGGGATCCGTCCGGGTTGCAGTCAGGGACATTTTGTTACTATTTCGGAATCATTTAGGGCCCTTCCGTCATAATTTCTTTATAGTTTTCGGGACTATGTCGGAATCATACGGAGACCATTCCGGGATCATTTCTGGATGGTTTTCGAGATCCGTCCAGGATGCCGTCAGGGACATTTCGGGACTATTTCGGAATCATTTGGGGACCTTTGCGGTATCATTTCCTTATAGTTTTCGGTACTATGTCCGGATCATTCGGAGACCATTCCGGGATCATTTCTGGATGGTTTTCGGGATCTGTCCGGGATGCCGTCAAGGTCATTTCGGAAATGTTTCGGAATCGTTCGGAGACCATTCCGGGATCATTTCTGGATTGTTTTTGGGATCCGTCCGGGAAGCAGTCGGTGTCATTTCGTGACTTTTTCTGAACTATTTCAAGGTCAAATAGGGTCCTTCCTGAAATCATTTCCTGATCAGTGCGGGATCCCGTGAGGGTTATTTCGGGACTTTTTCGTGCGTATTCCGGGATTATTTACGAAATCACGTCGGGGTCATTTTGTGATTTTTTTGTATTATTTCGGGTTTATTTGGAGAGATTTTCGGCATCAGTGTTGGATGGTTTACGCGATTAATCTGAAATCCCGTCAAGGTAATTTCGGGATCATTTGGGGGCTCTTTCAAAACTATTCTGGCATCCTTCCGGGACCATTACTGGATGGTTTTCCGATTCCGTCCGGGATCCCGTCGGGTCATTTCGTGACTTTTTCTGGACTATTTCAAGATCATATGGGAACCTTTCTGAGATCATTTCAGGATCCATCCGGGATCCCGTCAGGATCAATTCGGAACATTTTTGGGACTATGCCAATATCATTTGGGGATCCTTTCGCTATCTTTGTTGCATGGCTTATGGGATCCCCTCAGGGTAATTTCGGGACTATTTGGGGATCATTTGGAAACCCTTCGGGCATCATTTCTGGATGGTTTTCGGGATTTTTCTGCGATCCCGTCGGAATCATTTCAGAACTATTTTGGTATCATTTTGGGACATACTGGGATCCTTTAAGGACCCTTCGTAACCGGTAGTTCAGCACACATGCTATTGGAGAGGGTGCGAATCAAATCAAAAAACGTATTTTCAGCGTATCCAACTGCTGGTAGTAATGCTAAAATCTATATTTATTTAATTTATTAACAGTTCAAGTATATGTATATATTTTACAAGATTCTTACACTTATATTTTTTCGTGCTAAGAAGCACCCTTCTCCAATCAAGTTAGAATCCAAAAAGAGCGAATTGTATTCACGAACGTAGGGAAAGCAATTGACAGCTCAGCTAGTTAAATGCAAAGCAGCGCAAAAGAATTAAATGTATTGTAAACGTAGGCAATACATTCGCAGCTAAGCAGAAGTTAAGTAGCGCAAAGAGAGCGAATTGTATTCGCGAACGTAAGCAAAAGCAAACTTAGAAATACAACGCCGTTCAGTCTCGGTGTACGGCGTTAAACTGGAAGCGGCGTAACATGCTCCCCTCCGTGAACTTCGTGCTGCTCCGCTGTACGTGGTTCACTTCGCACATCAAGCTTCGCAAGCTTAACAACTGGCCTGGTATAAAATCCTTCACTGGTTTTGATTACAGCACTGCGTACTTTACCGTCAGTTGATTGATTGACGTCCACAACGATCCCTCTTTTCCAAGTATTTCGTTTAACGTTTTCGTCAACGACGATCACTATATCTCCAATTCGTATAGAAGTAGCGGTTTTGTCGAACCATTTTGTCCTTCTTGTCAGCCAAGGTAAATATTCTCGTAACCATCTTTTCTAGAAATGTTCAGCCACTTGTCCAGAGATTCGTAGGTTTTTATTCAGTGTCGCATTATCAGTATCATCAAAGCAGAATTTTCTTTCCCCGTTTGAACTACCCAGCAGAAAATGGTTAGGCGCAATCGCATCTGCCTCTGGTGCATCAAGCGGAACGTATGTAAGTGGTCTAGAGTTTAAAATGAACTCCACCTCTGCCAAAGTCGCTCTAAGTATATCTTCCCGTAGATTAGCCGGAGGTAATATGTCCATAAGTACAGATTTAACAGAGCGTACCATTCTCTCCCAACAGCCTCCCATATGCGGTGCTGCGGGCGGTATAAATTTCCATTTGATGTCCGGGTGGCAGTCTTTGAGTTTATCGGCTGACAGTTTTTTAATTTCGCTTTCCAGTATGCGGTTGGCTCCAACTATAACTTCAATTGGACCAAAGTAGTCGACGCCCGTATTTGTGACAGGACAAGTAAAGGCCCCAAGCCTTTCTATCGGTAAAGCTCACATTTCTGGTGGATGTGGGGTCGCGCGATTATTGCGGCAGGTTTAGCAGGTTTTCACGGTGTCCTTTATTAATGCCCTCAAGCCTTGTATTCAATACCTTTGCCGCATTTCGTTCACCACGATTTCGTTATGGTGATGGTGAAACTTAAGATGATAAAAGTCTGCTATGAGACGTGTCACCTGGTGATGACGGGGCAGAATCGTAGGGCGCTTTACCGGGTAACTAACTCCTTCTATTGCATCGATTCTTCCTTGTACTCTCAAGATTCCATATTCGTCTAAGAAGGGAGAGCATTTGTAAATGCTACTTTTCGGAGATATATTTCCACCCGCAATAAGACATGAGATCTCTTCGTAATAAATTTCCTCTTGACAATTGCGAATAATAACACATTCGTATCCTTCGACGTCTAGCTTACTCAACCAATTAAACATTTTGGAAGACTTCTATATCTTCAACGCGATTTTGTTGAGGAAGCGTATTACATAGCCTTGGGCGTTTCTTAGCCTCTCCCACCTACAGAATCTATCAGAATCGGGGCTAATGATCTTAAGAGGTGACATCGTTTTTCGTATTAACTCCATATGAAACAGAGGTTCTGACTCACAGACTAGATTTCCCTTCGGCCATTAACTTTCAGGAAGGGTTAAAAAATGAGGGCCCTTAAACCATCGGGCGTCCGAGTCTAACACCGGTTCCCTCGACCACTTGGTACCTTCGTCGGCCACGTTTTCTAATGTGGGAATCCACCTCCATTCATCCACTAACGAGTCTTCCAATATTTCGCCTACCCTTACAGCAACGAACTGCTGAAATTTTCTTGCATCGGATCGGATCCAGTATAATACATTTTTCGAGTCAGACCAAAAAATCCTGCGTTCAAGGGAAACCGAAAGCTCCTTTGCCAAAAATTTTGCTAATCGTAATCCAAGAATCGCAGCCATTAATTCCAATCTGGGAATCGAAATGGGCTTCAAAGGCGCCACACGAGTTTTCGAAGCCACCAGACTGCAAACAAATACGTTCTTTCCTTCTGCGCGCAAATATGCGACCGCTGCGTAAGCGTCCATACTGGCATCGACAAAAACATGCAGCTCGACCCTCTCGGCGGAGTGAACTAAGGAATAACAGCGAGGAACACGCATATTTGTTATAGATCCTAGGCGGCTTAACCAGGTCTTCCACTTTTCCTCTTGCTCAGCCTTAATGCACTCGTCCCACATGACATCTGATCGCCATATCTCTTGCATTAGTACCTTCGCATAAATAAGATAGAATCCCAAAAGTCCTAATGGGTCAAATATTCTCATTATTAACCGAAGTATCTCACGTTTAGTTGGAGATTTATCTACACCATAAACTTCTCTCGAAAACCTATCAGAGAACGTGAACATGTCGTCGACCGGAGACCACCACATTCCCAAGATTTTCTCTTGATAGGTACTTGGGTTTTCGATATGCTTGTCCTCTTGATGAAAATGTCCGCTTAAGGCACCCAACACGGCTGTCGAGTTTGATTTCCAGCTTCTCATATCGAAACCACCGTCGGCGTGGATACCACGTACAACTGAAGCCAGTTGTATCATTTCCTCCTCTGTATTTGCACTTTGAAGCCAGTCATCTACGCAGGTGTTTTCGATTATCGCATCTACCGCGGCAGGCTGATGAAGGCGAACATGAGACTCCGAACGTTATTACCTGCATGATATATATATCGGGATCTCTCGATTTGTCTCCCTCACGCGATAAAAATTTCTGCGCAGCTTGGTCGTCTTTATTCACTAATACTTGATGATACATTTCGCGAATATCGCCACATAAGACGATTGGCTTTTCCCTAAATCGGATTAGTATGCCTACAAGAGACTTCTGAGATCTGGGCCTTTCATAAGAAAGGAATTTAGGGACATATTAACAGCCGCTGCCGCATCCCACACCAGACGAGTTTTGTTTTTGTTAACCTTAGCAACAGTAAAAATTGGAATATACCACGATTTATCACTCTGGCATGAATCATGCTTACCAAGTTTTTTCACATACCCTTTGCGCTCGTATTCTGCATTGGTAGTCATAAGAAACAGTTTCAAACCAGGATCGCGTGTCATCTTTGCCTCTAAACACTGCAGCCTGCGGCTTGCCATTTGAAAGGAGTCGGGTAGTTTTACGTTGTCGTACTTCCACAAAAGACCCGTCTCCCATCTTCTTTCGTTAGGACGATATCTTGTTGTAGACTCCATAATTCGAAGAGAGCGTTCGTCTTCCTTTGAGATGAGGGGTTCAACTGCTCGAATTCCTACCGACTTTAAGGAAAAGTATGACTGAAGCAGCTTCTCTATACGGCCGCTATTATCGCAATCGCAAACGTGCATCACGCTCTGCGAAGTATCTTCATTGTTGCTATTCTTACCGAATACCGATCACCCTATCTCACACCTAATTGCGATGACGTTGTCTAACTCCGATTGCCGAATTTCTAGTGGTACGCAAAGTTTAATGTTGTCTAAGCTTATAAGAACTCTGGCTCGTACTGCTTCATAGGGATAAACTGGTACACTCTTTAAATGTTCACGTTCTGATTTGTCTTGTTCATCCAAAGATTGTAATGGTAAATTTAGTTTTGACACTGTACGAGCATTATGCAGATAGAAATCTGGCGCTCCTCTATTCTGAGCTGATATTTTCACTCTGTCTTTGATTTTAATTCATTCTGAGTTATGTCGCCCGTCCATTGCAGACAAAGCTCTTTCTGTGGGCCGTCTAAACCCAACTCGTTTGCTAAACTGTGCACTCGTCAAATGCAATGATATCAACTCGTTGGTGCATTAACCTATAACGTCTCCAATCTAGCTTAAGGTCATAAGGCAACTTGGGCAGCAAATCGTTGAGCAACATTGGGTCATTTGAATAAGTGTCTAACCCGATTGCTTGCATGTTCGTTCTGTAGTTTTGAACGGCCAATGCAAAATTAATTAAAGTATCCATTTTATTCATCCTTACCTCTGGGTATTGTCTTAGCTTAACTTCCAATGTTTGCTGTATTACGTCGGCGCGGCCATATAACATGCGCAAGGTTTCGAGTGCAAAAGGAACTGTGCTCGGCATCATGAGCTTTCCCCGTACAGCTTCCAGAGCCTGACCTCTTAGGCATTTTTGTAGACGAATCAAGCTCTCTTGTTTGCTAAAACCACAGCGCTCTGTAGATTGCTGGAAATTGGTGATAAAAATTGGCCACTCCTCCGGGTTACCCGAAAATAGCGGTAGATCCTTTGAAATTACATGTCGTGCAGAAATATGAGATGCAGACAACGTTATGTCGTTCTCCGAGTTGTGTCCATATTGCCAAAGGAAGCGTTGGAAAAATTTGGTAGGTTATGGTATGACGCTGGCGGTAAAGCGCTATCATATTGGTTAGAGCCATTTGGAAAATTCCGAAATGTGTTTGGTTGGTAACCAATAAACGGTTGCGAAGAACTTATCGGATAATGTAATGAAGCTGTCGGCACGTCTATGGGAAATCTGTTTGAACGTGCTCCGCAAATCTGTATACCAGAGAATAAGGACATGCCTTCCCGGTGGTTGCCCGATATGCTGAACACGGGACCCAGATTTTGTGCGAATGCATTTGATACGTTTGTGTCGCTAGATACAGTATTCTGCGAAGAAATTTCAGAAAAAATTCCAGAAGAACAAGTAGTCGTATGCATTTGTTGTACATAATTGCGACCAATCACGCCGGTCGTTGCGGGAAAATTTTAAGAAAGGCTGTAATTAGTTAATTCAAGAGGTGGAAAGTTACTTTGCGGATGACCGCATGTCAAAAACGGTCGATGGAACATACTGACAGTAGGTTTATTACGCAACCCCATTTCCGACGACTGTGTTCCCAGTTCTAGCGACGCATCGTTACGAATAGATATAGGTGGCAGTGAACTAGAAACATAGCTGCTAGAACTGGTACCCCATCTTACTTGCCGATTACTTTCAATACTTGCGGCGTCTCTGGCAATATTTGCTTGTGCAGAACGTGCTCGCTTTTTAGGATTTTCCCTTTCTTTGAGCAAAGTTCCCGCCCGAGTTCGCCGAGGTGAAGGATCACGTGACGACCCTTCCGATGGTTGATGTACAGGTGAGGTTGCTTGCAAGGGTATTGGTGTAGATGCGACGAATGTTTGAGTGGCATTAGTACCAGCCACAGTTATTGCAGGTGCCTGTGCTTCAGTGGACGCGCAAACAGTAGACAAAGCTGTGGCGCCGGTTGGAGCGATTTGGCCATCCAAGTTAACAGTGGCTGCATTTTGGTCAACCGAATGCTGTTCTATCTGAACATTCATTTTCGTTTTTCAGGTTATGATTACACGTGCCTATTCGATCGTTTACAAGATGCGGAAGCATAAAAGTATTTTAGATTATTGGAGAGGGTGCGAATCAAATCAAAAAACGTATTTTCAGCGTATCCAATTGCTGGTAGTAATGCTAAAATCTATATTTATTTAATTTATTAACAGTTCAAATATACGTATATATTTTGCAAGATTCTTACACTTATATTTTTTCGTGCTAAGAAGCACCCTTCTCCAATCAAGTTAGAATCCAAAAAGAGCGAATTGTATTCACGAACGTAGGGAAAGCAATTGACAGCTCAGCTAGGTAAATGCAAAGCAGCGCAAAAGAATTAAATGTTTTGTAAACGTAGGCAATACATTCACAGCTAAGCAGAAGTTAGGTAGCGCAAAGAGAGCGAATTGTATTCGCGAACGTAAACAAAAGCAAACTTAGATATACAACGCCGTTCAGTCTCGGTGTACGGCGTTAAACTGGAAGCGGCGTAACACATGCCTTTTTAAATTGTGAGCTTTTATGGCCGTGGATTTGCTGCAAATTATTCGTAATTAAAATTCGGTATGTTTTATCTTTAATATCTAACACAGTTTTTTCATTCTATTTTTGATTTTTTTTTAATGAATCCTGTAATGAACTGTTATAACTATAATTACAATTTTTGTAATATTCTAATCAACAAAATACCCGATAAAGGAACACTATTTTCATCTTAAAAATTCTCTTTGGTTTTAGCTAATTGTAGTTTCGCTCCTTTGTTCCATGAATAATAATTCCTTCACCCCTGTCATATCAATTAATTTAACTTAAAAGCAAAATGTATTTTATTTTATCGAAAAAACTATATTGTACTATTCACGTAAGCGTGCCTTTCAGGTTATCAACTCATTTAGTCTTTTTTTTACTGTATTACATAACTCAAATACATACGTTAGACAAAAATAATTTTTAAACAGATAACTTGATAAGCAGGCTAACGTGAATAGCCCATATATTTTATTTTCTCCTTAGTAAAGGCTAGTAATATTATCAATGGGATAGTTTTTGACTCAATCGCGCAAGAACGGCAGGACAGATTTGTATGAAATTTGGCACACATATAGCCAATAGTCTTGAAGGATCTACTAGCTATATGCTTTTGAAAACGCGGGAGTTCCCCGCCCCCTAGGAACAGTTATAATTGAACTATTATATTTTTTCGCCTTTGTGAGTGAATCACGCCAGAATGGATGCACGGATTTTGATGAAATTTGGGACACAGATAATAGTATACTGGCGAAATTTTTTACGAACATGGAAATGGGGGGCCGGTCCCACGACCCCTTCGAATAATTACCTTTTAATCATTTTTACACATTATAACTTTAAGTATACTGACCTTCACCAATATTACAAACTCAATTGGTCAAATAAGTGGAACAAAGTGAGCAGTGACACCCTGCGCCCCCTCGCCCCCCTCCCCCCGCATCTGGTGCAATATCTATAAATTGTTATAACTCAATATAAATTTTCTCCTATATTATTAATGTGGTGCTCTCCGTCTCCTCCAGCCATCCTCCCTCCAGAAAGTGTTTTTATCATCACGCTTTTATTAGCTTTACCTGTACGTTTGTTTGTAACTCTTCATCCGCTTCAACGCGCCTGCTGCCTTATTAACATGCTTTTATAATTAGCTTCACCTTATTTGTAATCCCGTCAGAGTCACATCGAGACCCTTCCGGGATCATTTCTCGATGGTTTTCGGAATCCGTCCGGGATCCCGTCAGGGTCATTTCGGGACTATTTCGGGATCATATGGGGAGCCTGCCGGCATCATTTCTGGATAGTTTTCGGGATCCCGTCGCGGCTATTTTGGGACTTTTTCGGGACTAGTCCGGTATCATTTGGTGATCCTTCCGGGATCATTTCCAGACTATTTTGGGATCATTTGAGGAGCCTTCCGGCATCATTTCTGCATGGGTTTCGGGATCCGTCCGGCATCCCGTCGGGGTAATTTCGGGAATATTTCGGGACTATTTCGAGATCATTGGACTCTTCCGGTATAATTTCTGTATAGATTTCAGTATCCATTCGGATCTCGTCGGGGTTATTTTGGGGCTTTTTCGGGAATATTCCTGTATCATTTGGGGATCCTTCCGGCATCATTTCGGGACTGTTTCGGGATCAATCTGGATGGTTTTCAGGTCCGTCCGGGATCCCGTCGAGGTCATATCGGGACTCTTGCGGTATCATTTTGGGACCCTTACGGGATTGGTCCGGCGTCCGGTTGGGATAATTTCGGAACTTTTTCTGGACTATGTCAAGGTCATTTAAGTACTGGATGGTTTTGGGATCCGACCAGCATCCCATCGAGATTATTTCGGTATCTTTTCGGTACTATTTAGGGATCATTTTGGGACCATTTCGGGGGAATTTCTGAATGATTTTCGGGATACATCCGGGATCCCGTCAGAGTTATTTCGGGACTACTTCGGGATCATATGGGGATCCTTCCGTGATCATTTCTGGATGGTTTTCGAGATCCCGTTAGGGTAATTTCGGGATGATTTTGGGACTCTCCGGCATCATTTCTTGATGGTTTTCAGAATCCATCCAGGTACCCGTCAGGGTCATTTCGGGACTATTTCGGGATCATATGGGGAGCCTGCCGGCATCATTTCTGTATAGTTTTCGAAATCCATCTGAGATCCAGTCGGGGTTATTTTGGGACATTTTCGGTTTCCTTCCGGGGCATTTCTGGATCCCGTCATGGTCATTTCGCGAGTATTCCGGGGCATTTGGAGATCCTTCCGGGATCATTTCTGGATGGTTTTCGGGATTTGTCCGGGATCCCGTCGGCATCATTTCTGGACTATTTTGGTATCATTTTGGGACCCTTCCGGGATCACTTAAGGACTCTTCGAAACCGGTAGTTGAGCACGCATGCCTTTTTAAATTATGAGCTTTTATGGCCATGGATTTGCAGCAAGTTAATCGTAATTAAAGTTCGGTATGTTTTATCCTTAATATCTAACGCAGTGTCTTCGTTCTATTTTTGATTTTATAAATAAATCCTGTAACGAACTGTTATAACTCTAATTACACTTTTTAATATTTTAACCAACTCAATGACCGAAAAAGCAACACTATTTTCATCTAAATGTTCTCTATGGTTTTAGCTAATTGTAGTTTCACTCCTTTGTTCTATGAATAGTATGTAATTCGTTTACCCCTGTCATATCAATTAATTTAACCTAAAAACAAAATGTATTTTTTTTAATTCGAAAAACTGTATTTTGCTATTCACGTATGCGTGCCTTTCAGGTTATCAGCTGATTTAGTAATTTTTTTTACCCTAGTACAAAAATAAAATACATTGACAAAAATAAATTGTAAGCACATTTTTGCCCATTGTGAGTGCCCTCAGTAAGTACAGGGTGGCGGCAAATTCGATTAGCCCCATTACCTCCTAGTGGTCCTCAACGAACCACTTGTTTTCCCTGACGAACCCAAGACGAAGCGGGACGTCCACCTTCCCAACTTCTGCCAGGCTGTCAAAGAAGCGTGAGCCCAGAAATCTGAGCCTTCTTCTTTGAAGCGCCGGACATCGGCGATCGGTGTGATAGCACAATGCCCTGTGATGACATCCGTAAGTACCCTCACCGTAGATTTGTTCGGTTTGAGAAGGAAGCTGGTGCCTTTCCTATGCAAGAATGGCCATAAAGACCTTGAGACTTCGCAGTCAACCCTATTGGTCCATAGCATGTTCGTTGCCCTGTTCTCATATTCTTCGATTCTCCCTAGGAGATAACAGAGCGGCGGTCGGACGGAGCTGCCAACATTACTTATGTCTAAATCGGAACCTTTCCTAGCCATCTCATCCCCGAATTCATTCCCTTCAATGCTGCTGTGCCCAGGCACCCTGGAACGGGAGACATTGTGATGACTTATAAGACCTTGGAGCAGCTTTGCCGCTCTGTCTATAGCATAGACATCGACTTGTTATACACTGCATACATCAGGAAGTCGGAATGATTGGATTAACTGCTCCCTTGAAGGATGTCGTATGTTCTGAACCTGAGAGTCCAAAACCCTGTGATGTGGTCTGTTTTGGATGTTAGGTCGGTTATTATTCCGTTTAATTTCCCCTTCGTCATATCATCCAGAGTCTTTGCGTGTCCGTGATTAGCTGATTTCCACATGTTGGATTCTCTTAGTCGTAGAGCTCTTCTAGCGGCTAATCCCCGCACGAAGACTTGTTGAGGCGTCAAGTTAAAGATTACATTTAGTGCTTCCTGAGTTGCGCTGCTCACGGCGCATGACATTCCCAGGCATGCCAGCCTTTGTACCTTCCCGATCCTCTGTTGATTACTCCTTTTGTATAGCGCCTTCCACCAGACCAGAGCTCCATATGTTAGTATCGGTCGAATAACTGTGCTGTACATGCCACGAATAACATGTGGTGCCAGTCCCCAGTTCCGTCCAAAAGCCCTTTTGCAGGCGTAGTATGCTGCATGAGCTTTCTTTGATCTCATTTCAACGTTCCTTCTCCAGCTTAATTTGGAGTCGAGTATAATGCCAATCTATATTTTGCTTCCGAAGATAGGTTTAACGTTGTGCCGTTTAGCCTCGGTAAGTTAAAGGGGGGTATCTTTGTCTTAGTTGTGAACAATACAAGTTCGGTTTTTGTTGGGTTTACCCCCAGCCCATTTTGCCCTGCCCATCGCGAAATGTCGCAAAGTGCCGATTCCATGAGTTCGCTGATAGTTGGCAAGAATTTGCTTGTGATCAGAATCACTGAGTTATCGCTTTTCTGCTACAAATTTCAAGAATTTCGTTGACCACCAGTATCCAGAGAAGAGGCGATAGCACCTCGCCTTTGGGGTGCATCTGGTGGTCATTTTGCCAATAGAACCAATCCCTAAAGTCGCGTCGACAACTCTACTCCTAAGCATTGAATCGATTCATGCAACTATAGAACTTTGGGTTCTATATCGTGTAAGAGCCTTGCAGATGGCCTCCGTCTGCACGTTGTTGAAAGCGCCCTCAATGTCGAGGAAAGCTACCAACGTGTATTCCTTGCAGCTTAGTGAGATCTCGATGGCACTGACTGCCTCATGAAGGGCGCTTTCAACTGATTTGCCTTTTTGGTATGCGTGCAGAGCTGCATCTATCAGCCAGAGATTGGCATTATTTATAATATGTAGATCCATAAGTCCCTCCAGTGTTTTAAGGATAAAGAAGGAGAGGCTCATTGGTCTATAGTCTTTGGCTTCCGAGTGGTTTCCTGCTTTGGGAATGAAAACCACTCGGACATTTCTCCAGGCTTAGGGTACATAACCATCTTGCAGGCATCTTGTGAAGGTGCCGTGTAGATGTGGTATCAGTTCGTCAAAAGCGGCTTGTAACTGTAACGAACTTCTCCCGAATGCTGCCATTTACTAATGAAAAAGGGTCAGGCGCATGCTTCCGAGACGGGTCTGCATACCTTGCTATGCTACGGTCTGGCTCAGAGAAATGGGAGTGGGCTTGTCTCGGTCACATACAGCGAAATTCGTATGAAACAAAATTTGTATGCAGGATATTTAACACTACTTACCTCATGAACGGAGATAAAAATACAAAAAAAAAAACAGCGAAACTCAAGCAGCGAAACAAAAATAATATATTACAACAGCGGAATCAAAATGGTTCATTGCAACCAGCGACGGAGGGATTGGAAAGATGGCATTTTCCCTCTTCGTCTTTACCCACCCAATCTGTTAATGTACCCTGACTTTACGTACATTAACCCGAGACAACATTTAAACCTGGTATACTAACCTTTCCCTACATTTCGTCATCCGAATAAATGAATCAGGAATCCATTTTTAGTTTACACTACAAAGATTTCTTACATTTATTGAAATAATAGTAATAGCTAACATTATTAGATCAAGTAATTTGAAGGTATGAATATAACACAAAAAAAATTAATCCATCCTATTCTCAGTATTTAGGTATTTTTATCAATTTACTCAAAAGCCAATTACTTCCTAAGATTAAAAGATATATAATTAATCGATATATTTAATATTCGAATATACGAGCTCTCGATGGTTTGGTCCGTTTATAATAATAGCTTTATATATACTTATATAAATTTTAATTTCAAACATTCGTAAATTTCTTTGGGAAATCTTATTATTTGCAAATTCCCTCAATATATGGGCTATGTTTTGAGTTATGAACTCGATTTTGGTGCTAAAATAAAATAAGCATACGCAACGACTAAAGACACGAACTCGCCCACAGGTAAATGAAACAGGTTGTGAGTGTATTAACTTTATGTTCAAACGCAATCACTTAGATTTTAAATCGCTGTTCAAAATGTCAAGGCAAAAAGGGATATTTTCACCTAATTATTACCCATAGAATGACATATATTCGCCTAATCTAACATGTCGACCAATGTTTCTACTATAAAAAAATACAATATGTATGTAATTGAATTATAACTTGTTTTTCTTTCTACTTACTTGGTCTCCATCGATCCGTCGCGACGGTGCACAGTGGCCAATTTGGCTTCGCTAGCGGCATTTTATTCATAGCTTCCAAAGTAAAGAAGTTATCTTCAAAATTTTTTTTCTCAATTCAGAAAAAAATCAAACAATTTTTGGAAAAAAAATTAAATGTTTTTTTTTAATTTTTAATTTTTTATTTTTAATTTTTAATTTTTTTTTAATTTTTTAATTTGTTTTTAATTCAATAAACATTTTCCACCATATATTCATATATAAAATAAGAAAAAAATTGTCAACTCAAAAAGAAACCATATTATAAAAGAAATATTAATCAGATTCTTCAGTATCACATTCAGAGAAATCATCTTCAAAATGATGCATTATAAGCAAGCTTTTAACTTCCTTATCGAAACTAATATTTCTGGAATAGGAAATTGATGAGCCGTTGGACAATGAAGATATTAACGGATCGGAAGAAACAAAAAGAGCGTTAATTATATCTTCCATTGTATTTTTTCTGCAATTTTTTCTGGTATTATTTTCACGGATGCACAGTGGCCAATTTGGCTTCGCTAGCGGCATTTAATTAAAATTTTCAAATTTGAAAAACCGTTAATTTTTTTTTAACAATCGATAACAAATACATTCACTAGATTTGTATCGATTTTTAAAAGCTCAGCTTACAGCTGATGAGATATGATACTGTGAGCTGTCGACAGTATCGTGTAGAAGAAGGTCGATTGTTTTTCCATAAAACTGTCGGTCCGTTCTGCACTTGCAGTGGTTCTATACAAATTGAAAATAAATATTGGTCTCTCATGTTTCCTTCGCAGTCGTTAAATTTTTGCCTATATGTGGAATGGCCGCTGCTGCCATCACAACCCCATTTGTAGACAGCAGTTAAATGTTCTAGATGGGATTTCAAAACTTTCAGAGTGTGCTTCCATGATCCTGTTTATTGTATGGTCCACAAGACTTTGTAGTGGCACTTCAGCATAATAATCAGTGACTGTAATGTCACTAGGATAGCACTTTTTTTTGGCGAAGCGTAATTTTTCGTAGGATAGATATATATCGGCGTTTTGGTTTTTTTCTGCTTTCTTATTCAAGTTCCAAGTGTATCTGGTACGTCCAAGATCTACAAATAGCGCAAGCGCTTTATCGTCCGAAAATTTGGATGGAAGGGGCTTTGGTTTGTTTATATTTTGTATTACCTTTCCGCTATACTCCTCATCGCCATTTACCATTTCTACAACTTTGGAAGCACTGCGCTTTCCAGCTTTATATAAACTGCAGCTTGCAGCTACCAACAATCCTTCACATGACACTTCCTCTGTAAGCCCTGACATCTTATTGACTTGCGTTTTTCTGCAGCACTTGGAAAGCTCTTTTTCCGGCCGTCCAATATTTTCATTTGCTTTTTTTCCCAACAATACCAATGGTGTATCTAGCCATTCTTGGTTAATTTTTTCGAAAAACACCTTACTTCTGCCACAGGCCTTCCACTTTTGGATAAGCCTACTGTTTAGGCCCGACGCCTAAATTCTCATTAATTTGCGCCACCCTAATAGCACCATATTATCGACGCCTAGTTCGCCCACCTGCATGTATATGTGTACATAGTTAGGGTTATGTTGTCCGTACACATATACATGCATGCCGGTACAACTATGTGGGGAAGCTTCCCCTTAAAACCGGAGACTTTTTCCGCGGTTCAACGGTTGTCCTCGACAAGGCAACCGTCTACTTTTCCAGCGATCGTTGAGCGAACTACAACCAGGCGTCCGAGGAGCCCCGCCACATTTTATTACAAAAGGTAAATTATTGTACTAATTTTAATTTTCACTTCAAATAAAATCATCATTATAACGAGAAATATCTCTCGCCTCCTTTTCTTTTCTTTTTAAATTTAACCCAAACGCAATTGTGGTGCCTCCACTCCGTTGCCGAGTTTGCGACACACCACAATTGTTCACCTACTAACAAAATTGCGCAGTTTCTTTCCATTTTTGCACTGCTCCTTCTGAGTATAAGTAATTTTACTCAAAACGGTACCAAAAACATAATTTTCTACGGCGAGAAACTTCTTGGTGGGGATCGCTTCTTCATGCCATATTAAAAAAAGGGTGCGTTTTGACACAGACATTTTGCCTAAAAAGTACAATAAATTGAAGGCTCGCAGGTACTCGCAGTTCATTTTGGACATTTTGGACACACAATGGTTTACACATATAGGAAAATTTAAAATTACACTGAATCTAGGTGAATTTTGAAAGTTCTACTCCACGAAAAACAGGTGTACGTTACAATGGGCGAGTTGCTAATACACTTAAACACGATTACGTTTTATAAATAACATAAGTATACACAGATCACAACCACAGTTTTTTTTATATAATACATACCTTGGCGTTAGTACATAACAAAACTTTTAATGAAAATAATAAAATTTGCAAGTTTAACACGAATACGAAAACGATGATCAAAAAGGCGGAAATATTTTGCACAACACTTGCAGAAACATGTGCTGACTTTGACAGCTCACAGCTGTTATCAGCTGTAAGCTGAGCTTTTAAAAATCGATACAAATCTAGTGAATGTATTTGTTATCGATTGTTAAAAAAAAATTAACGGTTTTTCAAATTTGAAAATTTTAATTAAATGCCGCTAGCGAAGCCAAATTGGCCACTGTGCGGTGAGCTCAGCGACGATGATGAGAATGTTTTAAGTTCGTTGTATCATGTCTAGCGTCCATGTCTGCTAGTGCTGTAATTAATTTGGAAATTACACTGGCATCATGTTAGAATGCCTATTTGGGCATCATTAGTAAATCAAATGGTTTTAATTATAAAAAAAATGTACTAACGAACTTAAGAGGGCGAGCCTATTTACGGTATTAACTACGAGATCAACACTTAAAATTTTATACCGAAAGTGCGAGTTTATATGAATTTTCTTTTTAAATTCTAACAATTGCAAAAAAAAACTATCACGGAATAATCGTAAGACGGACAAAGAAAATGGTTACCATCATACTCTACATTCGCAATCATATTGCACTAGATATTTTACATAGAAAATTTAGTGAATCAGCATTAAAATTCTTTAACTCTAATACTATTTTCACACAGACGGCTTATTGAATAATAAAGGCAATTTTCTACATTAAGACGCTTATTGAGCTCAATCTTCCCTACAAAATTCGAATCTATTATTATTTCATTAGTAGCTAATCGAATGCCTAATGAAGTCAAAAGCACAATGCAACTCTGTTGGCGCCCTTCCGCTTCTTAGTTTTGGTGTGTTCAATGCTTAAAAATGTCATTTGTCAAAGTAAATGTCATTGTCTGCATGGCGGAACGATACAAGGTGGCCGCATTGAACAGCTGATTATAACCTTTTTTATTTGACTTGATACATCAACTACCGGCGCAGTACGATTTTGACATTTGTCCATCGAATTTACAAGTACATGGAATTTTGTTTGTTTGTAGGTATGTCAGCATGCTGCCACCTTGTATCGTTCCGCCATGATTGTCTGTCATATAGCATTGTCATTTTATTCGCTTGACATTTCATCCTTCATACTAATCGAGCAGTTACTTCTGTGTGAAAGCAAAAAATTTTCGATTTCATTAGAGGGTGAAATGAGATCATTAAGTTTCTGTGTAAAAACAGTATAAATCTAAATTATCGGGAAAGCAATATGTTGACCATCTCGACGTTTGCTAGGAATCTCGGCATTGGAGGGTTGATACATATATGTTGCGGTTGATCCTTCACCCGCGTGATGATTTCATTCAAATTTCCTTCTTATTTTTCGTTTCACTTTTTCTAAGTTAGGTGGGCTCGTTGGCCCCTTTACTCATTCATACACCTCTTTCACACTGCTTTTAGGTGTCATCCATTGGTGCCCATTTTCTATTGCCAATTTTCCCAATGTTCTCAAGATATAAATGCACTCAAACGCGCTTACAATGCATCGACATTTTTTTTTTTTTCAATTTATAGTATTTTTCCCAATAACTCGCAGTTGATGCAATGCACTTTTCACTTTACCAATTCAGTAAATAAAATTTCTGGTTTTCTTATAATTTAAATACGAGATAAATGGCAAAAACCTCAATTGGTATTTGATTTTTCAGTTTTTACAATCAAATTATTTTGACACAGCAACATAGACTCCCTTTAATGTAACTGCACACGTTCTGTATTAAACTGTTACACTCAAACGTTAAATATTGAACTGCCCAACTATTTATAACAATGACAATAAACTTTGGGTCTAACACCATTTCACCATTTTAAAGCTATTTTGACGTGAAAACTTGATTTCAATCATCAAGCAGTTGAATTCGTGAATTTTTCGGTAAAATAATTTCTTTACTTTCAGGTTTGCTAGCGGTATGCGTTGCGCTAAACCTGACGACGTTCACCATCCAAACTTCAATTCAAAACTCAATTTCTTAAACTTTGGCCTACGCCTTCAAAGCCTTTGCTTCTACCGGGAGTTTTCCCGTTTTCCATATCTTCTCTCCTTAGGTATAGGTCAAACGGAATCATCGCCTGATCTTCCCGTTAGACATTGTTCTTATTTTCTTATCTTCTTATTATACTTTTGTACAGCCATATCAGACAATGACTTCTTTACTTGAATCGAGAGATGAGAAATACCGTCATGGATGACGCCATCCAAATTTGCTTCACAAAAAAACAGGATTATGCCAGCATAAATTCGTATTGGTACAAAAAGTTGATTGAAGATTTGCGTCAACCATAAATAAGTCATCTACGTAACTGTCGACCGTTGAGTAGCAAACAACCAAAGCTAAAATTTTATATTTCCCCATATCCTCCTCTTAGAGTTTGAACTTGGTACTTTTTTCTGTCGGGTGCTTCGCCCTCTCTCCCCTGGCGTATCTAGGCTATCTCATCTGAAATACGGACAGAGATTGTTCTTGGTAATCCGATCCAGATTGGGACTGTTATTATATGATCGAAATCTACTATATCTCGAATAGAGGAAAAAAATCTTCCAGTTTCTTGTAAAAAACAAAGAACAAAAAAAAGGACAGATGAAGACTAGTTTGGCATAGCATTCATATCTTCCAGTTTCTTGTAAAAAACAAAGAACAAACAAAAGGAGATGAAGACTAGTTTGGCATAGCATTCATACTGATTGTGCGATAGCTTGCATCATTGGATTTTCTGCATGGTATGTAGGTATGTATGATTTGTGCCTTAACATCATCTAGTAGTTCTCTGTTCCACTAGTTGAGCGCCACCTTCGTTATGCGCATGGGCGGGTTTTCCAAGTATTAGTGCATGGTCACTAATTCCAATCTACATATACATATATACCTATATGTGTACCTACAATTGTACAATATCAAGTGGGTGTGTTAGTGATTGCCTTACCTGGGCTTTTAAGTTACGCTCGCCCGCTCACAAGCAATTAACTTTGTTGGTTCGTCAGAGCACATCGACGCTAAGTATATTTTTATGTTGTTGCACTGAGCATTGGTCGTGACGAACTTTTCGAACCAATGTTCGATACAATACAACAAACAAGTTGATCTGCAACACACAATTATAATTGTTGCTGTGATAATGATATCGCATATTACGTCGAGAGGCTAATATCATTGTGATGCTCGTCACATAACTTAGCCGGCAACACACCATTCGATCGGTCCCGCCGATTTGTAGGGTTCGAATGATTTTATAGCGCATGATATATATCCCGATCAACGATATCCGTGACGTCGATTTCCGGAGGATATGTGCGGTTTTCTGACATCGTCGTGCCTGTCGTTTCCGTGCGTGCCGGAAAGTGTGTCTCCATCAAGACCTCTGGAGTTTCCTGACTGGAGACGGTCCATAAGCCATCAGACTTCCTTATACTATTAGGGGCTGAACTAGATCCTGTAGTATTTTGCGAAGTCTTGATGCCTCATTTGTCGTCGCCAAGTTCTCACAGTATTGTTCGCATGATATCTTTTTGCCTCCCTGATGCAGCTTTTGTATTTGTTAAAGCTACATCTGTAGGCATCCCAGTCCTCTTCCAGCCGGCTATGTTTGGCTTTGTTGAAGAGTTTTCTTGTGTTGACCTGAGTTGTCTTAGCTCTGTGTTCCACCACGTAGTTCTAGGTCTTACCCCTGGTCAAGTAAGTAAGGGATAACAGAGTTCAAAAGAGCTTGTCAATATCGTTTTCAGTCGGTTTACCTCTCCCGTCTGACTGCCATTTCCGTGGATGCCAGTTTGTGAGATACTACTTCAGAATATTTGTTCAGTCTGTTTTCTTGGATTTCTATATGGCCGGGGAACTTCCACTTCAATATCGATGTTGAAGAGTATCCTACTGTGGTCCGAGAAGGAGCAAGCTTCTGACACTCTCCAGTCATCGATTCTTACAGTGGAAGAGTCTGTGGCCAGGGTGGCATCGATGACTTACTCTCTAATTCTATTCCTAAACGTTGGCTGGTTGCCTTTGTTGCATACAATTAGGTTAGTAGGAAGTAAGTAGTCAAAAATGGACTCACCTCTTGCGTTTGTGTCGCTGCTCCCCCCATAGCTCATTATGTCCGTTGGCGTCGCAGCCGATGACAAGGCCGGTTCTATGCGTTTCAGGTCTCGATTGTGGCATATCCCCCTCGTACGGGAAGTATGCGGACGATAGCAGCAGCTTGCGCCCCTGCTTTTTTTCGCATACTACAGTGACGAGGTCTCCGTTGCAGTGCTGTAGAGATAAATATATTCATATTTTTCTTAGCTACAATGCATGCTCTAATTTTACCGTCTTGTGGTGCAAGTAGACGGTAGCCGTCTAGCCCTAATCCGCAAACCCTGCCCCTAACCAGCCATGGTTCTTGGATTAGAGCTATGTCCACTAGGGTGGGTCGATTTGTATGGACGAAAGTTAACTGATATCGTGCCATCGATTTTTCGATAAGATTTGGGCCCAGGGCAAAAAGTTCCACTACGCATACCCAAAAAAACTATTTTTAGAGCCTGCGAAATTTATTTTTTTTGAATTTTTTCGACTCGAAAATTATTTTTTTGGGTATGCGTGCATGCGTGGTGGAACTTTTTTTCTCAGCCCAAATCCTATCGAAAAATCGATGGCGCGAGCGAGGCGGAAGCTGAGTGGTGCAAATTAATCTGCACCACCGCGAGCTTCTCCCTTTACTGTATCTGGCCTGTCAACCGGCACAAAGACCTTAAGGGAGCCCCGCCCAAACCTAACGACCCCTTTGAGCCTCCTTATGGCTTGCAGGGATGTTCGATCTATTGCGATCAGTAGGTCGCCGCCCGCCCTCGTCTTCAGCTCTTTGTTCTTCTTGCCCAGTAGTTTCAGTATGCACTCCGTTGCCGTTACTGGAGGTGGCATCCATACTGAGACCACCGGACGAAGGGGGAAACTGAAGCAGGGAAAACCTCCAACTGTGCTCCCGGCCAAAGAGCGCCCAAGCCGTTGACTGCCTTCGTTAAGAAATCCACAGATTTCTTGTTACAGCAGCCGACGACCTTTACGCCCTTCTGCCAGCCCGCCCAATCGAAGGATAACTCATCGCTTTCCACCTCGAGCATCCTCTCCATTAGCTTGCCCTCTACAAACAGCCATCTTACCGGCGTTATATCCCCGTCAGGGTTGATTTTGTCGATGATGGCTACTTGTAGACCTGAAGGGCTGTCGAAGATAGGTTAGAGGTTTCCGCTTTTTCCACTCCTTTTCTGGTTCCTCATCGAATCTGATCCTCTTCCGGCCTTGTACGCCCATCGATCCGGTCGGGGACGCTTGGTTAGCGTCCTTGCCCTGATCGCCTGACGCTTTCCGGCCGTTAGCTTTAGCAGCGTTAGTTGCCTTGAACTTTGCTACTACCTTCCTGTGCTTCCTAATAAGTGCCTATTCTCTCACAGTGAGAGTGGCAGGATCTTTCTTCAGCATTTTCCGAAGGTAGTAGGAAGAGTTTTCGTAGCCATGCAGGGCTTTCTGCTCCCTCCTTACCTTCTCTGAATCTGACCCTTTGTCCTTCGCAGTTCCTGTCGTCTGGGCTTGGTCATTCAGCAGAACGCTCTCAACCTCGGAGTCTATTTCATCGTCGTCGCTCACCAGTGATGATAGTTCATCCTCGGTGGCGCAGACGATGGTTAGACTCTTCAACCGAGACTTAACGCTTCCCTCAGCAACAGACTCAGATCCTGCTTTTGCCGTGCTCCACAGAGAGTGCTCGGACAGGGACAGAGCTCTTGTTTTCCCAGTAGCATTCGTAAACTGTGTAGCCTGGGGTTCCGCTCCACAACCTTCTCGCCCACCATCTATCGCCGGTACTGGGGATATGATCACCTGCACTGTAACTTTCCTCTCTTCCTTATCTGACATACCCGAAGAACCGAATTCGCCATTACCCTTGGAGTTTCTTTTAAGTTTACCACTTCTTCCAAAAGACCCAGACTCGACCGCCCCTAACCTGGGGAAAACAGACGTCGTTGTGTGCCGCCCCTGACATGGGGAACAGACGCACACGTGCCGTTAAGGCTATGTGTGCCAGGTGCCGCTCCTAACCTGGAGAAACAGACGCACCTGACGACTTATTGACCCGTCAGGGCTGTGTGTACCAGATGCCGCCCCTAAAATGGGGAAACAGACGCTTCCAGCGGACAAGAAGTGCCATCCCTAACAATGGAAAACAGTCGCACACTCGTAGCCGTTAAGGCAAAATCAGCAGTTCTTCGATGCCTCTCCACGAAGTTCGAACCATACGGGCTGAGGATGCCGGAGCATCTCCTTTTGTATGTTCAGCGCCTCGTGAAAGCGGCGTAAGCCCCCGCACCGCGCAAAGGTCCCTGCCATAGCAGAGGAGGCTAACGTGAATAGCCTATATATTTTATTTTCTCCTTACGGACTGGGCCACGGGTAAAGGCTAGTAATATTATAAATGCGAGTTTTGATGTTTGTGTGTCCAGATGCTTGTCTTTGTGACTCAATCACGCAAGAAAGGCTGGACGGATTTGGATGAAATTTGGCACACATATAGCCAATGGTCTAGGAGGACCTACGAGCTATATGTTTTTGAAAAGGGGGAAAGTCCCCGCCCCTAGGAAGAGTTATAATTGAATTATTATATTTTTTCATCTTTGTGACTGAATCACGCCAGAACGGCTACACGAATTTTGATGAAATTTGGGACACAGACAAAAGTCTACTGGCGCAAATTCTTTCGAAAATGGAAAGGGGGGGCGGTCCCACGACCCCTTCGAATAATAACTTTTTAATAATTTTTACAAAGTATAAATTTACATATACTGACCTTCACCAATATTACAAACTCAATGGGTCAAATAAGTGGAACAACGTGAGCAGTAACACCCTCTCCCCCTCCCCTCCCTTCGGTCACCCCTCTCCGCATCCGGTGCAAAATCTATTTATTTTCTCCTAAATAAATAATTTTTGTTATCTGGCTCATTCAATTTGGGAAAAACGATCGGTGGTGCCCTCCGTCTCCTCCCGTCATCCTCCCTCCAGCAAGTGTTTTTATCAGCACGCTTTTATTAGCTTTTCCTGTATGTTTGTTTGTATTTCTTCATCCGCTTCAACGCGCCTGCTGCCTTATTAACATTATTTTATAATAAGCTTCACCTTATTTGTAGCCCCGTCAGCATTTCCGGATGGTTTTGGGATCCGACCAGCATCCCAACGAGATTATTTCGGTACCTTTTCGGGACTATTTAGGGATCATTTTGGGACCCTTTCGGGGGAATTTCTGAATGATTTTCGGGATGCGTCCGTGATCCCCTCAGAGTTATTTCGGGACTATTGCGGGATCATTTGGGGATCCTTTCTGGATGGTTTTCGAGATCCCTTTAGGGTAATTTCGGGACTTTTTCGGGATCATTCCTTATTTTTTTATATTATACTAGCAGACCCGGCAGATATTGTTCTGCCCTAAATTTGGTCTATCTGCATACATTTTAATAAGCTTTTTCCGTCTGACTCTGCCCCCCCCCCCCTCTTCACTTTTTCATAATCCTGTTTTTTTTTTGTATTAGTCCGTCTTTTTCGCTTTAACTGTCTCTATCTTCGTCTAAATCTATCTCTTTCTCAGTCTCCTTCTCCTTCCCTCTTTTCTCTTATCTCAAGTTCTTCTCATTCTTCTTCATCCCTTATTGCCAGTCCAAGAGGGTGGTATCTATTTGGTTCCCATTCCGAGTCTCAGCCCACTCCGAGTCTCAGCCCCAGTCCATCTCCGGGCTACTTCCCGGAAAAACGGATCGTAAATAATAATATAGGCAAATTTATATACCAAATTTCGATCTATTATTTGTTAGTGACAATATTTGTTGTGAAGCCTGCGAGTGCACAGATCCAATAACTCCTAAGGACAGGCATCATTTACCCCTGCGTATTGAATTCAAATTCTACAATTTCTTCTCGGTACCTTTGAATAGTAAAATAACTTCTAATTATTCTCGGCGCGACTTTCCGAGTTTTAATGATTTTCTACTTGTTATAAATTGGGAGCAGTTACTTGGGGGTCTTCATACCTCAGATAGCTTTTCTAGTTTCAAATCTTGCGTGCTCAAACACTGCTTGGATTGGATTCCAGTCAAAAAGCAAAGTTTACTAAAACTGCGGAATTTAAAAAAAAAATAATCTAAAAAATTTAAACTCACAAAGAAACATATTTTCTTCTTTAAATATAAGCAATATGTAAAATATTTCAATAACTTTGAATATGGTCGCACTACTTACAATTTTTCCTAACCACTTCTTGCGAAATAAAGCACTCTTTATTTCTGTAGACTTTCATATGTTTCGTTCTTTTATTTCATTGAGCTTAGCTCAAATATTAATTACACGGGAATTTCAAATTTCTTTATAAATTTCTTGGGTTTTTCGAACTAGGAATATTAATCACAAAATACAATTTATAAAGGCAAAAACTTTCGATCGAGTACGAATTGAACTCCGTTTTGCTGCTGACGGTTGAGCCTTTGGTTTTTTACTTCTTTACGTATTTTTTTTTTTCTTTACGTATGTATATGTACATATGTATACTTAAGGTACGTACATGACAAAGAAGCGGTATTCTTCCAATTTGATTTAATAGATTTTACATTAGGGCGTTCGAATTTATGATATAAAAATTTTTAGGTGAGTATAAATTTACAGGTGAGTATGAGTTTAAGGAAAGTATATGTATATATGTATTTTATTTCATAAAATTAGTTCATTGGCTATATATACATACCTATATGAATAGTTAATTTTATAGACTTCAGGTAAGTATAAGAGTATATGTATATATAAAAATTCGAAAATGATCATATTTAAAATTCGATTAAATTTTCTTCCTCCATGTCTTCAACATGGCGCCGGGCCTGCGAAGTGGACGAATGCAGGAGTTCTTTAAGCTGATCGAGCGTACTCTTCGCTTGGTTGACTAACTTCCTCAGATTACGTTGGTTGGCGCTGCGGCTCTGTAAGCGCGCCGCTGGTCGTTCAATTGCACGCTGCCTGGTTCTTCCACGTCGATCATCACGCCTATGGCGTGTGGGTGGTGGTGTCGGACGTCGATTACGTGTTGCTGTTGCAATATTAGGCCGATGCAACAGCGTGTGATGAGCTCTGCCACAGTGGCGGCAACTGCCGGTGGAAGTGCACGTCCCTGTGGTGTGAGATGTGGCTAAGCAGTTTATGCAGTAGCGATGGACGCGTGCAGACTCATATCGCTCTGCTGGAGTCATGACCAAAAACGCATGGCAATGGCGCAAAGAGTGGGGGCGGCAACACAGCCTGCATTTTCCGCGCTCCATTATGAGCTCTGTGGAGAAATTTGAGAGAAAAGAAAAAAAAAGAAAACGAAAACAGAGGAATTAGCTGTGATATTAAAAGAGAAGGGTGGCAAGGGGATTTGGAGGTATAGGGCACAGGACGTGTGTGAGAGGGGGGCTATGCCATGGGTAATAAACATATCTTTGTAATGTTGCGCCTAATTGTGCCGTTCTGGGTGTGAATGTCGACGACGCGAACATTCTCGTCAGGTCCTACGTGTAGGTTTGAAATTCGACCTAGTCGCCATTCGTTGGGAGGCAGAAGGTCGTCTTTGATGACGACTAGGTCCCCTACCTTGACGTTGGGTTCTCGGGCCTTCCATTTTTGACGCTTATGCAATTCCTTTAAATATTCATTTTTCCAGCGATTGCTGAATTGATGGTGAAGGACTTTCAGTTTTTGCCATCGGTGCAGGAGGCTAAGATTGTCGGGATTGGGTTCTGGGAGAGACAGCAGGGGGGCTTCCCGCAAAAAGTGGCCTGGGGTCAAGACGAGTAAATCATGGGGGTCTTCGGACTTTGGAGAGAGCGGTCTAGAATTGAGGACCGCTTCAATGCGAACTAGAAGTGTCGAGAACTCTTCAAACGAGAATTTATGGTTTCCGGCAACTTTGTGGAAGTGTATTTTGAAGCTCTTCACTGCTGCTTCCCAGAGACCGCCCATGTGAGGAGCGTAAGGGGGGATGAACTGCCAAGAGAGGCCATGCAGAGCGTATTTGTCGGCTATGTCCGAGGCGGCTTCACTTAGAAAAGACGATAGTTCTTTCTGAATTGCTCGTTGAGCCCCGACGAACGTTTTTCCATTTTCTGACATCATCTTATGAGGCAGGCCGCGGCGACCGGCAAAGCGAGCAAAAGCGGCTCTAAATGCTTCCATTGTTAGGTCCGAACAGGCTTCTAGGTGAATAGCCTTGGTAGAGAAGCAGACAAACACACAGACGTAAGCCTTTGTGTGGGAGGCTCGACGTAGTGGGGAGGTTTTGACGAGAAACGCGCCGGCAAAATCGACACCGGTTGTGTGAAAGGGTAAGGTATATGTCGTCCTTTCCGCTGGTGGAGCAGCCATTATCTGCGACTTCATCTTTTGCTTGTACACCGTACATGGTTTGCAATTAGAAATACAGGATTTTGTTTTGAGCTTTAATCTAGGGATGTAGTATTCTTGTTGTACCATTCGGACCATGAGTTGTTTTTCTGCATGGAGAAGCGTTGAGTGTAGGAAATTGAGAAACAGTATGCAGGACCTGGAAGTTTCCGGAATTATTATAGGGTAACGCTCGTTGTCGCTCATAGGGGCCTTACTGAGCCGCCCATTCACGCGTAGGAGGCCCTTGGCGTCGAGCATAGGATTCAGGGATAAGAGAGAGCATTTTTTACTTATGGGTTTAGATGCTTTTAATAGTGAAATCGTGTCTCCATAATGCATTTGTTGCGCTTGGAGGATAAGCCGTTCCTTTGTGTGTGTGATTTCCGCGTGAGAAACCGAGCTTGTCGGGGGGATTGGGAGTCCTTTTGCCTTATGAATGAAGCGGTAGACGAAGGACATTACGCGCAGCGTACGAGCATAGGAGGAGAAGCGTTCCAGCAAATCGATGCTTTCAGTGGTGTGAAGAGTGACGATTGGTTTCTGTTCTAGGGGGGTGTCGGTTTAGGCGTGGTGTTTGGCCAGAATTGAGAGGGTTTGGCTAACCATTCGGGTCCGTTCCACCAGAGTGGGCAGTCGACTAAGTCTTGGGGCCGAAATCCTCGAGTTCCTAGATCAGCTGGGTTGTCCTTGCTGGCTACATGTTTCCAAGTCGCGTTGTTTACATTTTTGATGATCTGAGAGGTGCGGTTTGCAACGTAGATTTTCCACATATGGGGTGGCTTTTCTAGCCATGCTAACACTATCGAAGAATCCGTCCATAATGTTAGTTCGTGAGGTGGTAGTTTTAGCTGAAGTCGAACTTGTTTTATTAATTTAGAGAGAAGAACTGCTTCGCAAAGTTCCAGTCGAGGGAGACTGCCCGTTTGTAAGGGAGCGACTTTACTTTTCGTCACAAGCAGGTGACAAGCGTATAAGTTTGGAGATTGCTGTGTTCTTATGTATACACAGGCGCAGAAGGCTTTTTCAGAGGCGTCTGAGAAACCGTGTAATTGAGTCGGTATGTCGGGGGAGAGTTGAACTCAACGGGGAATTTATATGTCGCTTATTGCCGTGAGGTTTTCGTGAAAAGCCGTCCATTTTTGAAGAGCGCCGGCTTTTACTTCTTCATCCCAGTCAGTTCCCTCCATCCATAGTTGCTGCAGTAGGATTTTTGCTGTGATCATAATTGGCGATAGCCATCCTGCCGGGTCGAAAAGTTTCGCTACCACCGACAGAATTTGCCTTTTCGTTCGCGAATTATTCGACGGACTGGGGTCGTAGGAGTACGTGAAGGAATCTGTAAGGGCATTCCATCTTATTCCAAGCGTTTTGGTGGAGCTGGAGTCCAGGAATTTGAGGAAATCTATGTCCAAGAGATCTGAGTGGGATATGCCTTCGAGTAGTTTTGGGTGATTGGCCGTTATTTTTCTGAGAGGGAATCCTCCCGATTTGAGCGCTTCGATGACTTGGGTCATGGAGTCGAGTGTGGACTGTATTTCATATCCGCCGGT
Source organism: Eurosta solidaginis (assembly GCF_040869045.1). NCBI lineage: Eukaryota > Metazoa > Arthropoda > Insecta > Diptera > Tephritidae > Eurosta > Eurosta solidaginis. Next base: position 109,299,722 of record NC_090320.1, on the reverse strand, counting down.
GAGTATGTCATCTACATATGTTTCATGCAGAAGTACATTGTTGGCTAGCGGGTATTCTTCTTTTGTGTCTTCTGCTAATGGGCGGAGTGTTCTAATCGCGAGGTAGGGTGAGCAGTTTACACCAAAGGTGACTGTTTTTAACTTGAAATCTTCAAGCTTGGAGTTAGAAGATCTACGAAAGAGGATTCGTTGATAATCTTGATCTTCTGGGTAGACGATAATTTGGCGGTACATTTTTTCTATGTCACCGCTGAAAACAAATTTATAGAGGCGCCACTGTAGGATTATCAGCATTAAGTCATTTTGAAGTGTGGGGCCCGGTGTGTAATATGTCATTCAATGAGTTTCCGGAGTGAGTTGGTTTGGAGGCATTGAACACTACTCGTACTTTTGTGGTTTTACTATTGGGTTTTATAACCGCGTGGTGAAGCAAGTAGAAGGAGAAGTATTTACCTTTGTTAATAACTTCGTGAGGTGAAGTTGGCTCCATGTGGTCCAGAGTTAAGTATTTTTCTAATACTTCAGAGTACTTTTCTCTTAACTCTGGTTTTTTCTCTAGGGTTCTTTCTACGCTGATGTATTGCTGCTGGGCTGCGGGTCGAGAGTGGCCGAGAGCTATAGTTTCGGGAAAACCTTGTTTGAAGGGGAGTTTGACCATGTATCTACCGTCTCCTTTCCGAACGGTGGTTTTTTTGTACAGCTCTTCGCAAAATGTATCATCGTCTGTTATGGGTGAGGAAGTTGGAACCTCTTCTTGTTCCCAGAATCTTTTGAGCAGTTCGTTTAGAGAATTATCTGGATTATCAATTACGTGGGTGGAGAATGTCGAAATTTGTTCGTTAACCGGACCACTTAGTATCCATCCAAATATTGTTTGTTGTGCGATAAGGGTTCCTGCCACGTTAGTTTCCAGGCCGTTTAGCAGAATTTGAGGGATTATATCACTACCAAGCACAATGTCAATTCTTGCTGGGGAGAAGCAATTGGGGTCTGCCAGAGATAGTGAAGAGAACTTCTGGAAGTCCACGTTTTTGGCTTTGAATGATGGTAAGAAGTGAGTTAATTGCTGCAGGATTATCGCATGAGTTGGGATTTGAGTTGCTAAGTCGTCTGAGCACATAGTCATCAGACAAGTCTTATTTGAATTTTGGACTACGCGTCCGCCCATCCCTGATATTTGGTAACTGTTTTTTTGTGTGGGTAGACCAAGTAGATTTTGTATACGAGAGGACACAAAGGATTTTTCGGAGCCTTGGTCTATTAGTGCGCGGAGCTTGAATATTTCTCCTCGGTGGAGAATGGGAACCATCGCAGTTGGCAGTAAGGTTTTTTCCTTGCTGCTAGCGAAGTGAGAGTGAACATTAATCTCATTTTGAGAGGTTGAGGAGGCTTGATTTTGTGTTGCCTTATTTTGGAGCTTCGCGGCTTGTGCGGAGGTAGAGGCAGCCTCGTTGGTGTTTAGCTCTTGAGGTTTAACCCTTGTTTGGTTATTACGTGACGAGGGGCGATGATTGTTGGAGTTGACCGATGGAGTGGTCTGACAGTGGAGGAGAGAGTGGTGTCTCTTTTGGCAATATACACAGTTGAAGTTGCTCTTGCACTCGGACTCTAGATGAGAAAATGCTAAGCAGTTTTTGCAATAATGATTTTGTTTAACAAAATTGTTCCGCTCCGCGACACTGAGTTGTTTGAATTTTATGCAATTCATCATAGAATGATTCGAATTGCACAATTTACAGGATGCGTGTCGAGTCGATTCGCTATGATATGAGTGGGACTTATTTTTGAAGTTGTTCGACTGATTTTGGGGTGTTGAAGCTCGGTTGTTGAAGCTCGCATTTGGGTGGCGAGGTTTGCTTGGCCGATACGTACCGAGCCGTTCAACTACTTCATAGCGCGTCGTTAGGAACTTGTCCATTTCAGACCAGAGTGGGAGTTCTTTCCTGGACTCTAGCGATTGTTCCCATAAGGCGAGAGTTTCATTGGGCAGCTTAGAGGCGCATAAATATATAAGGATGGGATCCCAGTTGTTGGTGGGGACATTGTTTAAATTTAGAGTTGAGATGCAGTTATTTATCGTGGTTTGGATCTCTTGGATCCTTTCACCATTTTCATAAAACACGGGCTGCATATTAAATAGAGTCTTTAACTGACTGTCTACGAGAATTCTACGATTCTCGTATCTGGACTTGAGTGCCCCCCAGGCTAGTTCGAAATTTTGATCGTTGAGGTGATATTTTTGGATGATTAGGGCAGCTTTACCACGGGTTTTTTGTCTCAAGTGGTACAGTTTTTGTGCAGGGGATAATTTGGGGTAGTTTATGTAAACCGCTGTAAACATGTCCCTAAATGACGGTCATGTTTCGTAGCCCCCGTGGAACACTTCAGTATCGCATGCAGGAACTTTGAGATAGGGTTCAGACCTGGGCATTATCAGTGGCACCATGGGTTGTCCTTCGCTGATGGGGTTCGGCTCCAGTTGCGCGATCAGCTCGTTCATCCTAGTCCTTGTGTTCAGTGTGGTCTCCATCACTTTGTCATAATTTTCGTCCAGTGTTGACAGGGCGCTGGCATCTGTGACGTTCATATGTGCTGCTTCGTATGACCGTTCTACTGCGATTATGAGTCTGTTGAGTTCCTCCATATATGTCTGCAAACCGGGTTTAGTGTGATCGGCCTCAGAGATATTCCACCATTTGTCGCATATCCTGTCGAGTTTTCCTATTTCGAAAAGGGATTTCCTCAAGAATTCTTCTTCTTCTGTCTGGGACCTGCTCCGAGTCTTGGTACCTTTGGGTAGAGCTAGTTTCTCTGTTTTGTCGTCAGTCATTCCGATGCTGAGGGTTTTTGCTCAAAATACAAAAACTAGTTGCGAGACTCTTCGATTTGGGAGGTCAAAGCTAATATTCGCTTATGCGACAGGAAGTGTATCAGAGGTACACGAGAGGGCATTTTCGAGGTGTGTATTTGGAGTACACAAAAAATATTACGATGCGAAAGCTTTTTTATTATATAAAATATATTGAGGAAAATATTTCTATAATTGTTTTAGGGGTTGGGGTTTATTTTAAAAAAATTAATACAAAATTTTTCCTTCGCTTTTATGTGTTTTTGTCCCACTGTATTTTTGATACAAATTTTATTTGCTGTGGCCCACTGTGGGGATTTTGTTAGCGGCACTTATTTCGGTGACTATATATATGTATGTACAAGTATATTGGTGCACTTAATTGCTATGTTAACGGTGGTGGGCTCGTGCACTTGGCTCAGCGCTCTGAGTCCAAGTGTATGTACGTATATTTGTATGTTACAGTTATTGAGTTGAGCGAAATTGCTATGCTAATGGTGGTGAGGTTATGCACTTGTCTCAGCGCTTCTGAGCACAAATGAATATATGTAATATATATGTGTATACAGCTTATGTAGTTTAACGGAGGTAAAATTATGCACTTGTCTCAGCGCTTCTGAGTACAAGAAAAAATATGTAAGTAAATGATTTTTTTTTTCCTTTGAGGCTAATGAGGCAAGAGTGTTATTAGGCGAATATTATTGAACCGAATTTAAGTCTTTTATTTATGTAAGTATGCAAAAATTTTGGCTGTTGTTGGGCTAGCTGATGTGAAAAACTAACGGAGAATATGTGTACGGGTGACTTAATAATTTGTTGAGGTAAATAAGGGGTTTTTAGTCGTTTCTTTTCAGGGGCATTCAAGGGAAGGCAAATGGGGTATATACGTGGTTTATATATGTATATACATATATATGTAAGTATTTGGAACTGTGTGATTTATATACCTTAGCGGATTATAGAGGCTTGTGTTGGGGGATTAAGAGATTTTTTTGTTTTTTTTTTGAGTTTATATTTTATATAGCAAATATGAGATTATGAGAGGTTTCTCGAGAAATGCTTTTAAGGTCCGCTAGGTTATATAAATCTGTGTATGTGTAGTAGGAAAATTTTTTTTTTTTTTTTTTTGCACTTACTTTTTGCCTGGGATACCTTCTATTTACCGTACGCTGCTGTTCCGAGATTTTGCTGGTGTTGGTAATGGGGAAATGCTGCGGGTGCTGGTAACGGATCCGCTGCTTGTGTGGATGGCGGTTTTCTGCTGCCTGTGTTGGTAACTTTTCTTGCTGCTTGTGGACTGTACCTTCTTGCTGTTCAAAGATTTTTTTTTTTTTTGTAATGTCTGTATATTTATTTTTCAGGTTCAGCACCCTACTTTTTGTTGTAACGGTCAATTTCTTCCTTTCTTTTCAGGATTCTTCAGAAAACCCACTTGTATTTCTATTTTCTTTTCTTTTCAGGTTTTTTAGAACACCAAATTGTACTTATATTTTATTTTCTTTTCAGGTTTTCATCTAGCACCTCTTTTTTATTTTCAGGTTTTTCCAGCACCTTATTAATATATTTTGCTTTTTTTTCAGGTTTTCACCGCGCACTTTATTTTTATTTGCAGGTTTTAACCGCACCTTAAAATCTTTTTCTTTTTTCAGGTTTTCATCTAGCACTTTATCTTTATTTTTAGGTTTACACGGCTTAAACACTTTTTTCTTAATTTGGGCAAGTTTCGTTTATTTTCAGTTTTTTTTTTTTTTTAGTCTGATCGCTTAATCAGCTGTATTTTTACACCTTTGCCGTAAATATGGAACTTTTTGTTGATTTTACACCACTTTTCAATACAATGTAGGATAGGATAGGATAGGTTAGGTGGTAGCTGCCCTGATAAGGATAGCTCACTTGGACAACACGAAGGTCCGTTGTGATACCACATACACCAAAAATAACGGTGACCTAGATCCAGCTACTTAGAGAATCGTTGGGTAGCAACGATAAAGCTCCGAATGATACCGATCTCAACTTTGGATATATCCTCGGGAGATCCAAGTGAGTCGCGACCGAAGTACTTTCGCCTAATTCTGGCAAAAGCTGGACAATCAAGCATAAAGTGATTTGGTGATTCCACCTCATCATCCTCCATACAGCTGCAGCAGGATGGAGTTTCCAGTATATTGAGACGTACCGCATGGATACCCATGGGACAGTGCCCTGTCAAAACCCCAATGACCATTGATAGGTGAGCCTTAGTGAACCCAATTATTTCAGCAGACCTCCTGCCATCCACTTTCGGCCAGAAAGATCTTGCAATGTAGCTCTTATATAAATTTTTCAGTTGTAATTTTTTGCCACAGGAATTTATTTTTGTTTGCTTTTTCACTGTTTATATTGAGCCTTCCTTTTATAATCGTGGGCAAAAAGACATTTATAAATTTTTCATTGTTTGCAGCACCCCAATGTGCCGTTCACTTTTGTACAATTGTATGTATAATTGTTGTAGTTTTTTTTTCCTCGAATTAATTTCAACTATATTTAAAGTTAAATCCCTGATATCTCCGTACCAGCATGGCTTTGTCGCTGACAGATCTACAATTTCCAACCTTGCGGTTTTTAGTGAATACTGCATTGCGTAATTTTCAGGTGGTTTTCAGGTAGAATAATACTGTATCTATACAGATTTTTCTAAAGCGTTTGACAGAGTTTCTCATAGTGTCTTAATTAAAAAGTTGAGTTGTTTTGGATTCCATACTTCTTCTCTCCTATGGATTAGTTCTTATCTATCTAATCGACAGTGTGTGATTACTTTTGATGGTGTATCCTCTAGTTGCTTTGTGGCAACCTCTGGTGTCCCTCAGGGAAGTATATTAGGACCACTATTTTTCATTTTATTTATTAATGACATTAGTAGTTGTTTTTCATTTTCTAAGTGTTTGTTGTATGCAGATGCCTTAAAGATATTCTCAATAATCAAGACACCTGATGATGTTCTAAAGTTGCAAGGTGATATCAATAAATGATATCAGTGGTGTCTGAACTCACGTCTGTCTCTTAATCTTTCCATATGACCTACTCTAAGTCAACTTCTGTCTTGCACACAAGGTATACTATTTCTGATTGCGAACTTCAGTGCGTAAGCGAGATTAAAGACCTTGGTGTCCTCTTTGATAGTAAGTTTTCTTTTAATAGCCATATTAATTATGTAACTTCTAAATCTTACTCCATGCTTGGTTTTGTTAGGCGTAATACCTCCAAATTTTCTGATCCTTATGCAATCAAACTTTTATATACCTCGTTTATTAGGTCGCACATTGAATGTGCTGTATTTATTTGGAGACCTTGTACTCAGCCATAAATAGAATCGAGAGGATACAGACAATTTTTGTAAAGTATGCTCTTCGTCCATTAAACTTTTCAGAACCCATGCCCACCTATTCTTCTCGGCTTATGCTCTTAGGTCTCAAGTCACTTGAGAGTCGGCGATCTATACTCTGTTTTTTTGTATACAATGTGATTAAGGGGGTTATTGACTGTCCTGATCTGTTGGAAAGGATTCGGTTTAATGTTCCTCAACGACTTCTTCGGAATTTTTTTCCTTTCTATGGAGAAAACTTCAGAACAAATTATGCTAGTTATGCTCCTGTTAATAGCGCTACTTGTGAGTTCAATGTACTAAGTAAAAAAGTCTCTTGATTTTTCGCTTGCAAGAGCCGATTTTTTGATAATTTTGAATTCCGCGCTTTAAGCTGTATATTTTAATTACAATTAATCTGTATGTAATACTTTCTTAGATTCTATAGCCTATAAGGATTTTTGTCCAATGACTTATTAAAAATAATAATAATAATAACAGTTTCAGGCAAATCGAATAGTACGTATGTAAATAGGTATGTGGGTATTATTAATTCATGTCTCTATTTCGGCTTCGCATGCATATTTATCAGTATTGCCAGGTTGATGCGCCTAAATGGAATATCACAATGAAAATTACTTTATAGCTCTCAGCAACAGCTTTCATTTGATATCCACATTACACACACATTCTAGGGGTATCCGGGTCCACGTTTTGGCCTATATATCGAGACCATAGTTACCAATAGGTATGAAAACTACCCTGTACTAAAGCACACATCAACAGCTTCAATTTGATACCCATAATGTAAAAACACATCCTAGTGTTACCCTGATCCACGTTTGGCAAATATCTCGAGACCCTAGTCACAAATAGGTATGAAACTTACCCTGTACTAAAGCACTCATCAATAGTTTTCATTTGTTATCCGTATTGTATAAACACATTCTAGGGGTACCCGGGTCCACGTTTTGGTCTATATCTCGAGAACCTAGTCACCAATAGGTATGAAAACTACCCTCTACTAAAGCACTCATCAACAGCTTTCATTTGATATCCATAATGTATAAACTCTGTCTAGGGGTACACGGGCCCACGTTTTGGCCTATATCTCGAGACCCTAGTCACCCAGGGGTATGCAAATTACCCTCTACTAAAGCACTCATCAACAGCTTTCATTTGTTTTCCATATTGTATAAACACTGTCTAGGGGTACCCGGGTCCACGTTTTGGCCTATATCTCGAGACCCTAGTCACCCAGGGGTATGCAAATTACCCTCTACTAAAGCACTCATAAACAGCTTTCATTTGATATCCATATTGTATAAATACATTCTAGGGGTACCCGGGTTCACGTTTTGGCCTATATCTCGAGACCCTAGTCACCAATAGGCATGAAAACTACCCTCTACTAAAGCACTCATCAACAGCTTTCATTTGATATCCATAATGTATAAACTCTGTCTAGGGGTACACGGGCCCACGTTTTGGCCTATATCTCGAGACCCTAGTCACCCAGGGGTATGCAAATTACCCTCTACTAAAGCACTAATCAACAGCTTTCATTTGATATCCATATTGTGTAAACACTGTCTAGGGGTACCCGGGCCCACGTTTTGGTTTATATCTCGAGACCTTAGTCACCCAGGGGTACGAAAAATTCCCCGTATCAAAGTACTCATAAACAGCTTCCATTTGATAGCCATATTGTACAAACACATCCAAGGATAACCTTAGCATAAAAAATATATTGAAGAATTAAATTCCCTTAGTGCACAAATATTAGCATATACATGCAAAAACACCAAAAAATAAAACTTTGCTTAAGAATTTTAAGGAAATGTTCAATATTTTTAACGAAAGAGTATTTTTCAAGAGATGTTTGCATTATTAACCATTTATGTTGCATTAACTTGGCAACAACGCATAAATATGTATGTACATTAGACTGGGTTGATTTATTAACCGATATCGCGCCATTGATTTTTCGATAGGATTTGGGCTCAGGAAAAAAATGTCCACTACGCACACACAAAAAAATAATTTTCGAGCCTGCAAAAAAAAAAATGACGAAAGGGTAAATTTTTCGACCAAAACACTCCCAAAACCCAAAAAATATTTTTTTTTTCAAAAAACTGTTATCGCCAACGTTTTTACAACAGTTTTTTGAAGAAAAAAAATATTTTGTGGGTTTTGGGGAGTGTTTTGGTCGAAAAATTTACCCTTTCGTCATTTTTTTCGCAGGCTCGAAAATTATTTTTTTGTGTATGCGTAGTGGACCTTTTTTTCCTTTTTTATATAATATATACCTTCAAATTATATTAACTGTACCATCTCACGTAGCTAGGCTTTCAAACGCAAAAAACCGTTTTAAAATCGGAGCATTCTGTGTGAAGTTATGTGCGTACATGGCATTTAGCGACTTTGTTTTATAAGATTTATAGATTAATAATTTATAGCCTACTAGAAGACCCGGAAGACGTTGTCCTGCCCTAAATTTTGCCTAACTGCATACATTTTAATAAGCTTTTTCCGTCTGACACTGCCCTCTCCCCTCTTCACTTTTTCCTAATCCTTTTATTCACTCCACCCTCCGTTTTTGTCGCTTCATCTATCTCCATCTTCGTCTCATTCTATCTCTTTCTCAATCTCCTTCTTCTTCTCTCTTTTCTCTTCTCTCAATTCCTTCTCATTCTTCTGCATCCCTTATTGCCTTTCCCAGAGGGTGGTATTTATTTTATTCCAGTCCCAGTCCCAGCCCTAATCCTAATCCCAGTCCCAGTCCGTCTCTGGATAATATATTACTCTGTACCAAAGCACTCATCAACAGCTTTCTTTCATATCCATATTGTATAAACACTGTCTAGGCATTCACTGGCCCACGTTTTGGCCTATATCTCGAGACCGTGTAACTGTAGTAACCACCGCGTGAGGTTTACGCAACTTGTGTGAAAGTTTGAACAAAATCGACGGACGCATCTCTTCAAATACCGGCGACCAACTAACACACATTTTAGCCTTTCTTTTTATATATATAGATTTTTATTTTTCACACTTCACTACAATATTAAAACGAAATGCAGATTTTCGTTGCTTTTGAAATTCGGCTTAAAAATTGCACATGGAACAACTAAAGACTCTCCTGTATTAAAAAAAAATGTCATAGTACCTCTAAATCGCGGGCCCCCCAAATTCAAAATCGGTTCAGTAGTTTAGGAGTCCATTGGCCTCAAACCTGTGACACGTGTTTTTTATGTATTAAGATTATATTTGACTCACTCTACACGGTATATTCATACATACATGCATATTAGCAGCACGTTGAATTTTTTGGTTACAACAGAAAATTGATTTCGTTAATTTCACAAATTACATAACATAATTTCGGATTTACTAAAGAAACTAAATTTATTTCAAAGTTACATTTTAACAACCATAAATATATGGAAGTATCTAGAGTTACAAACAAATTACGGACGCGTTAGCATAAAAAAAAAATAAATGTAAGACGCGATAACCTCCGAAGAGATCTAAGGCCGAGCTTCTCTTCCAATTTACGTCGTTCTCCTCTTGATTTTCCCTACAAATTGGCCGGACGGGACCTACATGTTTTATGCCGACTCCGAACGGCACCTGCAAGGCAGATGGGTTTTCACTGAGAGCTTTTCATGGCAGAAATACACCCGGAGCGCTTGCCAGACACTGCCGACGCGTTAGCATAGCGAAGTGGAATATGCTAAATTTCTCAAAACTTCAACTTTTGTATACTCTGTCTTTTTACTTAAGATTTTTAAGAATTAATGAGCTTAACACCTGTTAATAAAATAATTATTAAGGTTTTGTTGGGAAAAACTGAATAGAACGATATATTTACTGGCATATTGCGATGGTACCATTTCGAAAACCGCGTCATCATCGTCATGCAATTTCGTAATGTTTATTTATTTCAGGTTTCACCGGGGATCGAACCGCGGTCAAGCTGCTGAAATCACAATCGCCTTACCATTGGGCTGTTGTGTTGTATTTGCTTTCTAGGCTAATTTCAGTTTTATGCCATTTTCACGCTCTCGCACAATTTGAGACATTCAGCCTTTACCTTAATTTGTACTAGGCGTCCCGATCAAATCTCTCGATCTAACCGCTGCTAGCCTCTCCAAATGAACCACCCTTCTATTTCGTGGTTTCCCAATGGTTTGTATGCGGTAGATGGTATCACTGATCCTCTTTACAATTCTGCACGGGCCTTCCGAACTGCACCAAAATTTGGATGGAACACCTTTCCGCCGGTGAGGGTTGTATAGCAGTACCAAACCTCCCTACAAGAAACCTTCCGAATTATTGTTCTTGTCGTACCTGTGTTTCATCCTACTACTCATTATCCTGGACCGTTCCCTCCCACTCTGGTGTTTGGCCAATGAACTACTTCGTAGAGCTTGCGCTTGACGGATTGACTTCGCATAATCAGTATCGTTCCACGTTTCACAACAGTAATGCGCCTTGGCTTGAAACTACCCTTGCATTCATCCTGGGAAATTCTTTCCTTTGTTTTTGTGTGTCCATTTGGTTTTGTCAATGCCAGTGTTTCTCTCGCAGGTACTTTTGATTTCGCTTTATTTGGCCCATTCTATCCATCAACCTTTACCTTTGACTTTCGTGGTCTTTTTCGAGTCTCCTCCACCAGCACTCGCTTACTGCTGAACCCTTGCTCAAAACTGAAGTTAAGTGGCACGTCCTTGTTTTTATACTGCATAATCCTTCTCTGTATATCGATCCTGATGACATAGTCAACTAAGAAATCCATTCCCAATATGACTTCATCAACGATCTCTGCCACAACGAACTTGTGTAGAACCATGACCTCCCCAATTAAGACTTCACATACCACTTCTCCCTGGACATGGTTATACTCGCCAGTAATCGTACGCAATCTTGCTCGAGGTAATGGCTTTACTCTCCTGTTGACCAAATCAGATCAGAATTAAGAATGAGATGCGCCCGTGTCTACAGTCAGCACACGCTCCTTGCCATCCACATTTCCTTTGAAGGTAAGACTGCCCGATTTCCTTCTAGTTTGCGAGATAAGTATCACACGACATTCAATAGTTCTCGCTCTTTACATCTGACTCGCTCTTGCTTATCTCCTCCAGCTTTGCGTTTACGACCAGCCAAGTTGGAACTACCATGACCGGTGCTGCAATGACGTGCAATGTGACTTGGGTTACCGCACTTGAAACACTTCATAACCTAAATATGCACAAAAAATCATCAGATTTTCTCAATAAAATCAGCTTAATTAGTACTGAAGATGCAACAAAACTAAAAAAGTATATCAAAAGAGAAAAGAACGCATTCGAAATATTCTTGATAAAAAGACAAAGTATACAAAATTTGAAGTCTTGAGAAATTTAGCATATTGAACTTCGCGTCTGTAATTTATGTGTAACTCTACATAGATAAAAATAGAAATAAATTTAGTTTGATTAGTGTATCCGAAATTATGATATGTAATTTGTGTCTTTAATTTGAAATTAATGAAAGCAATTTTTTGTTATAACCAAAAAATTCAACTTGCATGTATGTATGAATATAGGGATCCGTACGAAACGTTGAAAATAAAAATGTCGAAACAGAAATGTCGAAATTTTTGATTTTTCGAAATATGGAAATCAAATTTTTCCGAAAAAAAATGCAGAAACAATTTTTTGTCGGAAAAAAATGTCGAAAAATACAGCAAAATGTCGAAAATATCGAAAATCTTTTTTGGTTAAAAAATTTCAAAGTATGCACTTTCTTTGTTAGGACTTAAAAGTTTTTTATCTAGTTAATTGAGGTTTTGTATTTTAATTTGAAAGATATTTTACTTTCAACTTTAGCACTGTATTTTTTGATCTAATTACCTGAGTTTTTGTATATTTTTATATGCAAAATTTATAGCTGAAATGGAGTTTTGATTCAGTTAAAATTTTATTCGCCATCAATTAAGAATGAACGCGGAAGTAGTAAAATCCAATAAAGGAAGAAATAAGCTTAACTTCATGGATTTGTGTTTCACTTGGAAAAAAAAGTATAAAGATATGTTTTACTGGAAATGTGAAAAGCGCAACGAACTTAATTGCAGCGCTCGAGTAACAACAATTTTAGACGGTGATCACAAAGTGACGAAATCATCTTCGATACATTCCCATGATTTATTGGCTTACAGAAGTGAAGTTTCAAAAATAAATGCGAATTTGAAAGAGAAGGCCGCAAATACTTCTCAAAAACCATCGCAAACAATAAGCTCGGCAATAGGGGAATGCAAAACTGAATGTAGAATTCATGTACCCAGCGCAGAGAATTGCATGCAGAAACTAAAAAGAGTGAGGAGCAACATGCTCAAGGAACCGTCAACGCTGAGTGAAATTGTTATTCCAGAAGATTTAAGGAACGTGGAAGGTGAAGTTTTTTTGCTATCGGATAAAGGTTTTTTGCAGGAGCGTATTTTAATTTTTGGAAGCATTGCAAGGCTTAAAGTCTTAGAGAGGTCTTCGATGTGGCTAATGGACGGAACTTTTAAAGTTGTTTCAACAATCATGCGACAATTATTTACGATTAATGTACACATAAACGAGCATGTTGTTTGTAATTTATTGTCTAATGAGTAGCAAGAGTAAGCAATGTTAAGAAGAAGTTTATTTTTCAAATTTTAAGAATCGCTTGCTACAATAATGTGCATCTTTGTCCCGAATATGTTATTTTTGATTTTGATAAATCAATAATTTCTGTATCAAAGTCATAGTTCCCAAGTATTATCAATAAAGGATGCTTTTCCAATTTGGGCAGATTTTATGGAGAAAAATCCAGAGTAAAAAACTTGCAACGCTATACGGAAAGAACGAAATATGTTCCCTAAAGTTAAGAATGCTCAAATGTTTAGCTTTCTTAAAGCCGGAGGAGATACATCTATATTATGATTGCCTCAAAAAGTCAATGAGTAGTAATTGCGAAAATATTTTAGAATAGATGGAAAAAAATTATAATTTCGGAGGTAAGTCAGCTTGATCGTATCCCCCAGCATTTTGGTCAATTTATGAGCAAATGGATTTGAATATCCCAACCACGCAGAACTCGGTTGAAACTTGGCACAGAAGATTGCAGGTTATAGTTGATAAAAACCACGTGGGAGTATATAAGCTAGTTGAACATTTAAAATCTTAATATATTGTAGTTAAAAATAAAATAAACCTTATAAACGCTCAAAATATTACCAAACACAAAATATCATACCAAAAGAGGAAGGAAAATATTCTTAGAATTCTATATAAAAAGGAATATTCTAAAATTGAACTTTTAAAAAACTTAGCACATTATACTTCTCTCACTTAAATATTCCTGTTATCATATACATTATACGTATTTTTATTGTTCCTTTTTTATTTACATACATGAGTCCACATAATTCGGCCACAAATATACGAAGTTCGAAACAATTGTACGCTTATATAATGATTCTTAAACCTGGTAAGTTAAAATAAATAATAATCGTACACATACACTTTAAGCGCAGCCGCTGTTGGACTTACCCTGTGTTATTTTTATAACCGGGAAAGATGGTCCGTTTCGGATCAGTGCAGGGTTATCTCTAGGTATTTGGCCAATATTTTGACTGAAGCAAAATTTCTACTTTTCGTTTTTGGATTATTGTGGTAAAAAAATTTGGAGATAATGGATTAGTGATAAAAGGCGAAGAAGAACAGAAAAATGCCAACTTACATGTTTGGTATATTTTCTACTTTTCAAGAGACATTTGCGAAGAAAAGTTGCACATTTTCATGTGTTTTGGCATGTCACTGATTTTGTTGTAAACACAAACATATATGCAAAAATGTATTTTCTGCAGAAACACTGTGGATAGCGTAGCCAGCGTTGGATCCGTCCAGGGCTATTATTTTTTAGACTTGGCCGAAGGTCACTAATGCAATAAGGGGTTTCGTGCAAAAAAAAATAAATACCGGGCCTCCGATTTTTAATCAACTTGGGGTTACTAATTGGTTTCTTGTGAGCATATTTTGATAGAAGGAATATCATTATTTTCCGTCTTTGAATTATTGATTCCCAGGTGAAGAGGCGTTTATATTCATATATTACAATTATCGAAATAATGTAATTAATGATGTGTAAAATTTGCGCGAATTTGCGCGAATTCTACACATCATTAATTACATTATTTCGCTTTTTTCCACATTTTCTTCTTCGACATTTTTAATTTTCAAGACTTTCGGGTTTCTACATTTTATTTTTCGACATTTCTAGTTTCGACATATCGTACCAGACCCATGAATATACCACGTAGAGTAAACCAAAGATTTATAATAAGCTATAAATTTTGGCAAACAATTTTCGAAGTTTGATACATTTTTGTGAGATAATTTTTTTATTATCTATGTATATATATAGTATATATATGCTATATATATGAAGGCTATTTCCAAAAGTTATGTTATTTTGATTAGGAAGCAGATTTTTATATTGGTGTCGTCTTAACGCTCACCATTCATTGTACAAGTATAGTTTTTTTGATGCTGTCATAATTTACAACCGTAATAATTAACCACTGCCTTAAAATTTTGTTTTTGGAGTTTTGCTTTAAGTATACCATTTTCGATCATTTTTCTCTTTTCGACATTTTTTAAGTCTATAAAAAAAGTTTTTTGTATAAAGAAATCGTTAACCATTCGGCCTTTTGTGTTTCGATAATTTTTTTTTTTGACATATCGTACGGATCCCTCATTAATTACATTGTTTCGACATTTTTTTCTTCGGAATTTTATTTTTCGATATTTTAATTTTCAACATTTTTGGTTTTAGACATTTTCTTTTTCGACATTTTTTTTCGGCATTTTTAGTTTCGACATTTATCGACACACACACGGCTCTGAAGCCTGAAAGACCTTCGCCGAAATTAATAATAGCTTTAACGCATCATGTAACTCTTCGAACGGCGTTTCCCTAAATGATTTTCTACATGTAGGCCCTGCTCTGCAATCGGATTTAATCCTTCTTATAATTCTTTGCATATATATGATATCTTAGCTGGATTCCACAATATACACACAGTTGTGCAAGCGAGAGATTGGCTTATCGAAGCACAAAACAGCGCAGGCTTTACTTTGAGGACCATAAACTCTAAGAATATTTCTTCCACAAGATCACCTCTTAGACGAAGACTTCTTGAAATTAGATGAAACAAGCACTACAAAATCATTAGGATGGAAATTTACATCAGATCAGTTCTTATTTAAAGTTCTGACTCCCTATTTGAAGGATATTTATACAAAACGCAAAGCATTGTCTCTCATAGCTAAACTTTTTGACCAAGCAGGTTGGCTTGCACCAATTGTGGATCAAAATCCTCGATGTATACATTTTACTGAGGAATCACCTTTACAAATTCATGCCTTTTGCGACGCCTCGATGCCGGCAGCAACGGGATAATCAGCACCAACAAGCAAAGCGATACCTCAAAATGCAGAGTTTGCGACAAGCCACATCCAGTGGCGTAATTATAACATCTGTGCCCGTGGCAAATTCTTTTGATGGGACCCTATCAATAAAAATCGTCACTTTGTACTGCGTTTCATTTTAATAAACTTCGAGATTTTCAGCGTCCTCAATTACTCGCCAAACACTGTAAATAAAACCTATGGTTGTTGTGTTTGGAATTTATAAATAAATAAAAAAATAAATAATGGCCATATGCCTCCTCTCTAAGGCAAGAGAGAATGGACTGTAATCCATGCTAGCCCAATGCGAAGTCCTGAATGCATTTACAATGAAATAAAAATAACAACTTAATTTCAATATGATATTTATTAATATACTAGCAGACCCGGCAGAAGTTTGTTCTGCCCTAAATTTGGTCTATCTGCATACATTTTCATAAGCTTTTCCGTCTAAGTCTTCACTTTTTCTTAAACCTTTTATTCACTCCTCCCTCCGTCTTTTTCGCTTCATCTATATCTGTCTTCGTCTCACGCTATCTCTTCCTCAGTCTTCTTCTCCTTCCCTCTTTTCTCTGCTCTCAAGTACTTCTCAATCTTCTTCATCCCTTATTGGAAGTCCCATAGGGCGGTACGTATTTTGTTCCAGTCCCATTCCGAGCCTTAGTCACATTCCTAGTACTAATCCCAGTCCCAGTCCGTCTCTGGTAAATCTAATAGGACATATGTAAATAGGTATGTGTGTAATATTAATTCATGTCTTTATTTCGGTTTCGCATGCATATTTATCAGTTTTGCTAAGCTGATGTGACTAAATCGAATATCACAATGAAAATTACTTTAAAGCTTTCAGCAAAATCTTTCATTTGATATCCATATTACACACACATTCTAGGGGTATCCGGGTCCACGTTTTGGCATATATCTCGAGACCCTAGTCACCCAGCGGTTTAAAAATTACTCTGGACTAAAGCACACATCAACTCTTCAATCTGATACCCATAATGTAAAAACACATCCTAGTGTTACCCTGATCTACGCTTGGGCCTATATCTAGAGACCATAGTCACCAATAGGTATGGAACCTACCCTGTACTAAAGCATCCATTAACAGATTTCATTTGATATCCATATTGTATAAACACTGGGCGTACACGGGCCCACGTTTTGGGTTATATTTCGAGACCCTAGTTACTCAGGGGTATGAACGTTACCCTCTACTAAAGCACTCATCAACAGCTTTCATTTGTTATCCATATTCTATAAACTCGTTCTAGGGGTACCCGGGGCCACGTTTTGGCCAATATCTCGAGACCCTAGTCACCCAGGGGTACGAAAAATAACCCGTGTCAAAGTATTCATAAACAGCTTCCATTTGTACAAACATATCCCAGGATTACCCAGGTCCACGTCTTGATTTCAAGACCCTAGCCAGAACGGGATAAAGAGTATCCTATGTCCGTCTCCTGGTTCTAAGCTGTTTCTCCACCAATTTTCAGTCAACTCGGTTCATGCGTTCGTGAGTTATAAATGGTGTAACTAACACCACTTTCTTTTATATATATAGATAATCAGCAAGGTCTCTAATACACCGTTTTCTTATATCTTTGTCTTTCTCTGTCTTTTTTATATATCTCAACAAATTCTAGAGCTTTTTGTAATAGATCAGTATTATTTAAAACTTTTAAAGTGGAAGGAAGCAAAGCACAAAATTACGGTAGCGATTAAAAATCACATCCGCGTGCTACGATAATTATTATGTTATAATACTAATACGTTGTACCTTTTCCTGTGGTTGCGCACTGGCTTGCACACTTTCTACCCTTGTGGCATAAATCTATTATCATTCGGCCTATTCTCGATTTGCAGAAATGGATCTTCATCCATTGGCTCTGGACGATTGTTATTATTGTCGTTGGATATTCCATTATTTTTCTACGGATACTTTAAATTATTTTGATACAATTTCATTTATTGGAATGAAACGCGATTTCAGTTGGTTTATGATAATGTCCAATACTCGATAAAATATGTCCACTTTGAACAAACTTTCCGGAACTTCGCAAAGCTCATCAAAATTGCGTTTTACCATCCTCTGGCGAGTTTTAGAAAATTCAGAGGTGGTGGAATATTTTTCTGCTACACTACTCGCTTCCATTTTTAAATTTTCAAGTTCATGTCGATACCTTTCCAATTCTTCTAGCAAATTTTCAAACGTTTAAAGGAATTTGAAAGAGCGGTGGCTTTAGACTAAAGTGCTTTAGAGGCTGCATCGATATTAAGTAGGATCTTGCAATGGAAAACCAATAATATAGCAAAATTTTAGCTTTCAATTTTCTTTTTGAGTGAAACAGCTTTATTTCTTCCATCTGAATTGCAATTTAACAGAATGTTTTCGTAAGCGCATTTGGACTTCAACAAACCGAACTTTTGAAACAAAAACAACACCATAACGTCCTTCCCATCTAGTAGGGTTTAATGTTTTTAACGTTATTGAAGTTTAATACTCACTTTCTTTATTAGATATAAAACCTGATAAAATGTTCCATCTTTTGATACTGGGATCCGTACGATATGTCGAAAAAAAAATTGTCGAAATACAAAAGGCCGAATCGCTAAAAACCTCTTTATACAGAAAACTTTTTTATCCAATTTAAAAATGTTGAAAAAAGAAAAATGGAAGAAAAGAGTCGAAATTGGAATACTTAAAGCAAAACTCCAAAAATAAATTTTAAGGCAGTGTGTTATTATTATGGTTGTAAATTATGACAGCATCAAAAAAACCTATACTTGTACAATGAATGGTGGGTACTAAGACGGCACCAATATCAAAAATCTGTTTCCTAATCACAATAACGTAATTTTTGGAAATAGTATTCATATATATAGTATAAAAAGAAGATTAAAGAGTTATACTTAACTCACAAAAATTTATTATATTTGGTTCACTCTACACGGTATATTCATACATACATGCACGTTAGCAACACGTTGAATTTTTTGGTTACAACAGAAAATTGCTTTCATTAATTTCACAAATTACATAACAAAATTTCGGATTTACTAAGCAAACTAAATTTATTTCAAAGTTACATTTGAACAACCATAAATATATGGAAGTATCTAGAGTTACAAACAAATTACGGACGCGTTAGCATAGCGAAGTTGAATATGCTAAATTTCTCAAAACTTCAACTTTTGTATACTCTGTCATTTTACTTAAGATTTTTAGGAATTAAATAATAATTATTATTTGGGTTTTATTGGGAAAAACTGAATAGAAGGAAACATTTACTGGCATATTGCAATGATACCATTTCGAAAACCGCGTCGTCATTGTCAGGCAATTTCGTAGTGTTTATTTATTTCAACAGGTTTCACCGGGGAGGGATCGAACCGCGGTCAAACTGCTGAAATCACAATCGCCTAACCATTGGGCTATTGTGTTGTATTTGCTTTCTTGGCTAATCTCAGTTTTATACCATTTTCACGCTCTCGCACAATTTGAGACATTCTGTCTTTACATTAATTTGTACTAGGCATGCTTTTTTAAACGGAAACTTGGAATATAGCTCAGAACCCGATGACAATGCAATAATAAGAAAAAAATCGCCGCTAGGTGACGCAAAGATCGAGATATTCACAAAAATCGTACATATTTGTGGTCCGATTTGGCTCATATTTGGAACACATAATACATACAAGAAGAGAAAGCGACCTATGAAAAAAATCGCCGCTAGGTGGCGCAACGATCGAGATATTCACAAAAATCTTTATTTTTGGTCCGATTTGGCTCATATTTGAAACACATAATACATACAAGAATAGAAAGCGACATATGAAAATACATGGCGTTGATCACACAATTAAATAAAAGCGTTGTGCGCATAAAATTTCTATTGATAGTCATAAGTAAGACCAACTGCCCCTTAAGCAGGTTATGCTACGCCTCACATTTTTAGAAATTTCACGCGCCCAACGCTTTTATTTAATTGTCTGATCAACGCCTTAGATTGATGAGCAGTGTGATGACTAGTACCTAGGACCTACCTAATTATTTTCTAGTTTTAGTATTATTAGTACTTTATGTAAGTATTGTTTTCAATAAAACCGTTTACTTAAAAATTGGTTTTAAATTATTTTATTTGTTATTTTTATTGTACCACTCCTCTTCACTGCAGAAGATTGTTTGTGTACTATATTTAAACTCTTGCTCAGTTTATAAAAGTTATATGTTTGTCGTACATATCATTCATTGGGTCTGGTACGATATGTCGAAAATTTAAACGTTGAAACTAAAAATACCGAAACAAAATTTCCGAAAAAGAAAATGTTGAGAATTAAAATATCGAAAAATAAAATGCTGAAGAAAAAAATTTCGAATCAATGTAATGAATGATGTGTACAATTCGCGCGAATTATTTTATTTGTTATTTTTATTGTACCACTCCTCTTCACTGCAGAAGATTGTTTGTGTACTATATTTAAACTCTTGCTCAGTTTATAAAAGTTATATGTTTGTCGTACATATCATTCATTGGGTCTGGTACGATATGTTGAAAATTTAAACGTTGAAACTAAAAATACCGAAACAAAATTTCGAAAAAGAAAATGTTGAGAATTAAAATATCGAAAAATAAAATGCTGAAGAAAAAAATTTTGAATCAATGTAATGAATGATGTGTACAATTCGCGCGAATTTTACACATCATTCATTACATTGTTTCGACATATTTTGTATACATTTACTGTTTCGTAGGAAGTATTTTTCTTTCTGCTTTGCACCGGGTTATGCACGTAAATAAAAAAATAAAAAATAAAAATGTAAATACTCCAACTAAATATATGCGAGGGGTCTGGTACGATATGTCGAAAATAAAAATGTCGAAACTAGAAAAGTAAAAAAAAAAAATATGTCGAAAAATAAAATGAAGAAACCCGAAAATCCCGAAAAATAAAAATGTCGAAAAAAACATAGAAATAATGTAATTAATGATGTGTGAAATTGGCGCAAATTTTACACATCATTAATTACATTATTATTTTTTTTTCTCGGACGTGCAGCGCACTGCCCTCAAGTGGCCCGATGAAACCAGGCTAATCCTGTTTTTGTTTGTTTTTAAATCATCCATACTTTTTTTTTTGTATCCTAATTCTTATTTATGTGTTATTTATAAGGTGGGGCCGTGTGTAGAAGTCCACGAAAGTGGGGAAAGCTTCTGATCGCCATTCACCTGGGAATGGCCAGAGCGATTATTTTGCATGCGGTTCAAGCAGCTCACTACTGCCAGTCGCTTGCGGCCAAATATCTTTTGGGTAGCCGCTAAACATCCGTTTAGCGGTGAGCTTATGTCAGAAGGCGACAACCTGGCTAGGCCACTCTGACATAATCGGTTTAAGGGCTAGCCTGGGGAGATCTCATCGGCAGCGTCTGTCTTGGAGCAAGCGGCTCGCTATATAAACGTGCAAGTAATATTTTCACCCCCGCTGAGCGGGTTGTACGCTGGGCTTGGGACACGCCACATAAAACCATACTCCAATGAAATATAACAACAAGCCTCGGATAAATACACTCTCTATTGATGACGACCATTGCAAACGTTTGAAGGACAATGAGTTGAGGGCATGCACCTGGAACGTCCGATCCGTGAATGGGATTGGTGCAGATGTCCGGCTGGTTGATGTCCTCGTCAAAGCAAAATCTGACATCACCGCCATCCAAGAAATGCGTTGGACGAAGCAAGGAAGAAAGAAGATCAAAAATTGTGACATCTATTGGAGTGGCCATACGAATAAGCGCAGTTTCGGCGTCGGATTCGTGGTGGGAGAGAGACTTTGTCGCCAAGTGCTTGCTTTCACGCCTGTGGACGAGCGTCTCCCCGCTATCCGAATAAAAGCAAAATTTTTTATTATGGAAAATGGAAAAGGGAACTGGAGCTGGGATGTACTCAACACATTTATAGTTAATCCAATCATTCCGACTTCCTGACGCATGCAGTGTATTCCAAGCCGAGGTCTATGCCATAGACAGAGCGGCAAAGCTGCTCCAAGATAGTGCGGTATCCAACCGCGACAATCTTTGTTGACAGCCAAGCCATCTTAAGGGAATTAGAATCCAACATGATAAAATCAGACATCGTGTGGAGGTGTAAAGCCTCTCTGACTTCTATAAGTCATCACAATGTCTCCCTTTGCAGGGTGCCTGGGCACAGCAGCATTGAAGGGAATGAACTCGGGTATGAGATGGCTAAGAAATGTTACGACTTAGACATAAGTAATGTGGACAGCTCCGCCCGACCGCCGTTGAGTTATCTCCTAGGGAGAATCGACCAATATGAGGACAGGGCAACGGACTAGCTATGGACCAATAGGGTTGACTGCGAACTCTCAAGGTCTTTATGGCCATTCTTGCATAGGAAAGGCACCAGTTTCCTTCTCAAACTGAACAAATCTACGGTGAGGGTACTTACTGATGTCATCACAGGGCATTGTGCTATCGCATAGATCTCCGATGTCCGGCGCTTCAAAGAAGAAGACTCAGATTTCTGGGCTCACGCTTCTTCGACAGCCTGGCAGAGGTTGGGAAGGTGGACGTCTCGCTTCTTCTTGGGTTCGTCAGGGAAAACAAGTGCTTCGTTGAGGAACACCAGGAGGTAATGGGGCTAATCGAATTTGCCGCCACCCTGTACTTACTGAGGGCACTCACAATGGACAAAAATGTGCTTAAAATTTATTTTTGTCAATTTATTTTATTTTTGTAATAGAGTAAAAAAAATAACTAAATCAGCTGATACCTGAAAGGCACGCTTACGTTTTTTGAATTAAAAAAATACATTTTGTTTTTAAGTTAAATTAATTGATATGACAGGGGTAAACGAATTACATACTATTCATAGAACAAAGGAGTGAAACTACAATTAGCTAAAACCAAGGAGAATTTTTTAGATGAAAATAGTGTTGCTTTTTCGGTTATTGAGTTGGTTAAAATATTAAAAAGTGTAATTAGAGTTATAACCCCTCACTAGGGTAGGCACCTTGTCGTTGGTGTGAGGGCTTAGCCGAACTCCATAGCGCCCGACTATGAGGCGGAGCTGTTTAGGATCTACGCCGTTTCGCCTCATAGGCGGGCGGCGGGATGTCGGTGACCAAGAATTGCCAACCCCCTAATCCAGGGTGTTATGCGGACCGTGCCTATTGGACGATTTGCAGCCAGGGGATAAATTCGGTTGTATTCGAACGGAGCCTTCCCGATACCGGGCCACCTCGGGAAGTATTAATGGCCTTACCACAGTAAGGGCTGCTGCTGTGGCGGACGATTCTTTCCCCGTATATAATACTGGACCGCTGAGCCCGCCTTGTCGGGCAGGTGGTCGTACGACCAAGATGAACGACTCATTATCTGATTGTAATAAGGATATAAAGAGGAGGACTGAGTCGCAGTCCAAGGACGACAAATACGAATTAAGCGATGCGTCGGACTCGGGGAGCGAGAGTAGTGCTGATTCAAGGAACTCCGTGTTGGAAAAGCACACAAATGAAAACGGAGTAGAAGAGTGGAGAAGAGTACGGAGCAGAGGAAGTAAAAAAGCTCTCTCGCAGTACAGTGCAGCACTTAGAATTGTACAACGCTTGGGAGCAGTGGTTGACCCAACAGAAGTGGAGATCGAGCGCTTGGAATGGGCCCATGAAGCCGTAGAAGCAGGTCGAAGGCAGTTCAAAAAGTTTGAGGAGGAAGAAGCGTTGAATGGCAGAATGAAGAGGCAACGTTCGGCGGAAGGCGATAAGCCAGCTTTCAAGAGGCAGAAAGGACCCAGTCCTAGAGCCGCGAGGCAGGGCAGTCGCATAAACAAAACAAGTAGGCCCAAAGCTGTAAGACAGATGGGCTCCATTAGCGAGGTAGAACTACCTCGAAAGCTGCGAGTCAGAGGGAAGTTCCAATTACGAAAGTAGGAGATAAGCCAAAAGGAGATAACGCTAAGACTTCGGCTTTCTCGGAGGTGCCAAAGGGAGATAACACTAAGACTCCTGCTTTTCCCGAGAAGATGAGTGATGTGGCAAAGCAGTCAATGACTGTGACGCTGGTTGATCGTAGCAGTCCTTTTGGACAAATGACTACTGAAAGGTGGAGATCTGTGGAAAAGGAGCTTATTAGCTTAATGCTTAAGATGATGCGGGAACAACCAAGTAAGCCCCTCCCAACCTTTGATTCGGGGGGATGGTATAATGGTGTGAAGACGATAGCGTGCGACAACATCGCGAGCTTGCGGTGGCTGGAGGAAGTGGTTCCAAACCCGCCATCATGGAGCAATGAGCTGAGTCTTTCAAGAAGACAGGTAAAAGAAATGTTTAAGCTCGCAAAGACCGTGGAAAGCGAAGCATGTCGGGACGAGTACAGGGATCTACTGAGGATCTACAAGCGTGAAATTACCAGGGCGAAGGGAAACTCATGGAAAAGTTTCTGTACGGACATAGAGCGCTCCAGCGAAACAGCACGGTTGAAAAAAGTCCTAGCAAAGGGAAAGATAGTCCAGAGACTAATAAAGAAAGAGATCGGGCAATGGTCCCGTAATAGTTAGGAATCCCTTGAGGTGCTTCTCGATACACATTTCCCACCGGGAGACGGTTTAGAAGAGCCAGCAGACATCACTCACACTTCGATCACTCAGCTAGTAGTGCCGAACTTGATGACCGATACCAAGATCGAGTGGGCAGTGAAAACGTTTTCTAAGTTTAAATCGCCGGGCCCATATGGTATATTCCCGGCCATGCTACAAGTCTCAAGTAGGGCGGACGTGGAATGGCTTAAAATAATATTCGATGGGTGCATAAGACTGAATCATTTACCGCACTCTTGGAGAACTGCTCGTGTAGCTTTTCTACCAAAGGCGGGGAAGATCGGTCACGTGTATCCCAAACACTATAGACCCATAAGCTTAACATCATTTCTGCTCAAAACCTTTGAGAGGCTGATAGATGTGTACGTAAAGTCCAACGTGGATGAAAAGCACAGCATGCGTACATCAAAGGCAAGTCGGTAGACACCGCATTGCATAGGGTGGTAATAAGCATAGATAAATCCCTGGAATATAAGGAGTATGCTCTAGGAGTCTTCTTGGACATTACCGGGGCTTTCAATAATGTTGCAAAATTGGCGATTATGGATGGTCTTAATTACATTAAAGTACATCCTGCCTTAATCAGATGGATCTGCTGCATGTTAAATTGCAGAAAGATTACATCACAATGGGGATTGTACGAGCCCACAAAATCAGTGGACAGGGGCACGCCGCAGGGAGGGGTGCTATCACCTCTGCTGTGGACGCTGCTCATCAACCAACTGCTCAGACAATTCAATGAGGGACCTGTAAAACTTACGGCTTACGCAGATGACGTTGCAATTGTCATAAGTGGAAAGTGGCTTCCAACGATTAGTTCTTTGATAGATCGGGCGCTTCGGGATATTCATACATGGGCATCTAATGTCGGGTTGAAAGTCAATGCGGAGAAGACGGATATGGTCTTGTTTACAGAGAGGTACAAGGTCCCAAATTGGACCAGGCCTAAGTAAGGAGGGGTGACCTTACAGGGGAAACCTTGCACAAAATATCTAGGAATCATCCTAGACAATAAGCTGTCATGGAAGCTCAACGTGGAGGGGAGGATCAAGAAGGCCTCAACGGCACTCTATGCATGTAAAAGAATGCTGGGGTGTACGTGGGACCTATCGCCCTCTCTTTCTCATTGGGTTTTTACAGCGATTGTAAGCCCTATTCTATACTATGGAGTTCCCGTTTGGTGGAAAGCCACACAAAAAACAACATACCTCAAAAAATTAGAGGGGGTATGCAGACTATCGATGCTTAGCATTACGGGAGCCCTGAAAACAACCCCGACGGCTGCACTGTATGCCATTCTGCACATCCCACCTGTAGACCTGGTAGCAAAGAACAAATCTTTAACGACCGCAACCATGCCCGGTGCTTCGGGGCAGCTTGAGCGCCGACCATATGGCCATAGTAGTATAGCGTCATCAATCACAAGACGAACAGACTACATGATTCCCTATCTGCGCTTCGAGGAAGATCTAAAGGCGACAATACAGGTGGACGGTTAGCGCAAGGGTGCGCAAATGGCGGACGAGGCGATACATGTGTACACCGATGGTTCCAAAGTAGTGGAAGGAGTAGGGCTTGCGGTATACTGCGCTGATCCGGCAATAAGCATATCCTACAGGCTGCCGGATTACTGTAGCGTTTTCCAAGCGGAAATATTAGCCGTAACCAAAGCAGTAGAAACCCTGGAAGAGAATAGCTTAAGCTGCAACCGTGTTAAATTTTATATTGACAGTCAAGCAGCAATTGAGGCAATAATCTCGCATAGCACAGCATCTAAATGCGTGTTAGAGTGTAAACAGCCTCTGGAGAGAATCGGGACAGGGAGAAGCATACATCTATATTGGGTCCCAGGGCATATGGGAATAGATGGGAATGAAAAAGCGGACGAACTAGCTAAAAAGGGCGCATCCCTTGAAGCTTGCTCCGAAGATGTCCCAATTAGATTGGGCGAGATTAAGTGAATCCGAGAGGTGCACATGATCGACCAATCGGGAAAGGCATGGGTTCAAGCGCGGGCTGTAAAGTGTCGAAGATTATGTGTAGGTCTTACAACCTTAGACTAACACAGTTGCTTCTATCATTAAAAAGAGAGGACTGTATACTCATGACGGGTATTCTGACTGGACACTGCCTTCTGGCGTCACATGCCTTTAAATTAGGCTTGGTCAGTGATAGCAGATGTAGGAAGTGCGGGTTGGAGGAGGAAACGATCGAGCACATTCTGTGCTCGTGCCCTGCACTTGCCAGGCTAAGACTCCAGCAATTAGGAGTGATACAGCTGTCAGATCTAGAAGCAGCAAGTGGCTTAAGTCCTAGGAAGCTTCTAGTATTTTCCAAGAGGACGGAGTTATTTTATAACATAGGTCCTGGTTTTTGATAGGGTTTTTCAGTTTGGTCGTTAAAACAAATTTCTGGTAACACTACGGACTAAATCAGTCTATGTGAGGTCCTCATGGACCGGCCAGTTCAACCTACCTACCTAGAGTTATAGCAGTTCGTTACAGGATTTATTTATGAAATCAAAAATAGGACGAAGAAACTGCGTTAGATATTAATGATAAAATATACCGAATTTTAATTACGAGTAACTTGCAGTAAATCCATGGCCATAAAAGCTCATAATTTAAAAAGGCATGTGTGCTGAACTACCGATTTCGAAGAGTCCTTAAGTGATCACGGAAGGGTCCCAAAATGATACCAAAACAGTCCAGAAATGTTGCCGACGGGATCCCGGACAAATCCCGAAAGCCATCCAGAAAAGATCCCGGAAGGATCCCCAAATGCCCCGGAATACTCGCGAAATGACCATGACGGGATCCAGAAATACCCCCGGAAGGATACCGGAAATGTCACGAAATAACCCCGATTGGATCCCAGATGGATTTCGAAAACTATCCTGAAAAGATGCCGGCAGGCTCCCCATATGATCCCGAAATAGTCCCGAAATGACCCTGACGGGATCCCGGACGTATCCCGAAAATCATTCAGAAATTCCCCCGAAATGGTCCCAAAATGATCTCTAAATAGTACCGAAAAGGTACCTAAATAATATCGACGGGATGCTGGTCGGATCCCAAAACCATCCAGAAATGATCCCGTAAAAGTCCCGAAATGACCATGACATAGTCCAGAAAAAGTTCCGAAATTATCCCAACCGGATGCCGGACCGATCCGATAAGGGTCCCAAAATGATACCGCAAGAGTCCAGAAAGATATGAACCCGACGGGATCCCGGACAGATCCTGAAAACCATCCAGAATTGATCCCGAAATAGTCCCGAAATGATGCCGGAAGGATCCCCAAATGATACAGGAATAGTCCCGAAAAAGCCCCAAAATAACCCCGACGAGATCCCGGATGGATACCGAAATCTGTACAGAAATTATACCGGAATAGTCCCAAAATGATCTCGAAATAGTCCCGAAATTACCCCGACGGGATGCCGGACGGATCCCGAAACCCATGCAGAAATGATGCCGGAAGGCTCCCCAAATGATCCCAAAATAGTCTCGAAATGATACCGGAAGGATCACCAAATGATACCGGACTAGTAAGTCCCAAAATAGCCCCGACGGGATCCCGAAAACTATCCAGAAATGATGACGGCAGGCTCCCCATATGATCTCGAAATAGTCCCGAAATGACCCTGACGGGATCCCGGACGGATTCCGAAAACCATTGAGAAATGATCCCGGAAGGGTCTCGATGTGACTCTAACGGGATTACAAAGAAGGTGAAGCTAATTATAAAAGCATGTTAATAAGGCAGCAGGCGTGTTGAAGCGGATGAAGAGTTACAAACAAACGTACAGGTAAAGCTAATAAAAGCGTGCTGATAAAAACACTTGCTGGAGGGAGGATGGCTGGAGGAGACGGAGAGCACCACATTATTGATATAGGAGAAAATTTATAGATTTTGCACCAGATGCGAGTGGAGCGGGGCGAGGGGGGCGCAGGGTGTCACTGCTCACTTTGTTCCAATTATTTGACCCATTGAGTTTGTAATATTGGTGAAGGTCAGTATACTTAAAGTTATAATGTGTAAAAATGATTAAAAGGTAATTATTCGAAGGGGTCGT
This sequence comes from Eurosta solidaginis, assembly GCF_040869045.1. NCBI lineage: Eukaryota > Metazoa > Arthropoda > Insecta > Diptera > Tephritidae > Eurosta > Eurosta solidaginis. Next base: position 109,271,362 of record NC_090320.1, on the reverse strand, counting down.
AGGACCGACGCCCCATTTCCATGTTCGAAAAGAATTTCGCCAGTAGACTATTATCTGTGTCCCAAATTTCATCAAAATCCGTGTATCCATTCTGGCGTGATTCAGTCACAAAGACGAAAAAATATAATAGTTCAACTATAACTGTTCCTAGGGGGCGGGAAACTCCCGCGTTTTCAAAAGCATATATCTAGTAGATCCTTCTAGACTATTGGCTATATGTGTGCCAAATTTCATACAAATCTGTCCCACCGTTCTTGCGTGATTGAGTCACAAACTATCCCATTGATAATATTACTAGCCTTTAGCCGCGGCCCTGTCCGCAAGGAGAAAATAAAATATATGGGCTATTCACGTTATCTGCTTATCAAGTTATCTGTTTAAAAATAATTTTTGTTTAATGTATGTATTTGAGTTTTGTAATAGAATAAAAAAAAACTAAATGAGTTGATAACCTGAAAGGCACGCTTACGTGAATAGTACAATATAGTTTTTTCGATAAAATAAAATACATTTTGCTTTTAAGTTAAATTAATTGATATGACAGGGGTGAATGAATTACTATTCATGGAACAAAGGAGCGAACCTACAATTAGCTAAAACCAAAGAGAATTTTTAAGATGAAAATAGTGTTCCTTTATCGGGTATTTTGTTGATTAGAATATTACAAAAATTGTAATTATAGTTATAACAGTTCATTATAGGATTCATTAAAAAAAAATCAAAAATAGAACGAAAAAACTGTGTTAGATATTAAAGATAAAACATACCGAATTTTAATTACGAATAATTTGCAGCAAATCCACGGCCATAAAAGCTCATAATTTAAAAAGGCACGTGTGTTGAACTACCGGTTACGAAGGGTCCTTAAAGGATCCCAGTATGTCCCAAAATGATAATAAAAAAGTTCTGAAATGATTCCGACGGGATCGCAGAAAAATCCCGAAAACCATCTAGAAATGATGCCCGAAGGGTTTCCAAATGATCCCCAAAATAGTCCCGAAATTACCTTGAGGGGATCCCGTAAGCCATGCAGCAAAGATACCGGAAGGATCCCCAAATGATATCGGCATAGTCCCAAAAATGTTCCGAATTGATCCTGACGGGATCCCGGACGGATCCTGAAATGATCTCAGAAAGGTTCCCATATGATCTTGAAATAGTCCAGAAAAAGTCACGAAATGACCCGACGAGATCCCTGACGGAATCCGAAAACCATCCAGTAATGATCCCGGAAGGATCCCAGAATAGTTTTGAAAGAGTCCCCAAATGATCCCGAAATTACCTTGACGGGATTTCAGATTAATCGCGTAAACCATCCAGCACTGATGCCGAAAAGCTCTCCAAATAAACACGAAATAATACAAAAAAATTACAAAATGACCCCGACGGGATTCCGTAAATGATCCCGGAATACTCACGAAAAAGTCCCGAAATAACCCTCACGGGATCCCGCACGGATCCGGAAATGATTTCAGGAAGGGCCCTATTTGACTTTGAAATAGTGCAGAAAAAGTCACGAAATGACCCCGACTTATTCCCGGACGGATCCCAAAAACAATCCATGAATGATCCCGGAATGGTCTCCGAACGATTCCGAAACATTCCCGAAATGACCTTGACGGCATCCCGGACGGATCCCGAAAACCATCCAGAAATGATCCCGGAAGAGTCCCAAAGTGATCCCGAAAGAGTCCCGAAATTACCCCGACGGGATCAAGGACGGATCCCGAAGACCATCCTGAAAAGATTCCGGAATGGTCTCGATGTGACCCATGTTAATAAGGCAGCAGGCGCGTTGAAGCGAATGAAGAGTTACAAACAAACCAACATATAGGTAATGCTAATAAAAACGTGCTAATAAAAACAATTGATGGATGGCTGGCGGCGGGAGGAGAAGAAGAGCACCACTGGTAATTTTTCCAAAATTGTTTAGATCTGTATGAGCCAGATACCAAAAATTATTGATTTAGGAGAAAATTTACATTGAGTTATAACAATTTATAGATTTTGCACCAGAGGGGAGAAGAGGGGGAGGCGGATGGATGGTGTCACTGCTCACTTTGTAAGCCCTCGACTTATTTGACCCATTGAGTTTATAATATTGGTGAAGGTCAGTATACGTAAAGTTATAATGTCTAATAATTGTTAAAAAGTAATTACTCGAAGGGGTTGTGGGACCACCTCCCCCCTTTCCATGTTCGAAAAAAATTTCGCCAGTAGACTTTTGTCTCTGTCCCAAATTACATCAAAATCCGTGTAGCCGTTCTGGCGTGATTAAGTCACAAAGACGAAAAAATACAAAAATTATATTATAACTGTTCCTACGGGGCGAGGACCTCCCCCCTTTTCGAAAAAATATAGCTAGTAGTAGAAGGATCTACTAGCTATCGGCTATGCGTGTGCCAAATTTTATCCAAACCCGTCCAGCCGTTCTTGCGTGATTGCGTCACAAAGACAAACGTCTGGACATCCAAACCTTCCTATTTATAATAACTAGCCTTTACCCGCGGCCCCGCCCGCAAGGAGAAAATCAAATATATGGGCTATTCACGTTAGCCTGCTTATCAAGTTATCTGTTTAAAAAATATTTTTGTCAATGTATTTTGTTAACACGCTTTTATTAGCTTGGCCTGTATCCATGTATGGAACGGAATCTTTGAGCTTAATTTTCACTGGTTTCTAGAAGTCTGATTAATTTGAAACTTTGCATACGTATCAAGGACCGATGAAAATCCATTAATGTGATGGTGTGGTGACATAAGGTCAACGACCATAAGGTCAATTGGCCTTATTACCTCTTTGAATGGCCATAAGTTTGATTGAAGCTTTGCACACATATCAAGGCTCGATGACAATGCATTAATGTGATGGTGTGGTGACATAAGGGCAACGGCCATAAGGTCAATTGGCCTTATTAACACTTTGAATGGCCATAAGTTTGACTGAAACTTTGCACACGTATCAAGGATCGATGACAATGCATTAAAGTGATGGTGTGGTGACATAAGGTCAACGGCCATAAGGTAAATTTGCCTTATTACCTCTTTGAATGGCCATAAGTTTGATTAAAGCTTTGCACACATATCAAGGATCGATGACAATGCATTAATGTGATGGTGTGGTGACATAAGGGCAACGGCCATAAGGTCAATTGGCCTTATTAACACTTTGAATGGCCATAAGTTTGACTGAAACTTTGCACACGTATCAAGGATCGATGACAATGCATTAATGTGATGGTGTGGTGACATAAGGTCAACGGCCATAAGGTCAATTGGCCTTATTACCTCTTTGAATGGCCATAGGTTTGATTAAAGCTTTGCACACATATCAAGGCTCGATGACAATGCAATAATGTGATGGTGTGGTGACATAAGGTCAACGGCCATAAGGTTAATTGGCCTTATTACCACTTTGAATGGCAATAAGTTTGACTGAAACTTTGCACACGTATTAAGGATCGATGACAATGCATTAATGTGATTGTGTGGTGACATAAGGTCAACGGCCATAAGGTCAGTTGGCCTTATTACCACTTTGAATGGCCATAAGTTTGACTGAAACTTTGCACACGTATCAAGGCTCGATGACAATGCATTAATGCGATGGTGTGGTGACATAAGGTCAACGGCCATAAGGTCAATTTTCCTTATTATCACTTTGAATGGCCATAACTTTGATTGAAATTTTGCACACGTATCAAGGCACGATGACAATGCATTAATGTGATGGTATGGTGACATAAGGTCAATTGGCCTTATTACCACTTTGAATGGCCATAAGTTTGATTGAAACTTTCACACGTATCAAGGCTCGATGACAATGCAATAATGTGATGGTGGGGTGACATAAGATTAACGATAGTTAATTAAGTTATTAATAAAATTTACTTTAATTTTTCGGGATCCTGCCATCTTCGCTGCTCTCGGCTATAATGCCAATGATCTGCCGACCCTTGGAAATTTCGGGAAAGACCGCGTCCAGCCTCCCTGCGTCTTGGCCCTTTTTCGATGCCTTGGGGTTGGATTCGTCCATGGACCGCTGGAGTTTCGAGGTTTCATCACTCTCGACTAAAACTTTTAAAATTACTTGAACTAAAAAATTAAAAATAAATAATAGTTTCAAAAACTAAAAAACACGCTTTTATAGCTAACCGAACTAAAAAATAGAAAATAATTTGCAATTAAAAAGAGTTTATATAACAGTTGTAGAAGGCCAAACAATCATTTATAGTAAATCACCTCAAAATAAAATTATAATAAAATTTTAGTTATTAACAGAATAATTAAATCACAGTAAAAAGCGTGGGGCGCTTGATATTGAATGTTACAATCATTCTATTTGCAACTATATAAGAGGAAAGATATGAAATGTAGTCAAATACACCCCACGCTTTTTAATCTGAATTAAATTATTCTGTTAATAAGTTAAATTTTATTATAATTTTATTTAGAGGTGATTAACTATAAATGATTGTTTGACCTTCTACTACTGTTATATAAACCCTTTTTAATTGAAAATTATTTTCTATTTTAAGTTCGGTTAGCAATAAAAGCGCGTTTTTTTAAACTATTATTTATTTTTGTAATAGAGTAAAAAAAAAAAATAAATAAATAAATGAGCTGACAACCTGAAAGGCACGCTTACTTGAATATTACAATACAGTTTTTGCGAACTAATAAAAAATACACTTTGTTTTTAAGTTAAATTAATTGATATAACAGGAGTGAAGGAATTACTATTCATAAAACAAAGCAGTGAAACTACAATTAGCTAAAACCAAAGAGAATTTTTAGATGAAAATTGTGTTACTTGTCGGGTATTTAGTTGGTATTACAAAAAGTGTAATTATGTAATTATATTTATTACAGTTCGTCACAGGGTTCAATAAAAAAATAAAAAATACATAGAACGAAAAAGCTGTGTTAGATATTAAAGATAAAACATACCGAATTTTAATTACGAATAATTTGCAGCGAATCTATGGCTATAAAAGATCATAATTTAAAAAGGCATATGTGCTGAACTACCGGTTTCGAAGAGTTCTTAAATGACCGGGAGGGTCCCAAAATAGTCCCGAAACGATCCCAACGGTATCCCGGACAAACCCGGAAAACCATCCACAAATGATCCCTGAGGGGTCTCCAAATGATCCCGAAGTAGTCCCGAAATGACCCTGATGGGGTCCCGGACGGATCCCGAAAACAATCCAGAAATGATGCCGGAAGAGTCCCAAAATAATCCCGAAATTGTCTCAAAAAATTCTCGAAATGATTGACGGGATACCGGACGGATTCCGAAAACCATCCAGAAATGATGCCGGATGAACCCCAAATGATCCCGAAAAAGTGCCGAAATAACCCTCACGGGATCCCGAAAGCCATCCGGAAATGATACAGGAAGGATCCCCAAATGATCCCGGAGTAGTGGCAAAAATGTCCCGAAATGACCCCGGCGGGATTCCGTAAACCGTCCAGAAGGGATCCCTGAAGGAATAACCCAGACGGGATCCTGCAGGGATCCCGAAAACTGTTAAGAAATTATGCCGGAACGTTCCCAAAATTGTCCCGCAATAGTCCAGAAAAAGTCCCGAAATGACCTTGACGGAATACAGGACGGATCCCGAAAATCGTCCAGAAATTATACCGCAAGAGTCCCCAAATGACCCCGAAATAGACCCAAAATGACCCTGAAAACTATCCAGAAATGATGCCAGAAGGGTCCCAACATGATACCGAAGTAGTCCCGAGAAAGTCCCGAAGTGACCTTGACGTAATACAGGACGGACCCCGAAAATCATCCAGAAATGATGCATATATGCTCCCGGAAGGGGGCCCAAAATCATCCCGAAAAAGTACCGAAACTATCCTAACGTGATCTCGAAAACCATTCAGAAATGATCCCTGAGGGGTCTCCAAATGATCCCGAAATAGTCCCGAAATGACCCTGACGGAATACAGGACGTATCCCTAAAATCATCCAGAAATGATGCCGGAATGGTCCCCAAATGACCTCGAAAAGTCCCGAGATTAGAGTAAGTTAGGGTATTGTGATATGGGTATACTTTCCTTGACTACTACTCAACATTTCATTGAGCGACCAGATAAAAAAACATGAAATTCAATAAATTCAAGCGTTATGCACCATATCCTGAAACAAGATTATATTATATTAAGTATTTCGGAAGATATTTCTATAAAACCATTAAAAGTCAAAAAAGTTGTTTTATCAAAATGTAATTTGATATATTATATGAGCTAATGTGATATAGCATACCACATTACCCACAAGCTCTACGTAGAGAAAAATAACTTTTAAATGTTTAAAATCATAGGTTACACTAATTGAATGATTGCTGTCTAGCTCATTTATTTAAAACAAAAACACATTTAATATTTTTTCAAAAATAATTCAGTAAAAACAAACAAAACAAAATACTCTTACAGCATAAATAAATAAAAATTCCATAAAATACATAAATATAGTAGTTGGTTTACAGATTTAGTCACAAGACTCGCAAACAAATATTGCTTGACATTTAGGCTTTGCTTATCAAGTTATCTGTTTAAAAATTATTTTTGTCAATGTATTTTATTTTTGTAATAGAGTAAAAAAAAAAAAAAATAAATGAGCTAATAACCTGAAAGGCACACTTACTTGAATAGCACAATACAATTTTTGCGAATTAATAATGTAATGTGATATAATATATGAGCTTATGTGATATACCATACCACATTACCCACAAGCTCTGCGTAGAGAAAAATAACTTTTAAAATGATAGGTTACATTAATGGAATGATTGCTGTCTAGCTCATTTATTTAAAACAAAAACACATTTAATATTTTTTCAAAAATAATTCAGTAAAAAACAAACAAAACAAAATACTCTTACAGCATAAATAAATAAAAAGTCCATAAAATACATAAATATAGTTGTTGGTTTATAGATTTAGTCACAAGATGCGCAAACAAATATTGCTTGACAGTTAGGCTTATTAAGTTATCTGTTTAAAAATTATGTTTGTCAATGTATTTTATTTTTGTAATAGGGTAAAAAAAAATAAATAAATAAATGAGCTGATATCCTGAAAGGCACGCTTACTTGAATAGTACAATACAGTTTTTGCGAATTAATAAAAAATGCACTTTTTTTTAAGTTAAATTCATTGATAAGACAGGGGTGAAGGAATTACTATTCATAGAACAAAGGAGTGAAAGTACAATTAGCTAAAACCAAAGAGAACATTTAGATGAAAATAGTGTTGCTTTTTTAGTTGGTTAAAATATTACAAAAAGTATAATTATAGTTATTGCAGTTCGTCACAGGATTCATTTAAAAAAATCAAAAATACATAGAACGAAAAAGCTGTGTTAGATATTAAAGATAAAACATACCGAATTTTGGTCCATAGCATGTTCGTTGCCCTGTTCTCATATTCGTCGATTCTCCCTAGGAGATAACTGAGCGGCGGCCGGACGGAGCTGCCAACATTACTTATGTCTAAGTCGGAACCTTTCCTAGCCATCTCATCCCCGAGTTCATTCCCTTCAATGCTGCTGTGCCCAGGCATCCTGCAACGGGGACATTGTGATGACTTATAGAACCTTGGAGCAGCTTTGCCGCTCTGTCTATGGCATAGACCTCGGCTTGTTATACATTGCATGCGTCAGGAAGTCGGAATAATTGGATTAACTGCTCCCTTGAAGGATATCGTATGTTCTGAACCTGAGAGTCCAAAACCTCTGTGATGTGGTCTGTTTTGGATGTTAGGTCGGTTATTATTCCGTTTAATTTCCCCTTCGTCATATCATCCAGAGTCGTCGCGTGTCCGTGATTAGCTGATTTCCACATGTTGGATTCTCTTAGTCGTAGAGCTCCTCTAGCGGCTAATCCCCGCACGAAGACTTGTTGAGGCGTCAAGTTAAAGATTACATTTAGCGCTTCCTGAGTTGCGCTGCTCACGGCGCATGGCATTCCCAGGCATGCCAGCCTTTGTACCTTCCCGATCCTCTGTTTATTACTCCTTTTGTATAGCGCCTTCCACCAGACCACAGCTCAATATGTTAGTATCGGTCGAATGACTGTGCTGTACATGCCACGAATGACATGTGGTGCCAGTCCCCAGTTCCGTCCAAAAGCCCCGTTTCAGGCGTAGTATGGTGCATGAGCTTTCTTTCATCTCATTTCAACGTTCCTTCTCCAGCTTAATTTTGAGTCGAATATAATGCCAATCTATATTTCGCTTCCGAAGATAGGTTTAACGTTGTACCGTTTAGCCTCGGTAAGTTATTTTGCCTGTGATCAGAATCACTGAGTTATCGCTTTTCTGCTACAAATTTCAAGAATTTCGTTGACCACCAGTATCCAGAGAAGAGGCGATAGCACCTCGCCTTGGGGGTGCCTCTGGTGGTCATTTTTCCAATAGAACCAATCCCTAAAGTCGCGTCGACAACTCTACCCCTAAGCATTGAATCGATCCATGCAACTATAGAACTTTGGGTTAGAACCTTAGAGATGGACTCCGTCTGCACGTTGTTGAAAGCGCCCCCAATGTCGAGGAAAGCTACCAACATATTCCTTGCAGCTTAGTGAGATCTCGATGGCACTAACTGCCTCATGAAGGGCGCTTTCAACTGATTTGAATTTTTGGTATGCGTGCTGAGCTGCATCTATCTGCCAGAGATTGGCATTCTTTCTAATATGTAGATCCATAAGTCCCTCCAGTGTTTTAAGGATAAAGAAGGAGAGGCTCATTGGTCTATAGTCTTTGGGTTGCGAGTGGTTAAGTTTTCCTGCTTTGGGAATGAAAACCACTCGCACATTTCTCCAGGCTTAGGGTACATAACCATCTTGTAGGCATCTTGTGAAGATGCCGTGTAGATGTGGTATCAGTTCGCCAAAAGCAGCTTGTAACTGTAACGAACTTCTCCCGAATGCTGCCGTTTACTAATGAAAAAGGGTCAGGCGCATGCTTCCGAGACGGGTCTGCATACCTTGCTATGCTACGGTCTGGCTCAGGGAAATGGGAGTGGGCTTGTCTCGGTCACATACAGCGAAATTCGTATGAAACAAAATTTGTATGCAGGATATTTAACACTACTTACCTCATAAACGGAGATAAAAATACAAAAAAAAACCAGCGAAACTCAAGCAGCGAAACAAAAATAATATATTACAACAGCGGAATCAAAAAGGTTCATTGCAACCAGCGACGGAGGGATTCGAAAGATGGCATTTTCCCTCTTCGTCTTTACCCACCCAACCTGTTAATGTACCCTGACTTTACGTACATTAACCCGAGAAAACATTTAAACCTGGTATACTAACCTTTCCCTACATTTCGTCATCCGAATAAATGAATCAGGAATCCATTTTTAGTTTACACTACAAAGATTTCTTACATTTATTGAAATAATAGTAATAGATAACATTATTAGATCAAGTAATTTGAAGGTAAGAATATAACAAAAGAAATTAATCCATCCTATTCTCAGTATTTAGGTATTTTTATCAATTTACTCAAAAGCCAATTACTTCCTAAGATTAAAAGATATATAATTAATCGATATATTTAATATTCGAATATACGAGCTCTCGATGGTTTGGTCCGTTTATAATAATAGCTTTATATATACTTATATAAATTTTAATTTCAAACATTCGTAAATTTCTTTGGGAAATCTTATTATTTGCAAATTCCCTCAATATATGGGCTATGTTTTGAGTTATCAACTCGATTTCGGTGCTAAAATAAAATAAGCATACGCAACGACTAAAGACACGAACTCGCCCGCAGGTAAATGAAACAGGTTCTGAGTATATTAACTTTATGTTCAAACGCAATCAAACTTACATTTTAAATCACGGTTCAAAATGTCAAGGCAAAAAGGGATATTTTCACCCAATTATTACCCATAGAATGACATATATTCGCCTAATCTAACATGTCGACCAATGTTTCTACTATAAAAAAATACAATATGTATGTAATTGAATTATAACTTGTTTTTCTTTCTACTTACTTGGTCTCCATCGATCCGTCGCGACGGTGAGCTCAGCGACGATGATAAGAATGTTGTAAGTTCGATGTATCATGTCTAGCGACCATGTCTGCTATAGCTGTAATTTATTTGGAAATTACACTGGCAACATGTTAGAATGCCTATTTGGGCATCACTGGTAAATCGAATGGTTTTAATTATACAAAAAAAAATGTACTAATGAACTTAAGAGGGCGAGCCTATTTACGGTATTAACTACGAGACCAACACTTAAAATTTTATACCGAAAGTGCGAGTTTATATGAATTTTCTTTTTAAATTCTAACAATTGCAAAAAAAAAAAACTACCACGGGATAATCGTAAGACGGACAAAGAAAATGGTTACCATCCTACTCTACATTCGCAATCATATTGCACTAGATATTTTACATAGAAAATTGAGTGAAACAGCATTAAAATTCTTAATTATCGGCAAAGCAATATGTTGACCATCTCGACGTTTGTTAGGAATCTCGGCATTGGAGGGTTGATATATGTTGGGGTTGATCCTTCACCCGCGTGATGATTTCATTCTAATTTCCTTCTTATTTTTCGTTTCACTTTTTCTAAAGTTAGGTGGGCTCATTGGCCTCTTTATTCATTTAATACATAAAGGTTTAGTTTCAGTTTTTACAAAATTCTATTCTTTTATGGCATATGCATATTGTACAATCCCGGACACGGACATTAAATCGCCTTCATTATATAGTCACTGTGTAGGCGGCAGAAGAGTTCAGCGATGTCTACTTCAAAGCTGCCTTTTTGTGGTACAATAACCATTAATAGGAGTTTCATGGTAAAAAAAGCACATGGAATGCTAGTGATGTGTTTGTTCCAACTATTTTTCTTTCACACTGCTTTTAGGTGCCATCCATTGGTGCCCATTTTCTGTTGCCAATTTTCCCAATGTTCTCAAGATATAAATGCACTCAAACGCGCTTACAATGCAACGTAATTTATTTTTTTTTTTTTCAATTTATAGTATTTTTGCCGATAACTCGCCGTTGATGCAATGCACTTTTCACTTTACCAATTCAGTAAATAAAATTTCTGGTTTTCTTATAATTTAAATACGAGATAAATGGCAAAAACCTCAATTGGTATTTGATTTTTCAGTTTTTCACAATCAAATTATTTTGAACCAGCAACATAGACTCCCTTTAATGTGACTGGACACGTTCTGTATTAAACTGTTAAGTATTGAAAACCATTTTCACTCAAACGTTAAATATTGAACTGCCCAACTATTTATAACAATGACAATAAACTTTGGGTCTAACACCATTTCACCATTTTAAAGCTATTTCGACTTGAAAACTTGATTTCGATCATCAAGCAGTTTAATTCGTGAATTTTTCGGAAAAATAGTTTCTTTACTTTCAGGTTTGCTAGCGGTATGCGTTGCGCTAAACCCGACGACGTTCACCATTCAAACTTCAATTCAAAACTCTATTTCTTAATCTTTGACCTACGAATTCAAAGCCTTTGCTTCTACCCGGAGTTTTCCCGTTTTCCATATCTTCTCTCCTTAGGTATAGGTCAAACGGCATCATCGCCTGATCTTCCCGTTAGACATTGTTCTTATTTTCTTTTCTTCTTATTATACTTTTGTACAATCAGATCAGACAATGACTTCTTTACTTGAATCTAGAGATGAGAAATACCGTCGATCACGCCATCCAAATTTGCTTCACAAAAAAACAGGAATATACCAGCATAAATTCGTACTGGTACAAAATGTTGATTGAAAATTTGCGTCAACCATAAATAAGTCATCTACGTAACTGTCGATCGTTGAGTAGCAAACAACCAAAGCTAAAATTTTATATTTCCCCATATCCTCCTCTTAGGGTTCGAACTTGGTATTTTTTTCTATCGGGTGCTTCGCCCTCTTTCCCCTGGCGTATCTAGGCTATCTTATCTTAAATACGGACAGAGATTTTTCTTGGTAATCCGATCCGGATTGGGACTGTTATTATATGATGGAAATCTACTATACCTCGAATACAGCAAAAAAATCTTCCCGTTTCTTGTACAAAAAAAAGGAAAAAAAAGGATAGATGAAGACTAGTTTGGCATAGCATTCATACTGGTTGTACGATAGCTTGCATCATTGGATTTTCTGCATGATATGTATGTATGATTTGTGCTTTAACATCATCTAGTAGTTCTCTGTTCCACTAGTTGAGCGCCACCTTCGTTATGCGCATGTGCGGGTTTTCCAAGTATTAGTGCATGGTCACTAATTCCAATATACATATATATACCTATATGTGTACCTACAATTGTACCTATATGTGTACAATTGTGGGTGCGTTAGTGATTGCCTTACCTGGGCTTTTAAGTTACGCTCGCCCGCTCACAAGCAATTAACTTTGTTGGTTCCTCAGAGCACATCGACGCTAAGTATATTTTTATGTTTTTGCACTGAGCATTGGTCGTGACGAACTTTTCGAACCAATGTTCGATACAATACAACAAACAAGTTGATCTGCAACACGCAATTATAATTGATGTTGTGATAATGATATCGCCCTGTGATGTTCGCATATTACGTCCAGAGGCTAATATCATTGTGATGCTCGTCATAAATTCCCCCCAACCAGACAGAAGCTAACCGATGCTAGTCGGTTTTGTTGATCTTTTTGCCACTCGGTTAATTATTCGTAATAATTGAGAAAGAAAATATGTTATTTCTTGCTGATGTGGTGACTTTTCATGACCAGATGTCCTTGGTGTGGTATGTTCCTTTATGATTGTTCCCTATGTCTTCTAACAAGTAATAAGCGTTTCCAACCTTTTTTATCACTTTGGCTTTAATACATTGTGGGGCAAGTTTAGCATTGATTCAGCAACTACTTGCTGCACTCGCTGTTCAGTAATTCACCTTTGGTGTGGATTAGTCGCGCGTCGGTATCGTGGACTATTCGTTTGACCGTGTCAACGGTCAGTTGACGGATAAGTTTGGAATTGGGGATTAGTTTGCGCGTAAAGCCGCGTATTCGGTCGTTCACGAGAGATAGTACCGGTTGGCATACTCAGTTTTTCCTTTTCTAAGATTTTTAGGTCTTTTCGAAACAGGGACTTCTACAGATTGGACAAGTGTCATTATTATGTAACCAGGTATGGATGCAAGTCAGGTGGAAACAATGATGTCACACCGTTTTCTTGACTTTTGACAAGGTTACAGTGCATATGGCACAGGATTGGTTGTTCAACTGAGCACCATCAGTGCCACCAGAGGCATTATCGGGACTACGTGTCACTGGCATCATAGCACTCACAAAAAAAATTTTATGTGTGTTAATGTTTAGGTCTCTAACGGAAATTCGTTAGGAATGAAAACAATCGATCGATCACGTTTTAAATCAACTAATTAATAAAATAGAATATGATGACTACTCTGTAGGGAAGGTTAATAATTTAGACTTAATAATTCGCGGTTGCTTAACTCCTTAATGTGTATGCTAGATAAAAATGAGGTTAGTGGCTAAGCTTATACTTTGATAAATCGCTGCAATTCTGCAACAAATCAAAATCCGAAAGTAAATACTTGACCGTTTGGTTGAAATATAAAACGTATTTGATTTTTTTGTTGGCTGTGGATCAAGGCCAGATGCAAGTATAGAAATATTTATTTTCTGCAAATACATTGCCTCCAACAGTTCTACAAACGAAAAAAAATTTGTCTTTGCGAGGACAGAATACACAATAAATACATCAATCTGTAATCCACCTCAAATCTTTAGATATCATGCTTATGATACTAATTCAGTGAAAAAAGTCAGCCGTCAGAGTCCGAATTAATCCAAACTTTGTAAATCCGGCTTTCTTTTATTCACTGCGAAAAAGAAGGTTATTTTATAAATGAAATTTGGGAGCATTGACAACATGATCAGTTTTATAAGCTTAATTTGTATTTTGTTTGCTATCCACTACTAGTCGTAATGAAAAAAAACCAACTTGTCGTACCACACGTAGGTTTATTTCGGTAACGATGAAAAGACCTAGGGGTTTATCGCATTTAGGCCCCACACGTTGGGCGCCATTTATTTCTTTCACGAACTTCTCCCGAATGCTGCCGTTTACTAATGAAAAAGGGTCAGGCGCATGCTCCGAGACGGGTCTGCATACCTTGCTATGCTACGGTCTGGCTCAGGGAAATGGGAGTGGGCTTGTCTCGGTCACATACAGCGAAATTCGTACGAAACAAAATTTGTATGCAGGGTATTTAACACTACGTACCTCATGAACGGAGATAAAAATACAAAAAAAAACCAGCGAAACTCAAGCAGCGAAACAAAAATAATATATTACAATAGCAGAATCAAAAAGGTTCATTGCAACCAGCGACGGAGGGATTGGAAAGCTGGCATTTCCCTCCTCGTCTTTACCCACCCAACCTGTTAATGTACCCTGACTTTACGTACATTAACCCGAGAAAACATTTAAACCTGGTATACTAACCTTTCTCTACATTTCGTCATCCGAATAAATGAATCAGGAATCCATTTTTAGTTTACACTACAAAGATTTTTTACATTTATTGAAATAATAGTAATAGCTAACATTATTAGATCAAGTAATTTGAAGGTAAGAATATAACAAACAAAAATTAATCCATCCTATTCTCAGTATTTAGGTATTTTTATCAATTTATTCAAAAGCCAATTACTTCCTAAGATTAAAAGATATATAATTAATCGATATATTTAATATTCGAATATACGAACTCTCGATGGTTTGGTCCGTTTATAGTAATAGCTTATATATATGGCGGCCACCGTGGTGTGATGGTAGCGTGCTCCGCCTATCACGCCGTATGCCCTGGGTTCAACTCCCGGGCAAAGCAACATCAAAATTTTAGAAATAAGATTTTTCAATTAGAAGAAAACTTTTCTAAGCGGGGTCGCCCCTCGGCAGTGTCTGGCAAGCGCTCCGATTGTATTTCTGCCATGAAAAGCTCTCAGTGAAAACTCATCTGCCTTGCAGATGCCGTTCGGAGTCGGCATAAAACATGTAGGTCCCGTCCGGCCAATTTGTAGGGAAAAATCAAGAGGAGCACGACGCAAATTGGAAGAGAAGCTCGGCCTTAGATCTCTTCGGAGGTTATCGCGCCTTACATTTATTTTTTATTTTTATTTATATATATTTATATACATTTTGATTTCAAACATTCGTAAATTTCTTTGGCAAATCATATTATTTGCAAATTCCCTCAATATATGGGCTATGTTTTGAGTTATCAACTCGATTTTGGTGCTAAAATAAAATAAGCATACGCAACGACTAAAGATACGAACTCGCCCACAGGTAAATGAAACAGGTTGTGAGTATATTAACTTTATGTTCAAACGCAATCAAACATACATTTTAAATCACGGTTCAAAATGTCAAGGCAAAAAAAAAAAAACTACCACGGGATAATCGTAAGACGGACAAAGAAAATGGTTACCATCCTACTCTACATTCGCAATCATATTGCACTAGATATTTTACATAGAAAATTGAGTGAAACAGCATTAAAATTCTTAATTATCGGCAAAGCAATATGTTGACCATCTCGACGTTTGTTAGGAATCTCGGCATTGGAGGGTTGATATATGTTGGGGTTGATCCTTCACCCGCGTGATGATTTCATTCTAATTTCCTTCTTATTTTTCGTTTCACTTTTTCTAAAGTTAGGTGGGCTCATTGGCCTCTTTATTCATTTAATACATAAAGGTTTAGTTTCAGTTTTTACAAAATTCTATTCTTTTATGGCATATGCATATTGTACAATCCCGGACACGGACATTAAATCGCCTTCATTATATAGTCACTGTGTAGGCGGCAGAAGAGTTCAGCGATGTCTACTTCAAAGCTGCCTTTTTGTGGTACAATAACCATTAATAGGAGTTTCATGGTAAAAAAAGCACATGGAATGCTAGTGATGTGTTTGTTCCAACTATTTTTCTTTCACACTGCTTTTAGGTGCCATCCATTGGTGCCCATTTTCTGTTGCCAATTTTCCCAATGTTCTCAAGATATAAATGCACTCAAACGCGCTTACAATGCAACGTAATTTATTTTTTTTTTTTTTCAATTTATAGTATTTTTGCCGATAACTCGCCGTTGATGCAATGCACTTTTCACTTTACCAATTCAGTAAATAAAATTTCTGGTTTTCTTATAATTTAAATACGAGATAAATGGCAAAAACCTCAATTGGTATTTGATTTTTCAGTTTTTCACAATCAAATTATTTTGAACCAGCAACATAGACTCCCTTTAATGTGACTGGACACGTTCTGTATTAAACTGTTAAGTATTGAAAACCATTTTCACTCAAACGTTAAATATTGAACTGCCCAACTATTTATAACAATGACAATAAACTTTGGGTCTAACACCATTTCACCATTTTAAAGCTATTTCGACTTGAAAACTTGATTTCGATCATCAAGCAGTTTAATTCGTGAATTTTTCGGAAAAATAGTTTCTTTACTTTCAGGTTTGCTAGCGGTATGCGTTGCGCTAAACCCGACGACGTTCACCATTCAAACTTCAATTCAAAACTCTATTTCTTAATCTTTGACCTACGAATTCAAAGCCTTTGCTTCTACCCGGAGTTTTCCCGTTTTCCATATCTTCTCTCCTTAGGTATAGGTCAAACGGCATCATCGCCTGATCTTCCCGTTAGACATTGTTCTTATTTTCTTTTCTTCTTATTATACTTTTGTACAATCAGATCAGACAATGACTTCTTTACTTGAATCTAGAGATGAGAAATACCGTCGATCACGCCATCCAAATTTGCTTCACAAAAAAACAGGAATATACCAGCATAAATTCGTACTGGTACAAAATGTTGATTGAAAATTTGCGTCAACCATAAATAAGTCATCTACGTAACTGTCGATCGTTGAGTAGCAAACAACCAAAGCTAAAATTTTATATTTCCCCATATCCTCCTCTTAGGGTTCGAACTTGGTATTTTTTTCTATCGGGTGCTTCGCCCTCTTTCCCCTGGCGTATCTAGGCTATCTTATCTTAAATACGGACAGAGATTTTTCTTGGTAATCCGATCCGGATTGGGACTGTTATTATATGATGGAAATCTACTATACCTCGAATACAGCAAAAAAATCTTCCCGTTTCTTGTACAAAAAAAAGGAAAAAAAAGGATAGATGAAGACTAGTTTGGCATAGCATTCATACTGGTTGTACGATAGCTTGCATCATTGGATTTTCTGCATGATATGTATGTATGATTTGTGCTTTAACATCATCTAGTAGTTCTCTGTTCCACTAGTTGAGCGCCACCTTCGTTATGCGCATGTGCGGGTTTTCCAAGTATTAGTGCATGGTCACTAATTCCAATATACATATATATACCTATATGTGTACCTACAATTGTACCTATATGTGTACAATTGTGGGTGCGTTAGTGATTGCCTTACCTGGGCTTTTAAGTTACGCTCGCCCGCTCACAAGCAATTAACTTTGTTGGTTCCTCAGAGCACATCGACGCTAAGTATATTTTTATGTTGTTGCACTGAGCATTGGTCGTGACGAACTTTTCGAACCAATGTTCGATACAATACAACAAACAAGTTGATCTGCAACACGCAATTATAATTGATGTTGTGATAATGATATCGCCCTGTGATGTTCGCATATTACGTCCAGAGGCTAATATCATTGTGATGCTCGTCATAAATTCCCCCCAACCAGACAGAAGCTAACCGATGCTAGTCGGTTTTGTTGATCTTTTTGCCACTCGGTTAATTATTCGTAATAATTGAGAAAGAAAATATGTTATTTCTTGCTGATGTGGTGACTTTTCATGACCAGATGTCCTTGGTGTGGTATGTTCCTTTATGATTGTTCCCTATGTCTTCTAACAAGTAATAAGCGTTTCCAACCTTTTTTATCACTTTGGCTTTAATACATTGTGGGGCAAGTTTAGCATTGATTCAGCAACTACTTGCTGCCCTCGCTGTTCAGTAATTCACCTTTGGTGTGGATTAGTCGCGCGTCGGTATCGTGGACTATTCGTTTGACCGTGTCAACGGTCAGTTGACGGATAAGTTTGGAATTGGGGATTAGTTTGCGCGTAAAGCCGCGTATTCGGTCGTTCACGAGAGATAGTACCGGTTGGCATACTCAGTTTTTCCTTTTCTAAGATTTTTAGGTCTTTTTCGAAACAGGGACTTCTACAGATTGGACAAGTGTCATTATTATGTAACCAGGTATGGATGCAAGTCAGGTGGAAACAATGATGTCACACCGTTTTCTTGACTTTTGACAAGGTTACAGTGCATATGGCACAGGATTGGTTGTTCAACTGAGCACCATCAGTGCCACCAGAGGCATTATCAGGACTACGTGTCACTGGCATCATAGCACTCACAAAAAAAATTTTATGTGTGTTAATGTTTAGGTCTCTAACGGAAATTCGTTAGGAATGAAAACAATCGATCGATCACGTTTTAAATCAACTAATTAATAAAATAGAATATGATGACTACTCTGTAGGGAAGGTTAATAATTTAGACTTAATAATTCGCGGTTGCTTAACTCCTTAATGTGTATGCTAGATAAAAATGAGGTTAGTGGCTAAGCTTATACTTTGATAAATCGCTGCAATTCTGCAACAAATCAAAATCCGAAAGTAAATACTTGACCGTTTGGTTGAAATATAAAACGTATTTGATTTTTTTGTTGGCTGTGGATCAAGGCCAGATGCAAGTATAGAAATATTTATTTTCTGCAAATACATTGCCTCCAACAGTTCTACAAACGAAAAAAAATTTGTCTTTGCGAGGACAGAATACACAATAAATAAATCAATCTGTAATCCACCTCAAATCTTTAGATATCATGCTTATGATACTAATTCAGTGAAAAAAGTCAGCCGTCAGAGTCCGAATTAATCCAAACTTTGTAAATCCGGCTTTCTTTTATTCACTGCGAAAAAGAAGGTTATTTTATAAATGAAATTTGGGAGCATTGACAACATGATCAGTTTTATAAGCTTAATTTTTATTTTGTTTGCTATCCACTACTAGTCGTAATGAAAAAAAACCAACTTGTCGTACCACACGTAGGTTTATTTCGGTAACGATGAAAAGACCTAGGGGTTTATCGCATTTAGGCCCCACACGTTGGGCGCCATTTATTTCTTTCACGAACTTCTCCCGAATGCTGCCGTTTACTAATGAAAAAGGGTCAGGCGCATGCTCCGAGACGGGTCTGCATACCTTGCTATGCTACGGTCTGGCTCAGGGAAATGGGAGTGGGCTTGTCTCGGTCACATACAGCGAAATTCGTACGAAACAAAATTTGTATGCAGGGTATTTAACACTACGTACCTCATGAACGGAGATAAAAATACAAAAAAAAACCAGCGAAACTCAAGCAGCGAAACAAAAATAATATATTACAATAGCAGAATCAAAAAGGTTCATTGCAACCAGCGACGGAGGGATTGGAAAGCTGGCATTTCCCTCCTCGTCTTTACCCACCCAACCTGTTAATGTACCCTGACTTTACGTACATTAACCCGAGAAAACATTTAAACCTGGTATACTAACCTTTCTCTACATTTCGTAATCCGAATAAATGAATCAGGAATCCATTTTTAGTTTACACTACAAAGATTTTTTACATTTATTGAAATAATAGTAATAGCTAACATTATTAGATCAAGTAATTTGAAGGTAAGAATATAACAAACAAAAATTAATCCATCCTATTCTCAGTATTTAGGTATTTTTATCAATTTATTCAAAAGCCAATTACTTCCTAAGATTAAAAGATATATAATTAATCGATATATTTAATATTCGAATATACGAACTCTCGATGGTTTGGTCCGTTTATAGTAATAGCTTATATATATGGCGGCCACCGTGGTGTGATGGTAGCGTGCCCCGCCTATCACGCCGTATGCCCTGGGTTCAACTCCCGGGCAAAGCAACATCAAAATTTTAGAAATAAGATTTTTCAATTAGAAGAAAACTTTTCTAAGCGGGGTCGCCCCTCGGCAGTGTCTGGCAAGCGCTCCGATTGTATTTCTGCCATGAAAAGCTCTCAGTGAAAACTCATCTGCCTTGCAGATGCCGTTCGGAGTCGGCATAAAACATGTAGGTCCCGTCCGGCCAATTTGTAGGGAAAAATCAAGAGGAGCACGACGCAAATTGGAAGAGAAGCTCGGCCTTAGATCTCTTCGGAGGTTATCGCGCCTTACATTTATTTTTTATTTTTATTTATATATATTTATATACATTTTGATTTCAAACATTCGTAAATTTCTTTGGCAAATCATATTATTTGCAAATTCCCTCAATATATGGGCTATGTTTTGAGTTATCAACTCGATTTTGGTGCTAAAATAAAATAAGCATACGCAACGACTAAAGATACGAACTCGCCCACAGGTAAATGACACAGGTTGTGAGTATATTAACTTTATGTTCAAACGCAATCAAACTTACATTTTAAATCACGGTTCAAAATGTCAAGGCAAAAAGGGATATTTTCACCCAATTATTACCCATAGAATGACATATGTTCGCCTAATCTAACATGTCGACAAATGTTTCTACTATAAAAAAATACAATATGTATGTAACTGAATTATAGCTTTCTTTTCTTTCTACTTACTTGGTCTCCATCGATGCGACGGTGAGCTCAACGACGATGATGAGAATGTTGTAAGTTCGATGTATCATGTCTAGCGACCATGTCTGCTAGTGCTGTAATTAATTTGGAAATTACATTGGCATCATGTTAGAATGCCTATTTGGGCATCACTAGTAAATCGAATGGTTTTAATTATACAAAAAAAATTTACTAACGAACTTAAGAGGAAGAGCCTATTTACGGTATTAACTACGAGATCAACACTTAAAATTTTATACCGAAAGTGCGAGTTTATATGAATTTTCTTTTTAAATTCTAACAATTGCAAAAAAAAACTATCACGGAATAATCGTAAGACGGACAAAGAAAATGGTTACCATCCTACTCTACCTTCGCAATCATATTGCACTAGATATTTTACATAGAAAATTACCAATTCAGTAAATAAAATTTCTGGTTTTCTTATAATTTAAATACGAGATATATGGTAAAAACCTCAATTGGTATTTAATTTTTCAGTTTTTCACAATCAAATTATTTTGACACAGCAACATAGACTCCCTTTAATGTAACTGGATACGTTCTGTATTAAACTGTTAAGTATTGAAAACCAATTACACTCAAACGTTAAATATTGAACTGTCCAACTATTTATAACAATGACAATGAACTTTGGGTCTATCACCATTTCACCATTTTAAAGCTATTTTGACGTGAAAACTTGATTTCGATCATCAAGCAGTTGAATTCGTGAATTTTTTTCTTTACTTTCAGGTTTGCTAGCGGTATGCGTTGCGCTAAACCTGACGAAGTTCACCATCCAAACTTCAATTCAAACCTCAATTTCTTAAACTTTGGCCTACGCCTTCAAAGCCTTTGCTTCTACCGGGAGTTTTCCCGTTTTCCATATCTTCTCTCCTTAGGTATAGGTCAAACGGAATCATCGCCTGATCTCCCGTTAGACATTGTTGTTATTTTCTTTTCCTCTTATTATACTTTTGTACAGTCAGATCAGACAATGACTTCTTTACTTGAATCGAGAGATGAGAAATACCGTCATGGATCACGCCATCCAAATTTGCTTCGCAAAAAAAAAACAGGATTATGCCAGCATAAATTCGTACTGGTACAAAAATTTGATTGAAAATTTGCGTCAACCATAAATAATGCATCTAGGTAACTGTCGACCGTTGAGTAGCAAACAACCGAAGCTAAAATTTTATATTTCCCCATATCCTCCTCTTAGGGTTTGAACTTGGTACTTTTTTCTGTCGGGTGCTTCGCCCTCTTTCCCCTGGCGTATCTAGGCTATCTCATCTTAAATACGGACAGAGATTGTTCTTGGTAATCCGATCCGGATTGGGGCTGTCATTATATGATCGAAATCTACTATATCTCGAATACAGCAAAAAAAATCTTCCAGTTGTTTGTAAAAAAAAAAGAACAAAAAAAAGGACAGATGGAGACTAGTTTGGCATAGAATTCCTACTGATTGTGCGATAGCTTGCATCATTGGATTATCTGCATGGTATGTATGTATGATTTGTTCCTTAACATCATGGCGGAACGATACAAGGTGGCAGCATGGCGAAATACCTACAAACATAAATAAAAATTCCATGTACTTTGTTTTTGTAAATTCGATGGACAAATGTCAAAATCGTACTGCGCCGGAAGTTCATGTATCAAATCAAATAAAAAAAGTTTATAATCAGCTGTCCCATGCTGCCACCTTGTATCGTTCCGCCATGCTTAACATCATCTAGTAGTTCTCTGTTCCACTAGTTGAGCGCCACCTTCGTTATGCGCATGTGCGGGTTTTCCAAGTATTAGTGCATGGTCACTTATTCCAATCTACATATATATACCTATATGTGTACCTACAATTGTACAATATCAAGTGGGTGTGTTAGTGATTGCCTTACCTGGGCTTTTAAGTTACGCTCGCCCGCTCACAAGCTATTAACTTTGTTGGCTCGTCAGAGCACATCGACGCTAAGTATATTTTTATGTTGTTGCACTGAGCATTGGTCGTGACGAAATGTTCGATACAATACAACAAACAAGTTGATCTGCAACACACAATTATAATTGTTGTTGTGATAATGATATCGCCCTGTGATGTTCGCATATTACGTCGAGAGGCTAATATCATTGTGATGCTCATCACATAACATAGCAAAGAGCATAAATCAACAAGAGACATCACTTAACATGTTTGCTTCGAACCCAAACTACTCGCTGATTTAGATTGTGGATACTGACATTTCTTTTTAAGGCTGTTCGCAAAAACACGGCGAAAACCACAGTTGCCACTTCGGACCTTGTTTGGTGCGCTGATACCTTTTTGTAAATTTTGGTGCTTTTTAAGCAAGTAGCCACTATTTTGATATTTTTGTACTGCACAGATTCAAAAATCGTTCAATCATTTAATTGTAGCAGAACAAAGGCACTTCTGGCATATAAAGGAGTAATGTCGGATTTTACAAAAATCAAATTTTGTAGATAGTTGATGAAGTTTTGGTGGTTAGATGTTTCGATCGATTAAATTAAAAATTTATTTCAAAATCACGTGTGCCTCTTGGAAATTTTGTAAAGCTTGTCATTGATAGAGCCAATAAGATGGCCAGCGAAAACAAAATTTTACATTTAGTGTTTTCAAGCGAATCTACTTGAACTAGGTAACCTGTCACACTGCAAAATGGCTGACTTTGTACCCCTTTTCTTATTCTGTAAGAAATATTGCCACGATTTTGTTATGCCACAATTTGTATGCTGACACACCTTTGTTATGAGAAATTATCTCATTAATTCTCATACATCAGATGATGGATAGCACTGTGATATTGAAATATTTTGGGTCTTATTTATGTATATGGGCAAGTTGCATTTTACTTTTAGCTTTTATTCTTAGTGGCGGCCACCGTGGTGTGATGGTAGCGTGCTCCGCCTATCACACCGAAGTCCTGGGTTCACGCCCCGGACAAAGCTACATCAAAATTGTAGAAATAAGGTTTTTCAATTAGAAGACATTTTTTCTAAGCGGGGTCGCCCCTCGGAAGTGTTTGGCAAACATTCCGAGTGTATTTCTGCCATGAAAAGCTCTCGGTGAAAACTCATCTGCCTTGCAGATGCCGTTCGGAGTCGGCATAAAAATAGTAGGTCAAGTCGCGCCAATTTGTAGGGAAACTTAAAAGGAGCACGACGCAAATTGGAAGAGAAGCTCGGCCTAAAATTTCTTCGGAGGTTATCGCGCCCTACATCTATTTATATTTATACTTAGCTTTAAAAAATTTGACTTCGCTTCTTTTAGCTTTTATTTTTTGTCTATAGCCTTTTTTCTGCAAAGAAGTTCTGGCAACACTGCTCTAGTATTTTGACATGCGGCGAAAATTAAAACGAAAAGTGGGAAGCAACTGTCAGTAACCCCAATCTTTTGTGGCGAGTATTTGATATCAAACATACGAACTGACGCCTCGTGTTATGTATGCTCTTTGAACGTAGCCGGTAACACACCATTCGGTCGGTCCCGCCGATTTGTAGGGTTCGAATGATTTTATAGCGCATGATATTTATCCCGATCAACGATATCTGTGACGTCGAATTCCGGAGGATAAGTGCGGTTTTCTGACATCGTCGTGCCTGTCGTTTCCGTGCATCCCGGAAAGTGTGTCTCCATCAAGGCCTCTGGAATTTCCTGACTGGAGACGGTCCATAAGCCATCAGACTTCCTTATACTATTAGGGGCTGAACTAGAGCCTGTAGTATTTTGCGAAGTCTTGATGCCTCATTTGTCGTCGCCAAGTTCTCACAGTATTGTTCCCATGATATCCTTTTTGCCTTCCTGATGCAGCTTTTGTATTTGTTAAAGCTACATCTGTAGGCATCCCAGTCCTCTTCCAGCCGGCTATGTTTGGCTTTGTTGAAAAGTTTTCTTGTGTTCACCTAAGTTGGCTTAGCTCTGTGTTCCACCACGTAGTTCTAGGTCTTACCCTTGGTCAAGTAAGTAAGGGATAACAGAGTTCAAAAGAGCTTGTAAATATCGCTATCAGTTGGTTTACCGCTCCGTCTATGTTAGCTTCCCGTCTGACTGCCATTTCCGTGGATGCCAGTTTGTGAGATACTACTTCAGAATATTTGTTCCAGTCTGTTTTCTTGGATTTCTATATGGTCGGGGAACTTCCACTTCAAGATAGACGTTGAAGAGTATCCTACTGTGGTCCGAGAAGGAGCAAGTGTCTGACACTCTCCAGTCATCGATTCTTACAGTGGAAGAGTCTGTGGCCAGGGTGGTATATATGACTTACTCTCTAATTATATTCCTAAACGTTGCATTTGTTGCATACAATTAGGTTAGTAGGAAGTAAGTAGTCAAAAATGGAATCACCTCTTCCGTTTGTGTCGCTGCTCCCCCATAGCTCATTATGTCCGTTGGCGTCGCAGCCGATGACAAGGCCGGTTCTATGCGTTTCAGGTCTCGATTGTTGCAATTCCCCCCCTAGTACGGGAAGTATGTGGACGATAGCAGCAGCTTGCGCCCCTGCTTTTTTTTTGCATACTACAGTGACGAGGTCTCCGTTGCAGTGTTGTAGAGATAAATATATTAATATTTTTCTTAGCTACAATGCATGCTCTAATTTTACCGTCTTGTGGTGCAAGTAGGCGGTAGCCGTCTAGCCCTAATCCGCAAACCCTGCCCCTAACCAGCCATGGTTCTTGGATTAGAGCTATGTCCACTAGGGTGGGTCGATTTGTATGGACGAAAGGTAACCGATATCGTGCCATCGATTTTTCGATAGGATTTGGGCCCAGGGCAAAAATTTCCACTACGCATACCCAAAAAACTATTCTTTTCGAGCCTGCGAAATTTAATTTTGTTGAATTTTTTCGACTCGAAAATTTTTTTTTTGGGTATGCGTGCATGCGTGGTGGAACTTTTTTTTCTGAGCCCAAATCTTATCGAAAAATCGATGGCGCGAGCGAGGCGAAAGCTGAGTGGTGCAAATTAATCTGCACTACCGCGAGCTTCTTCCCTTTACGGTATCTGGCCTGTCAACCGGCACAAAGACCTTAAGGGAGCCCCGCCCAAACCTAACGACCCCGTTGAGCCTCTTTATGGCTTTCAGGGATGTTTGATCTATTGCGATCAGTAGGTCGCCCCCCGCCCTCGTCTTCAGCTCTTTGTTCTTCTTGCCCAGTAGTTTCAGTATGGACTCCGTTGCCATTACTGGAGGTGGCATCCATACTGAGACCACCGGACGAAGCGGGAAACTGGAGCAGGGAACACCTCCAACTGTGCTCCCGGCCAAAGAGCGCCCAAGCCGTGGAATGCCTTTCGATAAGAAATCCACAGATTTCTTGTTGCAGCAGCCAACGACCTTGACACCCTTCTGCCAGCCCGCCCATCGAAGGATATCTCATCGCTTTCCACCTCGAACATCCTCTCCATTAGCTTGCCCTCTACAAACAGCCACCTTACCGGTGTTATATTCCCGTCAGGGTTGATTTTGTCGGTGATGGCTACTTGTAGACCTGAAGCGAAGTCGAAGATAGGTTAGAGGTTTCCGCTTTTTCCACTCCTTTTCTAGTCCTCATCGAATCTGATCCTCTTCCGGCTTTGTGCGCCCATCGATCCGGTCGAGGACGCTTGGTTAGCGTCCTTGCCCTGATCGCCTGACGATTTCCGGCCGTTAGCTTTAGCAGCGTTAGTTGCCTTGAACTTTGCTACTACCTTCCTGTGCTTCCCAATAAGTGCCTTTTCTCTCACAGTGAGAGTGGCAGGATCTTTCTTCTGCATTTTCCGAAGGTAGTAGGAAGAGTTTTTGTAGCCATGCAGGGCTTTCTGCTCCCTCCTTACCTTCTCTGAATCTGACCCTTTGTCCTCCGACGTTCCTGACGTCTGGGCTTGGTCATTCAGCAGAACGCTCTCAGCCTCGGATTCTATTTCATCGTCGTCGCTCACCAGTGATGATAGTTCATCCTCGGTGGCGCAGACGATGGTTAGACTCCTCAACCGAGACCTAACGCTTCCTGCAGCACCAGACTCAGATTCTGCTTTTGCCGTGCTCCACAGAGAGTGCTCGGACAGGGACAGAGCTCTTGTTTTCCCAGTAGCATTCGTAAACTGTGTAGCCTGGGGTTCCGCTCCACAACCTTCTCGCCCACCATCTATCGCCGGTACTGGGGATATGACCACCTGCACTGTAACTTTCCTCTCTACCTTATCTGACATACCCGAAGAACTGAATTCGCCATTACCCTTGGAGTTTCTTTTAAGTCTACCACTTCTTCCAAAAGACTCAGACTCGACCGCCCCTAACCTGGGGAAAACAGTCGTCGTTGTGTGCCGCCCCTGACATGGGGAACAGACGCACACGTGCCGTTAAGGCTATGTGTGCCAGGTGCCGCTCCTACCCTGGAGAAACAGACGCACCTGACGACTTATTGACCCGTCAGGGCTGTGTGTACCAGATGCCGCCCCTAACATGGGGAAACAGACGCTTCCGGTGGACAAGAAGTGCCATCTCTAACATGGGAAAACAGTCGCACACTCTTAGCTGTTAAGGCAAAAGCAGCAGTTCTTGGATGCCTCTCCACGAAGTTCGAACCCTACGGGCTGAGAATGACGGAGCATCTCCTTTTGTATGTTCAGCGCCTCGTGAAAGCGGCGTAAGCCCCCGCACCGCGCCAAGGTGCCTGCCATAGCGGAGGAGGCTAACGTGAATAGCCTATATATTTTATTTTCTCCTTACGGACTGGGCCGCGGGTAAAGGCTAGTAATATTATAAATGCGAGTTTTGATGTTTGTGTGTCCAGACGCTTGTCTTTGTGACTCAATCACGCAAGAACGGCTGGACGGATTTGGATGAAATTTGGCACACATATAGCCAATAGTCTAGGACGACCTACAAGCTATATATTTTTGAAAAGGGGGAAAGTCCTCGCCCCCTAGGAACAGTTATAATTGAATTATTATATTTTTTCATCTTTGTGACTGAATCACGCCAGACCGGCTACACGAATTTTGATGAAATTTGGGACACAGACAAAAGTCTACTGGCGAAATTTCTTTCGAAAATGGAAAGGGGGGGCGGTCCCACGACCCCTTCGAATAATAACTTTTTAATAATTTTTACACAGTATAAATTTACGTATACTGACCTTCACCAATATTACAAACTCAATGGGTCAAATAAGTGGAACAAAGTGAGCAGTGACACCCTCCTCCCCCTTTTGGTCACCCCTCTCCGCATCCGGTGCAAAATCTATTAATTTTCTCCTAAATAAATAATTTTTGGTATCTGGCTCATTCAATTTGGGAAAAACGATCGGTGGTGGCCTCCGTCTCCTCCCGCCATCCTCCCTCCAGCAAGTGTTTTTATCAGCACGCTTTTATTAGCTTTTCCTGTATGTTTGTTTGTAACTCTTCATCCGCTTCACCGCGCCTGCTGCCTTATTAACATTCTTTTATAATTAGCTTCACCTTATTTGTAGTCCCGTCATCATTTTTGGATGGTTTTGGGATCCGACCAGCATCCCGTCGAGATTATTTCGGTACCTTTTCGGGACTATTTAGGGATCATTTTGGGACCCTTTTGGGGGAATTTCTGAATGATTTTCGGGATACGTCCATGATCCCGTCAGAGTTATTTCGGGACTATTTCGGGATCATTTGGGGATCCTTCCGTGATCATTTCTGGATGGTTTTCGAGATCCCGTTAGGGTAATTTCGGGACTTTTTCGGGATCATTTCTGGACTTTTTTGGGACTATTTAGGGATTATTTGGGGACCCTTCCGGCATCATTTCTGGATGGTTTTCGGAATCCATCCAGGATCCCGCCAGGGTCATTTCGGGATCATATGGGGAGCCTGCCGGCATCATTTCTGGATAGTTTTCGAAATCCATCTGGGATCCCATCGGGGCTATTTCGCGACATTTTCGGTATCCTTCCGGGAGCATTTCTGGATCCCGTCATGGTCATTTCGCGAGTATTCGGGGCATTTGGGGATCCTTCCGGGATCATTTCTGGATGGTTTTCGGGATTTGTCCGGGATCCCGTCGGCATCATTTCTGGACTATTTTGGTATCACTTTGGGACCCTTCCGGGATCACTTAAGGACTCTTTGAAACCGGCAGTTCAGCACACATGCCTTTTTAAATTATGAGCTTTTATGCCCATGGATTTGCTGCAAGTTATTTTATTTTATTTATTTATTTGAACATATTTGTACAAGTGAGACTATGTCTTTTAGATAGTACATCAATCAGATCTTACAACTACAAATTACATATAAAAGGGAGTTTTCTTAAAGAATAAAAGGTAAAGTAGATAATAACATTTAAAAAAGAAAATCTATTAATTTTTATAGGTACATTGTGTGAAAGGAGCATCCTTGACCCATTAGTTGAATAATCAATGATAGAATTATATAATTTAAAGTAAGTTGATAGAATTATATAATTAAGATAAGTTATCGATTAAGGAAGGATATTACTGCTAGTTTGAAACATCTGCCTTTTCTGATTGCTTTCGTCTTGGAGGGTAGTGAGTTCCAAAGACTGTACTGACAAAGAACATTCTGGAGGATGTCACGTACCTAAAGTTAGGGATCAATAGATTCAGAGTCCGAGTAGACTGACACAAAGGTTATTCGTAATTAAAATTCGGTATGTTTTATCTTTAATATCTAACGCAGCTTCTTCGTTCTCTTCTTGATTTTATAAATAAATCCTGTAACGAACTGTTATAACTATAATTACATTTTAAAATATTTTAACCAAATCAATAACCGAAAAAGCAACACTATTTTCATCTAAAAAATTCTCTTTGGTTTTAGCTAATTGTAGTTTCACTCCTTTGTTCTATGAATAGTAATTCCTTTACCCTTGTCATATCAAATTATTTAACTTAAAAACAAAATGTATTTTTTTAATTCGAAAAAATATTTTACTATTCACGAAAGCGTGACTTTCAGGTTATCAGCTGATTTAGTTATTTTTTTTACTCTATTACAAAAATAAAATACATTGACAAAAATAAATTTTAAGCACATTTTTGTCCATTTTGAGTGCCCTCAGTAAGTACAGGGTGGCGGCAAATTCGATTAGCCCCATTACCTCCTAGTGGTCCTCAACGAACCACTTGTTTTCCCTGACGAACCCAATAAGAAGCGAGACGTCCACCTTCCCAACCTCTGCCAGGCTGTCGAAGAAGCGTGAACCCAGAAATCTGAGCCTTCTTCTTTGAAGCGCCGGACATCGGCGATCGGTGCGATGACACAATGCCCTGTGATGACACCCATAAGTACCCTCACCGCAGATTTGTCCAGTTTGAGAAGGCAACTGGTGCCTTTCCTATCCAAGAATGGCCATAAGGACCTTGAGACTTCGCAGTCAACCCTATTGGTCCATAGCTAGTCCGTTGCCCTGTTCTCATATTGGTCGATTCTCCCTAGGAGATAACTCAGCGGCGGTCGGACGGAGCTGTCCACATTACTTATGTCTAAGTCGGAACATTTCCTAGCCATCTCATTCCCGAGTTCATTCCCTTCAATGCTTCTGTGCCCAGGCACCCTGCAAAGGGAGACATTGTGATGACTTAGGAAGAAGTCAGAGAGGCTTTACACTTCCGCACGGTGTCTGATTTTATCATGTTGGATTCTAATGCCCTTAAGACGGCTTGGCTGTCAACAAAGATTGTCGAGGTTGGATACCGTACTATCTTGGAGCAGCTTTGCCGCTCTGTCTATGGCATAGACCTCGGCTTTGAATACACTGCATGCGTCAGGAAGTCGGAATGATTGGATTAACTATAGATGTGTTGAGTACATCCCAGCTCCAGTTCCCTTTTCCATTTTCGAGCCGTCGGTGTAAATTGTGACGCCCCTGCCGTTTTCTAGGCCCACTTCCCATTCCTCCCTCAAAGGATATCGTATGTTCTGAACCTGAGAGTCCAAAACCCCTGTGATGTGGTCTGTTTTGGATGTTAGTTCAGTTATTATTCCGTTTAATTTTCCCTTCGTCATATCTTCCAGAGTCGTCGCGTGTCCGTGTCGCAAAGTGCCAATTCCATGAGTTCGCTGATAGTTGGAAAGAATTTGCCTGTGATCAGAATCACTAAGTTATCGCCGTACGCAACTACCTTTCTTCCTTTTCTCCTACAAATTTCAAGAATTTTGTTTAGGTCAGGACTTAAATATTTTTATACTGCAATCACGGCCACTCTAATACATAATTTATTAGTGCAAATACATTCATACATACTTTCATGTATGTTCACATGTATGTTCACATATATGCAACACTAACACGGGTAACTGAGTTTTCCATCGGAAAACCCCCGCACGATCTCTGGTTCGACAACACGGAGATCACTTTCCATTTTCTGTTCAATTTCAACCACGAAGGAAGAAGGTCAACTGCTGCGGTCCCGCCACATCACAATTTATACCAAAGGTAAAATATTGTACCATTTTAACATTAAATAAACTAATTGTTGTCATTATTATTAATACAAATATTTGCCTTTTTATTTCTTTTGTTACATATATATATTCTCCGTGCAACCACGCACCGTGCGAGAATATACATTTGGTCCTTTCTCACCTGATCTACATATACAGTCCACATCACAGAAAAGGCAAGACAAGACCTTCGAGATTTTTTGGGCACAACACAACAAGACCTTCGAGATTAAAAACAAACTTATCTTTGCAAACCAGCTACCAAGCACAAATAACTGCAACAACAATCAAGGCACGTGGTTATAATTTACAACGCACAAATTTTTTTTACGTGAACTTTTTTTAATTGAATTAAGTGCTAAAAAGTCCTTTTGTCTATCAGCATTATCCCCCCACCCGCGGCAAGGTTCTGCTGACATAGCTTAGGGTAACATAGTGCAGAATTTTTAGTGGAAACAATTTTAATTTTAACTTAAACAGCACTATTTTCGGTTCCATATAACCATACATTCTTTTTAGTTTCGTTGTTTGTTAATTTTCAACAACAACAACAGCACTTCACTTTGGTTCAAATACCCAACAAAAAATTCACTAGTAATTTTAACTGCTTATTTGTCTCTTATTATTTTTTACACTTTGCTTATTTTTTGCGGCTTAACATATATTGGACTACACAACGAAGTCCAGGTTTTTTTTTGTAAAAAATAACCATTATATCTGTGTGGGTGGCGAATCGGCGCTTTTTTATATACATCCGCGCATACAAAATTACACTATAAGAAATATATAGTGAAAATTTAAAAAAGTGCATTGCATTTTAGTTTGCTTTTGCCTTTTTTGCCCTCTTTTCTCTAGCTGTCTTTGCAGAACTTAGCTAGTTATACGAGTCGGTGGAATTTTAACACCTATTATTACGCAATTGAGGGTTTTCACCTTAATGGCGTTAACATTTTGCTAGGTATACGAGTCGGTGGGTTTCTACCACCGATCAATGCGGAACTGAGGGATTCTACCTTACTTGCGGTAGCACTCAGCTAGGTATACGAGTCGGTGGGTTTCTACCACCGATCAAAACGCAACTGTGGGTTTCTACCTTACTTGCTGTAGCACTTAGCTAGGTATACGAGTCGGTGGGTTTCTACCACCGATCAAAACGCAGCTGAGGGTTTCTACCTTACTTGGGGTACTTAATTACATAACACAAGCTGAGCAGAGAGGGCAACAAAAGGTTTTTACCTCAAAAGTACACATTAAATCTTCCGAATTTCTATCTGTATACATATCATGAGTAAAAATGGATGCATACATACTTTTTGCTGAGGCAATTGTCGAATTCGAATCAGATATCGGTAACGTGACTGATCTCGATAAACACACTCTTTCACTTCAACAAGAAGAGTTAAAAAATATGTGGGTAAAAACCAAAAACGCGTATGACGCGTTAATCTCCGCGGGTTTGTCCAAAAATTAAATTAAAGCCATAAAAAAGAAGCAGACGCTTTCTATGGCTAGTTATTTTAAATGTATGTCTGCTATGTCGGCTCAGACAGAGACCCTTAGTAAAGCAGAAACAGAGAAAATTGACCAGCCTGCCCAAAAACAGACTGATCGCAAACACCATCTTCGCCTCCCTCCATGTGATACCGAACTCTTCAAGGGTGACTATTTGTCTTGGCTAACATTCCGAGATATGTTTACGGCCATTTACATTTCGAACGAAGATATTTACCCGATTGAGAAACTATATTACCTCAGTCAGAAAACAAAGCGGGAGGCCAACGAAATTGTTAGCAACGCACCTGTCACAAATGAAGGGTTTGAAATAGCGTGGAAGAACCTCACTGAAAGGTATGAAAAGAAGCGTAGTTTAGTTAAGACTCAGCTCGACACTGTCTTCGGAATAATATCTATTGAAACGGATTGCGGTATATCACTTTGGGAACAGTCTTTAGGGAACAAAACGGATATAGCCAAATGGGAGGACATGAAAAAATTCCTATCCGATAGATTTCTTGCTTTAGAAAACGTGTCTGGTCACAGAGGTAATAAAACTTCGAAAAGTTTTAAGCCCCAAAATACCAAAACCCCTGAACCTCATAATAAAAAGGTTGGCAGCTTCCAAACAAGCATAAAGAATTTTAATTGCAAAATGTGTCACACGAATGACCATAAACTACGAACCTGCGCTAAATTCCTCAAACTTTCACCTGCTCGTAGAATTGAATTTATTAAAAACAATAATAGCTGCCTGAATTGTTTGTCTTCTGGATATACTGTGTCGAAATGTACTAGTTCTTATAACTGTAGTACATGCCATTCTCGACACAACACGCTCCTACATATACAAAAAATTCAGCAAAAAGCAGCAGCTCATGTAAGTAAGGACGATGATACCCCTTCAACATCGCGACAAGCACGAGAGAGGCAAACTTCAAAGTCCAATGACAAGCAAACCTCCAATGTGCAATCTTGCCATGCGCATAATACCGCTGGTGTACTGTTAGGCACCGCTCGTGTCAACATAACAATACCAATTTTTCAGCCAGAGCCCTAATTGATTCTGGTTCTGAATGTTCGTTTATTACCGAACGCCTCATGCGTCGAATTAACCTGCCATCCAAGAAAATTCGCGCTCAAGTTTCCGGTATAACTAACTCCTTTTCTGCACAGGTCAAAGAGTCTTGTTCAATAGAGTTGCGGTCACTAATTGACCCATTATTTTCTTTGAACACAAAAGTTCTTGTCCTGCCAAAGCTTACAAGAGATCTTCCAACATGCCAGATCAGTGCGATGACCAGACAATCATTCCCTGATCTCGAGTTGGCAGATAAAAGATTCTTTGTCAACGAACCAGTGGATCTAGTTCTTGGAGGGGACATTTACCCTCAAATAATATTGAACGGATTGCAGAAGAATGTCCTAGGTACGCTCTTAGCACAAGAAACTGTTTTCGGCTGGATACTTACAGGCCGTACAGATGTTCAAGAGCAACCAAAAGAACTTGTCTCCTATTACAGTGACGTATCATTGGATAAGCAATTATCCGCCTTTCGGGAACTCGAAGAAATCCCTAAAAACAAACGCTTTAATGCGGACGAACAATACTGCGAGGAATTATACAGAAGTACCACCACAAGGGATAATACCGGGAAATACACAGTCTCATTACCTTTTAAACGAGAATTTCCTTCCAACATATCCCTAGGGCCTTCTCTTAAAAGAGCATGCTCTCAGTTCTTCCGGAACGAAACAGGCCTCGCGAAAAATCCTACTTTACAAACGGAGTACAATCGAGTTGTGACCGAATACGAGGAATTAGGACATATGTCAAGGATCAACAGCTGTGTGCCACCAGACTCCTGTGACCATTATTTTCTACCTCATCACGCCGTCATCAAGGAAGAAAGTACCTCCACGAAAGTTTGCGTTGTTTTCAACGCATCTAGTCCGACCGCAAACGGAGTAAGTCTGAACGACGTTTTGTATACAGGTCCTACGCTACAAGCTGACCTAACTATTCTTATACTTCGCTGGAGACTTTACAAATATGTCTTCAACAGCGATATCGAGAAAATGTACCGACAAATTATGGTACAACCTAACCAAACCAAATACCAGCGCATAGTATTCCGTACTAGCTCTGAAAGCCCTATCAGCCTTTACGAACTAAAGACTGTGACATTCGGGGTTAACTGTGCTCCTTATCTAGCAATAAGGACAGTTTTACAATTGGCAAAAGACATCGAAGACACCTTTCCAATTGCATCCACAATACTAAGAGAATACATGTATGTGGATGATATTCTTGCTGGGGGACACTGCATCCAATCAGCAATTACTGCCAGAGATCAAATATCTCAAGCATTGCTATCAGCCGGTTTTCCACTCAGAAAATGGACAGCCAATTCGAACCAAATACTAAAGGATATCCCTAGACAACATCTCCTTAACAAAGATTTCCTGGAATTGGAAGACGCAAGTTCAGTGAAGGCACATAAGGATGAATTTTACTTCATCGCAAAACCCATGGAAAATTATGAGATTTTGACCAAAAGAACGATTTTATCAGCAATTGTAAAGCTTTTCGACCCCTTAGGATGGCTTTCTCCAATAGTCATCTAGCTAAGCGTGGGGCAGTTGAGGGCGAGCAGTTTAATATGAGTTAAAAGGGAGTAATTTGATGCGCTTGTAGGCGTATGAGTCGTGGCACAGTGGATGACGTACCCGACTCACACGTTTGGGGTTGCGGGTTCAAAGCCCACTGCAAGCAAGCATTTTTTTAAATTTATTATCTTTTTTATTTTATAAATTACTATTTTAATGGACTGTATGTTATTTTACTTTGTTTATGGTGCAAAGCATCGGTACACCTTATTTATGATACCTTTATTTTAATGTATTTGTTTGTTATTTTTAAATTTGTTTAGAGAGAGGTCACTATGTACCTGTTACACCTTGTATTTATTCATTGGGGCGAGCACTGGGGGCTCCAAGGTATTGGCTGCGGGTTGAGCCACCTTGTTTTGCTTTGAAAAACCCCTTGTCTTTATTCATTGGGGGCGAACACTGGGGGCTCTGAGGTTTCGCTCTAATGAGCCACCTCATCTTCTATTTGAAGAACCTTTGAAAAACCCCCTGTATTTATTCATTGGGGGCGAGCACTGGGGGCTCTGAGGTTTCGCTCTAATGAGCCACCTCATCTTCTATTTGAAGAACCCTTAAAAAATGTGATATGGAGGCGAGGACTGGGCTCTGAGGTATTGGCACCCCATCTTCTACTCGAAGAACCTCCATTTTTAATTAAAAACTAAAACTATGTCTTTAGAATATTTCACTAACAAGTTGAGAATTACAAGCACACTCAATGGCTAATGAAACAAACGAAAGAAAAAAAGTCATAATTTAAGTCGCTTAAACACATCGTAGCCAAAATCATTATGCAAAACATTTGGCTTGAACGCACAAAGTGAGATGAAGAAGTATCACCAACTACTACCGAACGTTGGAAAATTTGTATGGAAAATTATCCCGAAATTGACAACATTCGTATACCGCGCTGGACACACTTTTCTCCAACCAACAATGTGGAAATACACGGTTTCTGCGACGCATCGGAGAAAGCGTATGCTGCGGCGATATACCTCCGCGTCGAATCAAACGGCCAAGTTCAAATCAGTTTGCTATTGTCGAAAACTAAAGTAGCTCCTGTAAAAGCTATCTCCCTTCCCCGATTGGAATTATGTGGAGCAGTGCTACTCGCCGAAATGATGGAAACATTAGCAGCAAATCTCAATTTAGGGAACCCAAAAACCTATTTATGGACCGATTCCACGATTGTACTGGCTTGGATACGAAAGCCCCCTTGTTCGTGGTCAACTTTCATAGCACACCGTATCACGAAAATCGTCAAAAAGTCTGGAAAGGATAATTGGCGTCATGTGGATTCGGGATCAAATCCAGCCGAAATGGCTAGCAGAGGACTGCAACCACATGAACTGGTCAACAATTCCTTGTGGTGGCAGGGTCATTTTTTGTTACAAGAAGACATCTTAAAATGGCCTACACAAGATATAACATACAACACAATCATCGAGGAGAAACTAGCGCAAGCACATACAGTAACCACCAAAACGGATTTAGAAATTCTGGATAGATTTTCGAACCTACCCAGAGCCTTAAGGGTGATATCGTATGTCTTGAGATTTCTCGAAAGAACTCATCCAAAGACAAAAGATTATTTTAATAAAACGTCGTATCTTTTCATCAGATGAAATCTAAATCATTACGCAACGCTTAGTTAAGATGTCGCAACAACAGTTTTATCCCACAGAATACAAAAATCTGAAGTCAGGCAGGCTAGTAGATTGTAAAAGCGAAGTGCTTCCTCTTGACCCTTTCTTAGACAATTATGGCATTATAAGGATTGGTGGTCGCATCTGCGCGGCTCTAGACCAACCATACAATGAACGCCATCCAATAATCCTACCTTACACATGCAAATTTTCTCGCCTTTTAGTTCAGTTTATCCATGAAATCTCTTTACATGGAGAAAATCACCTAATGCTTAGGCTTATTAGGACCCAATACTGGATTCCTAGGGTTAAAAATATGATAAAATCCATTATTCACAATTGCAAGGTCTGCACAATCTATAAAAAACGTGTTCAAACCCAACTTATGGGTAACCTTCCCAAGGAACGTACCACATTTTCAGGACCATTTACTAATTCAAGGGTAGATTTTGCAGGACCATTCGACATAAAAAGTTATAGAGGTAGAGGGTGTCGAATTTCGAAAGGTTATGTCTGTCTGTTTGTCTGCTTTACTACGAAAGTCATACATTTGGAAGTCACAACCGACCTTAGCACCCAATCCTTTCGCGCGGCATTTTCCAGATTTATCGTCAGGCGAGGATGTCCGAAAAATATATATTCCGACAATGGGACTAACTTTGTCGGAGCCTCACGATCACTTAGATCCGAGTTTAGGGCATTTATAGCTGATTCGCGTGAGAACGCATTGTCTAAATATGCTCATCAACTTCTGCAATGGCATTTCATCCCCACTGCCTCTCCTCATATGGGAGGTCTGTGGGAAGCAGGAGTAAAAAGTTTCAAAAGCCACTTTCGAAAAGTGGCAAGTAGTATTAAATATACCTTTGAGGAATTCACAACCCTACTTTGTCGAATAGAGGCTTGCCTCAACTCGCGACCATTAAGTCCAGCGTAGAACGGATCGACCGACTTAGAACCCTTAACCCCTGGTCATTTCCTGGTAGGCGGACATCTTCTCGCTCCTCAAGAAATAGATTCCAATGAGAATCCTGCCTCCATAGTCAATAGGTGGCATAAATTAAAAGCTTTGCATCAAACCTTTTGCAAAAGATGGAAACGACAATATCTCTTAGAAATGCAAAAGCGGGTTAAATGGAAACACCCGAAAGTAAACATCAAAATAGGGGATTTCGTCGTCGTGAAAGACGACAATGTAGCTCCAAACGAATGGAGGAAGAGTGGTCAAACTCCACCCGGGACCAGACGATCTTGTACGAGTTGTCGATATCACGACTGAAAAAGGTCAAATTACAAGGCCCTTGGCCAAACTGGTTCTACTTCCACCAGCCAATGAAACAAGTGGAGAGGTATACACTGATGACCAAACCGATCCTTAAATTAGGACATTCCACTTCTTTAAAATATGTAATGTCACTTAGAATTGTCGGCATAAAAATAAAAATTAATCGAAAATCAGAATTTAGAAAATGAAAATAAATTCAATTCGCCATTTTCATTTCAAAAATCGACTATCTTTATTTTCTTCCTCAAATGTACCTAAATACAAAACGTTTTAATAATGTTTCAATTATAAGGTACAACTACAACAACTTGACAAAATTTCACGTCAAGTTGGTGCAATTGGACAACTACAATACATAAGCATTTTTTTCTTATTAAATTCCATTATTTTTCATTAAAAACCAAATTCGCAAGTAGGTATAAACCTCACATGCAATCGGGTATAAACCC
Organism: Eurosta solidaginis; assembly: GCF_040869045.1. NCBI lineage: Eukaryota > Metazoa > Arthropoda > Insecta > Diptera > Tephritidae > Eurosta > Eurosta solidaginis. The sequence continues at coordinate 109,232,697 of NC_090320.1, read as the reverse complement.
ACCACTCGTTCAGGGTATTAATAATGCGTAGCATTGAAAATGCGAAACTTTCTTGGGTGGCAGGAAACTTTGTGACAAATTAGATCACAAAAATAAAAACCAGATTATAAATTTTCGATCAGATTCGTATATACAAATTTTTATTTATTGTATTCAGTAGAAATTATGAATTGATCACTCGCAAGTGTAATTAATTCATTTTCTACGTATAATTCCAATGCAGAAACACGAAATTTAATATAAAGAAGAGATAGGATGCCCTCAGGGAGCATTTAGAAAGTGATCAATAACCCGTTGATAAACAGTTGAGCGCTCACGCGGTCATTCTTTTTCGCTATTGCAAATGCATCACTGCACGAACTTTGGACAACTCATATGCAGTTCCCTGCACATGGTGAATCTGCTATAAGCGCTTGTCAGAGGGTCAATACGAATAAAAAAAACAAAAATTCATATACATATGCCATTCAGCGTTCGCCACCCAACCAAAATTCATTTTTTTAAATAAAACCGAAAATTAAAATTCAAATATAATGTAACAAAATAAATCCAATATGGCACGGAGACACGTCCTCTTCGTCTGGATATAACATTTAACCTCATAAAGTAACAATCTGGAAAAGAGACTTGGCCTCTTTGTCCAGATGGAAAATTAATTGTCACATAATCTAACAAAATAAATCCAATCTGGCACGGAGACGCGTCCTCTTCGTCTGGATATAACATTTAACCTCATAAAGTTAAAATCTGGAACAGAGACTTGGCCTCTTTGTCCAGCGGCTTTTCCTACAGCGGCTACTATATGCAAACAAGTCCGGACGTGATCAGCCAACAAATTTTCACTCAATAATACAAACATGTTGTATTTAGTTTTAAGTAATACGTGCACGTGACAGCTTCAGCATGACCTTCCTTCATTTTAAGATGTTGCTTACCGCAAGGGGGCCGGCATGTTTAGGTCAGGACCTAAATATTTTTATACTGCAAACACGGCCACTCTAATACATAATTTATTAGTGCAAATATATTCATACATACTTTCATGTTCTGCACACCCACATGCATAAACATTCATGTATGTTCACATATATGCAACACTAACACGAGTAACTGAGTTTTCCATCGGATAACAAATATCTCTTGGAAAACCCCCGCACGATCTCTGGTTCGACAACACGGAGATCACTTTCCATTTTCTGTTCAATTTCAACCACGAAGAAAGAAGGTCAACTGCTGCGGTCCCGCCACATCACAATTTATACCAAAGGTAAAATATTGTACCATTTTAACATTAAATAAACTAATTATTGTCATTATTATTAATACAAATATTTGCCTTTTTATTTCTTCTGTTACATATATTTATTCTCCGTGCAACCTCCAGTATCCAGAGAAGAAGCGATAGCACCCCGCCTTGGGGTGCCTTTGGTGGTAATTTTGCCAATGGGAACAGTCCCTAAAGTCGCGTTGACAACTCTACTCCTAAGCATAGAATCGATACATGCAACTACAGAACTTTGGGTTGCATATCTTGTAAGAGCCTTGCAGATGGCCTCCGTCTGCACGTTGTTGAAAGCGCCCTCAAGGTCGAGGAAAGCTACCAACGTGTATTCCTTGCAGCTTAGTGAGCTCTCGATGGCACTGCCTGTACCATGAAGGGCGCTTTCAACTGATTTTCCTTTTTGGTATGCGTTCTGAGCTGCATCTATCTGCCAGAGATTTGCATTGTTTCTAATATGTAGATCCATAAGTCCCTTCAGTGTTTTAAGGATAAAGAAGGAGAGGCTCATTAGTCTATATTCTTTGGCTACCGAGTGGTTAAGTTTTCCTGCTTTGGGAATGAAAACCACCCGCACATTTATCCAGGCTTAGGGTACATAACCATCTTGTAGGCATCTTGAGAAGATGCCGTGTAGATGTGGTATCAGTTCGTCAAAAGCGGCTTGTAACATAGCCGGTATCACACCATCCGGTCGGTCCAGCCGATTTGTAGGGTTCGAATGATTTTATAGCGCATGATATTTTATCCCGGTCAACGATATCCGTGACGTCGATTTCCGGAGGTTATGCGCGGGTTTCTGACATCGTCATGCCTGTCGTTTCCGTGCATCACGGAAAGTGTGTCTCCATCAAGACCTCTAGAGTTTCCTGACTGGAGACGGTCCATAAGCCATCAGACTTCCTTATACTATTAGGGGCTGAACTAGATCCTGATAGTATTTTGCGAAGTCTTGATGCCTCATTTGTCGTCGCCAAGTTCTTACAGTATTGTTCCCATTATATCCTTTTTGCCTTCCTGACGCAGCTTTTGTATTTGTTAAAGCTACATCTGTAGGCATCCCAGTCCTCTTCCAGCCGGCTATGTTTGGCTTTGTTGAAGAGTTTTCTTGTTGTTGACCTAAGTTAGCTTAGCTCTGTGTTCCACCACGTAGTTCTAGGTCTTACCCTTGGTCAAGTAATTAAGGGCCAACAGAGTTCAAAAGTGCTTGCCAATATCGTTGTCAGTCGGTTTACCGCTCTGTCTATATTGTTAGCTCCCCGTCTGACTTCCATTTCCGTGGATGGCAGTTTGTGAGATAATATTTCTTCCGGTCTGTTTTTCTTGGATTTCTATATGGCCGGGGAACTTCCACTTCAAGATCGATGTTGAAGAGTATCCTACTGTGGTCCGAGAAGGAGCAAGTGTCTGGCACCCTCCAGTCATCGATTCTTACAGTGGAAGAGTCTGTGGCCAGGGTGACATCTATGACTTACTCTCTAATTCTATTCCTAAACGTTGGCTGGTTGCCTTTGTTGCATACAATTAGGTTAGTAGTAAGTAAGAAGTCAAAAATGGACTCACCTCTTGCGTTTGTGTCGCTGCTCCCCCATAGCTCATGATGTCCGTTGGCGACGCAGCCGATGACAAGGCCGGTTCTATGCGTTTCAGGTCTCGGTGGTGGCGTATCCCCCTCGTACGGGAAGTATGCGGACGATAACAGCAGCTTGCGCCCATGCTTTTTTTCGCATACTACAGTGACGAGGTCTCCGTTGCAGTGCTGTAGAGATAAATAGATTAATATTTTTCTTAGCTACAATGCAATTTTACCCTCCTGTGGTGCAAGTAGACGGTAGCCGTCTATCCCTAATCTGAAAACCCTGCCCCTAACCAGCCAGGGTTCTTGGATTAGAGCTTTGTCCACTAGGGTGGGTCGATTTTTATGGACGAAAGTTAACCGATATCGTGTCATCGATTTTTCGATAGGATATGGGTCAGGACGAAAATTTCCACTACGCATACCCAAAAAAATATTTTTCAAACCTGCGAAATTTAATTTTTTTGACTGTTTTCGAATTTGATTTTTAAGGTTTTTCATGACCACTAAAAAATGTTCATATGTATACCCTGTCCGACCCAAAAATGTCCGCTAAAAACGTTGGCGATAAAAAAAATGGGGGGATGAAAAAAAATTCAATCAAATGAAAATTTTTTTAGTGTCATGAAAAAAACCTTAAAAACGAAAAAAGTAAAAAAAAATTAAAGTTCGCAGGCTCAAAAATTATTTTTTTGGGTATGCGTGCATGCGTAGTGGAATTTTTTTTTTTGAGCCCAAATCCTATCGAAAAATCGATGGCGCGATAACGGTTAATAAATCGACCCAGTCTAATGTCCTCTCCATCTTCTGCAATGTAGTTCGTTAGGTCGAGCGAGGCGGAAGCTGAGTGGTGCAAATTAATCTACACCACCGCGAGCTTCTCCCTTTCCAGCATCTGGCCTGTCAACCGGCACAAAGACCATAAGGGAGCCCCGCTCAAACCTAACGACCCCGTTGAGCCTCTTCATGGCTCGCAGCGATGTTTGATCGATTGCGATCAGTAGGTTGCCGCCCGCCCTCGCCTTGGAAGGGGTGATCGAGACCACATGTCATTGGTCTGCCTTCAGCTCTTTGTTCTTCTTGCCCAGTAGTGGACTCCGTGGCCATTACTGGAGGTGGCATCCATACTGAGAACACCGGACGAAGCGGGAAACTGGAGCAGGGATCACCTCCAACTGTCCTCCCGGCCAAAGACCGCCCAAGCCGTGGGCTGCCTTCGTTAAGAAATCCACAGATTTCTTGTTGCAGCAGCCGACGACTTTGACGCCCTTCTGCCAGCCCGCCCCGTCGAAGGATATCTCATCGCCTTCAACCTCGAGCATCCTCTCCATTAGCTTGCGCTCTACAATTAGCCACCTTTCCGGCGTTATCTTCACGTCAGGGTTGATTTTGTCGATGATGGCTACTTGTAGACCTGAAGTGCAATCGAAGGTAGCGTGAGGTTTCCGCTTTTCCACTCCTTTTCTGGTCCCTCATCGAATCTGATCCTCTTCCGGCCTTGTGCGCCCATCGATCCGGACGAGGACGCTTGGTTAGAGTCCTTGCTTTTGGATTATATGGATATTATGGATTATATATGTAGGTTGAAGTAGAAATTTTTGTATTACTATATTCTATTCTATTTAGAATAAAAGATGTTTTCCTATTAGTATTTCCTATTCTACCTGTGGCTAAAGTAAACATTTTTTTCCTAAAATTATGATCTCTCTAAAATCAAGGTTTCCTAACTGAAGCTGCCCATACTTATTTATATCTATTTCTGTTTTTTTTTTTTTTTTTATATTTCTTATTTTCATTATTTCTAACAGCTTTTCATTGTTATTTCATATCATTAGGGTTATATTAAACTTAGTACAAAAAAAATCTGTAGCTAATTATACGGAAATTTATAATATAAAATATGTAACTAATAATGTAGAAATTTAGGAGCTGTGATTGACGGAAGAGCAAGTTAGTTTATATTAGTAGTAGTCCAATTAATGGGCAAAAGAATGGTACAGTGGGTGCAAACATTTTTCATATCTTTTAATTTATTTTTCTTCTTATCGAGCGGTGTCTTTTTGCTCTTATTTGTCATGCGATTTCTGCAGCGGCCACCAAGACAGAATCGTCATGACTTTTATGAAGAATTATTTTTATTTTTATACCGGGATTGTCACATGCACAACCTCTTTGGTTAGTGCAATTATTTGATCTTTGAGAACTTGGGTACCTACTTTTACTATTTCAAATTTGCCTACCCGAGTAAATATTCCATTATTTTTCATCAATTTGTCCCTCTGGACAACTCTGTTTTTCTTAAAAATTTCAAGTCCTGGATTGGCGGCATTTGTACAACGTATGTACAGCCTGATAAGTAATTGTTCTAAGTCAATTTTATCATCTACAATCAGTTTGCTTGTATTTCTTACGCTACCATTTTGGGAGCGCGACATGTCTTATTTCTGCAAATTTATATAGCGCTTCACTTATATTTTTGTAGGTCCTCTTTGTGACTTTTCTTCATTCTTTTCTGTTTTTGTTGTTATGGGCTGGTTTTAAAATTTTTCTTGTTCTTAGTTTTTGCCTATTTCCATGTCCTAGAATTTTCTATTGCTTCATGACTATTTTTGTCAGGAGCATTCACAGGAATTTATGCAAATTTTTGATTTGATGTTCGCTTTAGGCAGGGCTGCCTGTGCTGTCGATTGTGACATTTTTAGATTTACTATTTGAGATCTACTTGAATTGTTTATTGCTCTTCCGCAGTTTTGGACAAAAAGAATTTAGATGTTTGATAAGGAGAAAAAATTTTAGATGCGCTGTTGTACGTTTCTCAATTGCATATATTTGATTTTCAAATATTTTCTTAGTATTGTGGCCATTGCAATGATCAATAGCCCGACTACGCAAATCATTGCTCCTATCCAAAAATCTGGAATTTTTGGGGTAATTTTTGTGGCTCATATTTAACTATCCTATTTTCAGATATTTTATTTTCTGAACTTGCTGAATTTTCCTTCCCTAGTTCATATCCGGCTATCACTATCATGATGCCTTGCGCAATCTTTGTCCACCAAGCCATGCTGAAAATTTTCTATAATTATCTTTCTGAGAAATAAACTAAGTTTAATTTTTAATAAAATTTTGATTTATTATTTATATATTTGATTATTTATCCTATGCATTCCATTTTACTCTTGACCTTCATTAATTTTTAATAAATTTGCCTTATTTAATTAATAGCTATTTTAACAATTTATTTCTAAAATTGTAGTTCTGGTGTTACTTTAGAATTTTTTCATTTCTAATTTAGATAAAAAAAATTTCAAATTTTATTTTTTCAAATTTAAGAAAAGTTTGTTCAAAATTTAACACATATATTTTCCTATTTCTATTTTTTTTATTAAATTTTCTTCACAACGAATCTTTGTTATTTGCATATTAATTATTTTCAATTCCTACTTAGGAGAGAAAAAAAATCCTAAGCAAAAACTTTCGTTTTTGCTCATAGTTTAGCGTCCGTAAAGGCCGCTCAATTGATTCTAAGACTTAATGTTAATTTTATATACTTAATTGCATCTGGTTATATTGTGGTTTTCTTCATCCGAAACGGAAATCCTTGTGGTTTTGTTGCCAATCTGATATGTTAATGTGGTATTCCACTTCCCTGTGCGATTTGGTGAAAAAGTTCTTTGTCCATCTCCATTACCATTTCTATTCCACTCTTTATGCGGTTTGACGAAAAAGTTTTTTATCTATCTCCATTACCATTTCTATTCCACTCTTTATGCGGTTCGATGAAAAAGTTTTTTATCTATCTCCATTACCATTTCTACTCCACTCTTTATGCGGTTTGACGAAGAAGTTTTTTATCTATCTCCATTACCATTTCTATTCCACTCTTTATGCGGTCCGTAGAAAAAGTTTTTTATCCAGTTCGAATTTTTCCATTGATTATCTTCGGTTTGTTTGACAAATAATGCGACTTCAATTCCTTCCACCAGTATGTCCTGCCCGAGTTTGTGGCCATTAATTTTATTAAATACAAAACCTTGGCAGGATCTCTGGTCAGTTTAGATCTTCTTAGCAATATTTGCTTGTTCAGCAAATTTTTATGCTTATTAGGGATCGAACTGGCAGGATCGCCATGAAATGTTTAATAGTAAATAAAAGAAAATCTGACTTTGGAAGTCGGATAATTATTGATTTTATTAAAAGAAATTCTTTCCCTTTTATGCATAATTTCTTAACCTATACATTCATAATTATTCTAATACTTACGAACTAAAGATATGTAGATTTTTATTAGCGGTGTGTATATATGTAGATTTGTATTAATAGTATGCATATATGTAGATTTGTATAAACGGTATGCATACATGTAGATTTGTATTAATAGTATGCATATATGTAGATTTGTATAAATGGTATGCATACATGTAGATTTGTATTAATAGTATGCATATATGTAGATTTGTATAAATGGTATGCATGCATGTAGATTTGTATGCAAAGTCAGCGGATTGATATTCATGGAAAATGTTTGTATGTGAATATTTGGTTAATTCACATTATTGGTTGTGTGTAAATATTTTGGTGGAAAACTAACATTGACGATCGGCAGTGTATTGACCGGAGTGAGTGACTAAGCAAAATTTGTAATGTGTGAACTGACAAGGGTGTCATATTCGGCATTCCATTAATGTTGGCTTACCGCTGTGTTAGGTCAATGTAATTTATGTCGCATAATATTGTAATATGATTATGCTATTACAAAACTGTATTGGCATAGAAGTTCATGATGCGTAATGCCGCAAATGTATTGCATAGGTGGGCATGACGCATAATGCTACAATGGTTAGACTCCTCAACTTCAGCACCAGACTCAGATCCTGCTTTTGCCGTGCTCCACAGAGCGTGCTCGGACAGGGACAGAGCTCTTGTTTTCCCAGTAGCATTCGTAAACTGTGTAGCCTGGGGTTCCGCTCCACAGCTCCACGCTCCACAATATCTTAACTAGTCAATGCTCGATAATGCCTACGACGAATTCATGCTGTAATCCCTTGAAAAAAAAGAATCACGGAAGAGGTCGTACAAATATTTCTTTGATTACTGAGAAATACGATTCCAAATTTGATAAATTTGTCGGAAATACATGTGCGTGTCATATAAAACCCGAATGTATGTCGCGAGTGAAGAAGAAATAAAGTAATAAAAAAATTGTTAAGTTAAACAGTTTTATTGAAAACAATACTTACATGAAGTAATAATAATACTAAAAGCTAGACAAGAATTAGGTAGGTCCTAGGTACCAGTCATCACACTCCTCATCAATCTAGGGCGTTGATCAGACAATTAAATAAAAGCGTTGGACGCGTCTAATTTCTACTGATAGTCATATATAAGACCAACTGAACCTTAATCAGATTATGCTATGCCTCACATTTTTAGAAATTTCACGCGCCCAACGCTTTTATTTAATTGTCTGATCAACGCCCTAGATTGATGAGGAGTGTGATGACTAGTACCTAGGACCTACGTAATTATTTTCTAGCTTTTAGTATTATTATTACTTCATGTAAGTATTGTTTTCAATAAAACTGTTTAACTTAAAAATTTTTTTTATTACTTTATTTCTACTTCACTCGCGACATACATTCGGGTTTTACATGACACGCACATGCATTTCCGACAAATTTATCAATCGTATTTCTCAGTAATCAAAGAAATATTTGTTCGAACTCTTCCGTGGTTCTTTTTTTTCAAGGGATTACAGCATGAATTCGTCGTAGGCATTATCGAGCATTGACTAGTTAAGATATTGTGGATAATTTTTTTTTATATGGCTATTGACGGCTGTAAACAAAGCTTCAACGAAACTGAGAAACACGGCAATATGCAAGCATGAGCACGGTTCTTGATTTGTTTTCCATCGTGTTGGAATTTTCCGGATCAGCATAAATCATGCACAAAATTTCGGTCGCACGATGACTCATCGCGCGAGTTACATCCTTATACCCACTTACTCTCTATTCTTCAACTATTATTTACTGTTATTGCTAAAACGTAAAGTTTTGATAAACCGTTCACGAGTTATTAATTTTTTAAAATAATATGATAATGACATGGTTAAAAACTGTAACGGTTAATAACTAATGTAACAAAAAATTGTTTGCAAAAATATCTCTCTATCTCCAAGCCGACTAAAAACCGTATTAATTAATGAAAACTGAGACAATCGATTTTAAAGTGGCCCACTTGAGAAAATTCGACCCAAATGCGAAAGTTTGGATGTTTGTCCAAACGCTTGTCTTTGTGACTCAATCACGCAAGAACGGCTGGACGGATTTGTAGTTTGTAATTTGGCACACGTATAGCCAATAGTCTAGAAGGACCTACGAGCTATATGCTTTTGAAAGGGGGGACAGGGACAGTTATAACTGAATTATTATATTTTTTCATCTTTGTGACTGAATCACGCCAGAACGGCTACACGAATTTTGATGAAATTTGGGACACAGAAAATAGTCTACTGGCGAAATTTGTTTCGATCATGGAAAGGGGGGGGGGGGGGGGTTCCACGACATATATGGCTCACACAGATCGAGATTTAAACAATTTTGGAAAAACGATCGTGGTGCCATCCTTCAATTATTTTTATTACCACACTTTTATTAGCTTTACCTGTATGCTTGTTTGTAACTCTTTATTCGCTTCAACGCGCCTGCTACCTTACTAACATGCTTTTATAAATAGCTTCACCTTATTCTTAATCCCGTCAGGGTCATATCGAGGCCCTTCCATGATAATTTCTTGCAACAGGCTCGCGCCATATTCTTCTGGCCCAGGAAGGTATCGAACTCAAACCGGGGCCAGTACCTGATCCAGGTCCAGATAAATGGATTTGCTCCGTGTGCCGGAAAATAATTTTTGCCAGCACAGAATATATACGCTTGCGAAATCTGCTCAATGCAGTTCCTGCCTTGAACGGTGCGACTTTCCTAGATGTTCCTAATTATCATATTAATTCGTTGTCCCCAAGAGCCACTTTGCTATTTTTGTAAAATTTATATGTTTCAAAGTTCATCAACCGTATACGTGACTATTTCAAAACCCATGACCGTTTATCATCAGCGATTCACCCATTGAAGGCTTGACATTTAGCGGATCAATTTAATAATTTAATATAAAATAACTCCTAAAATATACATCTTACAATAATAACAAAGTCGATCTTGAAGACAATAAATTAGTATGATAATTACGTATAGACCAGTAAAACCAAACATACGTTAGGTTGAACTGGCCGTTCAATGAAGACCTCACATAGACTGAATGTGCCCATAGTGCTACCAGAATTTCTTTCTAAACGGAAGAACCACAATCAGGTACTTATGTTAAGAATAACTCCGTCCTCTTGGCAAATACTAGAAGTTTTCTAGGACCAAGCTTAATTGCTGCCTCGATTTCTGGCAACTCTGCTAATAACTGGAGCCATTACCTGGCGAACATGAACCCAGAACATGCTCAACCGATTCTTCTTACAGCTCGCACTTCCTACACCTGCTATTACTCACGAGGCCTAACTTTTAAGCATGTTACGCCAGAAGGCAGTGTCCAGTTAGTATGCCCACCGTGAGCCTTAAATCTTCTCTTTTCAGAGATATGAGCCACTTTAAATATCGCCACAGTTTTATATTGAAGACTTTGCACATTATTAGAAATTTTGCAGCCCCGCGCATTTGTCTACGCCTTTCCTGCTTGGTGGAACATATGCAACTCCTAGCTCCTTTTAATTTCTACCAATCGGATTGGGATGTTTATCGTCGTTTCAGAGAGTGTTGCACCCACCTTTGCCAACTTATCGGCCTTTTCGTTACCCTCTATCCCTTTATGATCGGGAACCCAGTATAGATGTATGGTCCGGCCTGAACGAAGTTTTTCCAATGCTTCTTTGCATTTCAAAACACTTCTTTATGAAGCACTGTATGAGATTATTACCCTAATCGCTGCTCGACTATCAATAAATAGTTTGACGCGACGGCAGCTTAAGCACGCTTCCTCCAGAATTCCTGCTGCTTTCTTTACCACTGTAATTTCCGCCTGAAAGACGCTGCAGTCGTCTGTCAGCCTGTAGGATCTACTTATTTCTTGAACGGCACAGTAAACGCCAGACCCGACACCTTCACATATTTGCCCGATATTAGATGGCGCTATACTGCTATTGCCATATGACCTGCACCCGAAGCCTTGTTGCAGTTGCTAACGCGATGTTTTTGGCCGTTAGGTCTGCAGGCGGGATGTGCAGAATGGCATGCAATGCTGATGTCGGTTTTGTTTTTAGGGCTCCCGTTGTGCTAATCATTGATACTCTGCATATCCCCTCAAGTTTTTTGGTAAACGTACTTTTTTGTGTAGCTGTCCACAAAACAAGAACCCCATAGTAAAGTATGGGTTTCACAATTGCCGTAAATGTATGTATGAGGAAATTTGGGTGATAGGGCCCACGTGCATCCTAGCATCCTATAGCATGCATATAGTGCCGCGGAGGCTTTCTTCGGCCTATCTTCCACATAGAGCTTCCACGACAACTTACTATCAAATTAAACTCCGTGGCACTTTGTGCAAAACATAACATTAAATACTATCATTCTAAGAATAAAGCACCCTAGAATTCTAACACGAGCAAGAGCTTTAAGAAACCCCATAGGGGATAGAGTACCCACATCGACGTTGAGCTAGAGTGACTCGCGTTTCCCTAGGGAGCGTGCGTTCCTATTCTGCGAGTTCTGGGTATTTTTTTATGAACTGGATTCACCGGGCAATTCCTGACATAGAGGTCCGACGCCTGTTTGTGGATATCACTGAGGACCTGCTTGTGCTTTTTTGTGTTCTCAAGCAAGAGATTTGAGGATTTTGTTACGGCTCTGGATTTTGCGAACAACTGCGGTTACATGCTCTCCAAAATGTAGATCCTGATCGAACGTCAGACCCAAGATTGTTGGGTGTAAGACAGTCGGTAGCGTAATGCCATCGACGGGGATGTTCAATATGGTCGACATTTAGCGCATCCATGTTGTAAATAAGGTCGTCAATGATTTGGTCGGTGACAATGTCAGGTTTAGCGAGGCGAAGAAACTGGAGAGATCAGGGATATAGCTGTTTATTTTATTACAAAACTCATCGATGTGTAGGCCAGGGCCTGTGGCTCCTTCTGGTGGTGAAAGTAGCTTCGATATGTAGACGTTAAACAGAAGTGGGGATAAGACACCACCCCTTGTTTAATTCGTCTGGGTTTAGATGTTATGTTCCTGCATTGCACCGATGCTTGCCGACCAGCTAGGTAATTTTCGGTCCACCTTTTGAGACTTTGTGAGGACGCCAAAGCCGAGGGCTTTGTACCCTCACAACATATACATACATACATATACATTTTCGAATATACATTTTGTAATATAATATTTGAATTTTATAACTTCGAATTTATAACAATATGTGAATTTATAACTTATACATTTCCTATGAAGTACCCGAAATGTACTTTTACCCTTATGAATTATGCGCCATTATATAAATATTATGTTGTATATTTAATTAATAATTACTAAATTGAAGGACAAATTAGACTTGCGCACTTTTGCACGCAAGCAAAATATTTACAATGAACATTTGGAAGAGAAGTGGATACGCACAAAACATAAAAATTCATCGGTCAACCAACCCTTTGTACACGCGCAATCCAATGCACCCAGCTACAAATACAACATACATAATAGCTTAAGTGAGCGGAGATCAGCAGCAAGCCGTCAAAAATTACCGCCGCTACTAATTTTGCACATACTTACGCACTAGCATACACGCCGTACAACAGAAGTCAAAAGCATTGAGCAAATCAAATACTATTTTCACACAGAAACTTAATGATCTCATTTCACCTGCTAATGAAATCGGAAATTTTTTGCTTTCACACAGAAGTAACTGCTCGATTAGTATGAAGGATGAGACAGACAATCATGGCGGAACGATACAAGGTGGGAGCATGGTGCCATACCTACAAACAAAAAAAATTCCATGTACTTGTAAATTCGATGGACAAATGTCAAAATCGTACTGCGCCGGTAGTTGATGTATCAAATCAAATAAAAAAGGTTATAATCAGCTGTTCGATGCGGCCACCTTGTATCGTTCCGCCATGCAGACAATGACATTTGCTTTGACAAATGACATTTTTAAGCACTGAACACACCAAAAACTAAAGCCCCCATTACTGATACTTAGCATAGACTTGACTTGACTTGGCGTAAACTTGGCAACTTAGCCACGATTATACTCCACTTGGCGCATAAAATCTGGCATCATAATCAGCGTTGAAATTTATTTTTAAATAAATGTCAATTTGTATGACAAAATGTCAAAATGAAAAGGAAACAAACAAATGGCATCTCAAAATGTAAACGTCACTTAGAACTTACATAGAAAATCAAAATTCAACAGACTTCTAAGTCAAGTTAAGTTTTGAGTAATCAGTAACATACAATGTTCATTTAACAGAACTGTAAGTGACAGTTCGCAAGCCAAGTCAAGTCTATGCTAAGTATCAGTAATGGAGCCTTAAGAAGCGGAAAGGTGTCAACAGAGTTGCATTGTGCTTTTGACTTCATTAGGCATTCGATTAGCTACTAATGAAATAATAATAGATTCGAATTTTGTAGGGAAGATTGAGCTCAACAAGCGTCTTAATGTAGAAAATTGCCTTTATTATTCAATAAGCCGTCTGTGTAAAAATAGTAAAACGCAACGTTAGAATCAGGTGACAACAAACAAATGTACAAACACACAATAGTCAAAGCGAAGGCTGGAAAGCACGGTATGCGGGCAGATGCAAATGCATTGTATTCAACAAGGAGTATTATGGTGCATGGATATTTATGGAAAGAAATATTCACCGGAATAACTGTTGTAATATATTGTTAATATTATTAGATAGAAATTGTTATTATAAAATAACCGTTTGCCTGCGTGCAAAATTAGTATATAAGGGCGACGAATTCGCATTAAAAATCAGAGATTAGGAAACATGCATTCGAGTCGGTAGGTTTTATGACTACCGGCCAAGAGTACACCTGAAGGGTTTGACAACGGTAAAGGTATCGTGGGTATACTACCACACTCGAGAAGATCTGGTAGCCTACAGCACGGAATTTGCATTAGAGGATGGCGGAACCGTTGAAGAGCTAAGAAAACGATTGGCGGCAGTCATCCAAGAGGAGAAAGATACCGAGAACTTACGGGATCGATTCATAGAGTTGGCAATTCGGCATGCGCGGTTAACAAATCCACAAGCATCAAGGACTAGCAGCGAACTAAATTCACCAAGAAATGATAGGCAGGCAAATGGTGCATCCAATCAACTGGAGGTCGGACAACCACCGATACATTATATTCAGCAGCCTGGTACGTACGCAACGACAAATTATACTCAGCAGCCTGGCGCATATGCAACGACCATGGACATGGCAACACAATTTAGAAAGCGATGCCGGAGTTGTTGAAGGACAAATCGTTGGTATTGGCGGGAATTAAACCAATTTTGTTTTGCCATATCGTACAAACAAATTCTATAGTCACCCCTGGTCCACCTTTATGGCGATATCTCGAAAAGGCGTCCACCTATAGAACTAAGGACCACACCCTTTTAAAAAAACTAATTTACACCTTTCATTTGATACCCATATCGTACAAACAAATTCTAGAGTCACCCCTGACCCACCTTTATGGCGATATCTCTAAAAGGCGTCCACCTATACACTAAGGCCAACGCTCTTTTAAAATACTCATTATCACCTTTCATTTGATATCCATATCGTACAAACAAATTCTAGAGTCACCCCTGGTCCACATTTATGGCGATATCTCGAAATGGCGTCCACCTATAGAACTAAGGACCACACCCTTTTAAAAAACTCATTTACACCTTTCATTTGATACCCATATCGTACAAACAAATTCTAGAGTCACCCCTGACCCACCTTTATGGCGATATCTCGAAAAGGCGTCCACCTATAGAGCTAAGGCCCACGCCCTTTTAAAAAACTCATAAACACCTTTCATTTGATACCCATATCGTACAAACAAATTCTATGGCGATATCCCCTGGTCCACATTTATGGCGATATCTCTAAAAGGCATCCACCTATAGAACTAAGGCCCACGCTCTTTTAAAATACTCATTAACACCTTTCATTTGATACCCATATCGTACAAACAAATTCTAGAGTCACCCCTGGTCCAACCTTATGGGGATATCTCGAAAAGGCGTCCACATATAGAACTAAGGCCCACTCCCTTTTAAAATACTCATTAACACCTTTCATTTGATACAAATTCTAGAGTCAGCCCTGGTCCACCTTTATGGCGATATCCCTAAATGGCGTCCACCTATAGAACTATGGCCCCCTTAAAATACTTTTAATACATGATACACATGTCATACAAACACATTCCAGGGTTACGCTAGGTTCATTTTCCTACATGGTGATTTTCCGTTACTTTGTCTCCATAGCTCTCAACTAAGTATGTAATGTTCGGTTACACCCGCACTTAGCCTTCCTTACTTGTTTTTAATGTATACTGGTGTCGTATCGTTTAGTCTTAGTTTTTGTTCATAAAAATTTTTTATTGTCATTTTATCATCATCTAGCGCAAAAATATCGGAATATTGTAAACATAAGTTAATAAGCTTATTTTCAGCATAATTAGGTATTTGTTTTTCTAACATGCTCTTAAGTTCTTTGATACGACTATCTTGTTTTACTGGGTTATTGATTTTATAAAAGTGATAATTAGGAAGTTTTTCTGTTTGAATGTTGTAGTTATTTACGTATTTTACGCTTTATGTGGTGTTTATTACTTTAATGATCGGATTACTAGTATCAACTATACATTTCGCTGAGAAAACACCGTCAGAAATCTCTTGAAAATCCACGAAAAGTGGTTCTGAGTCTTTTTCCAAGGCGAAAATTAAAATCTGTAAACTTCGCAACGAGGTGGTATGACAAATGTATCGCTTTCCATTCCGTGAAGGATTGGAAGTGCGATCTTTTCATTGCCTATCCGGAAGGAAATGCAATTTGTTGCATAGCTAATAGAATTTATTTGATTTTAGGAAATCCTTACCAAGTATTCCATCTGATGGAATGTTGAAATCATTGTCTACCACGTGCAACGTATGTTTGATATAAAAATTTGAGAAGTGTAAGTTAGTTGTAAAAGTACCTAATGTAGAAACTGTATCTGTAGTCACTCCAGTAATATTAATTGTATCATTGTTATTAATTGACAAATTTTTATTAAGAGAAGAAATTTTAATTAACGAAATGTCGGCTTGTGTATCGACTAGGAATGTACAAAATTTGTTAGATTTATTAGAGCCAGTAATATTTATTTGTATAAAATCGGAATAATTTAAGTTAAGACAATAAACGTTTTTAGAAGAAGAACTGTGAGCTGAATCAGTTAGTAATTTGTCGCGTCCTCCCTCAGTGTTCGCTCCTGAGGGGCTTCCCTGCTTAAAGTCCGGACACTTGTATTTCTACCTCTATTATTGGAAGTGTTAGAACCGTTATTATTGCTAGTACGACTTTTGCTGCTATTATTATTATTATTAGACTGATGCCGATTTCCGCCTCCGAAACGGAAATTTTGCCTTTGATTGCTGCGATTGAAGTTGTTGCCATAGTTACTGTTACTAAAAGATGGTCTATTTTGTCTATAACTGTTAAGGTTACGACTTTGATTTTGGAAATTTCGACCTCGGTTATTACTTTGAAAATTCTGAAATTGTTATTGTTCCGAGCCCTAAATGCTAAAACCTGGCGTTCTTTTATTTGATTTGATTGCTCTACAATCAGTTTAGCTACTACATCCTTGGAATCAGAAAAATTGGTTGAAGCGAGGATTGATTTGCCTAAACTTGTTTTTGCGTTCAATCGGCAAACGTTAATTGTTTGCTCGATGGCCATTTCATAGGCTTTGGCCTGAGTAATCCCTTCGAAAACACTGGACCACGAATTTCAACTTTTTCTCTTTACCAGAAACGCCGTTATGAAATTCGAATGTAAAATCACCCCCTGATTTCGAAAATTGAGTTCATTTTTGATTCTATGGTACGGTTTTTGAAATATTTGCAATTTACCGTTATTCGAAAAAACCAAAAAGATGGCTCCCTTTAATTACGTATATCTCACGAACGGGTAAAGAAATTGCAAAAAAGTTTACAGAACCGGAAAGACGATAAAATTTTCTATGAATACATCATACATTGTTTTTTGCTCAACCAGACAGTTTTCGAGACATTAGCTTATCATTTCAGATTTTTGTTTTTTTTATGAAAAAATATGAAAAAAATTACTTTTTGCGAGGGCAACATTCCAAAACCACAACTTTTTATCCAGATATTTTTCCTTTACGTAAAGCTCTGTTTAATTAGAAAAAAGATAAGCTATCATCGAATAAAATCTATGCAAAACTACGTAAGTTATAAGCGATCAAATAAAAATACCCAGGTTGCGCAACTTCAATGTATGTATAAATACATATATTAAAGGTATAAAGTGCAAATGGGATATTATCCGGATAAACGAATAACACCATAACAATGATAATACTTTTTCTTTAAATAAGTCAAATAGTACTTTTAATACTCGATTTGTATTATAGTAGGTAGAGAGGTTGCGTCGAAAGGAAGAGTGGTTGGGTTCGAAACCTGCTGTAGGCATGTAGTTATAAACATGTATTTCCGTCACTTATGGGTAAGTATGCAGGTAGATTTTCAAAATTATAAGACACAGAAAATTTTTAAAGCCTACATCTAAAGCAGGTAGTATTTTCTTTTCCCGGCTTCGTATAAAAAGGAACCTTTCTGTCTAGGTAAGATTTGATTTTTCAATTTTATTCTTATTCGGAGTATAAATATGAGTTAATGCGCCTTGAAACTTCATAACATCTGCAAGGCTTGCCGAAGATAGTTCAGTTCATAAGTCAAATTTCAAAACCGTGATTTATTAAAAAAAATAAAATGAGTAAAAGGACGCGAGTATTTGTTTGTAATAACGATCCAGATATGTTCTGTTTCATGTGTGGCCAATATACTATCACAAGGCGACGACGAGTGTTCTCAGATCATATGAAAACTTTACACACACTTACACTGACCACAAATAAAAAAGTTGATCAACAATAATCAATTCAAAAGACTACTCTCATCAGTTGAGGCAGCAGCGTGGGAATCCTTTGAAAAGGTTGTTGCTTCTTTTCTCGGTAGACACAAAAGCCCTAACTACGAGCAGATAGTGAACGACTTAATCAATAATTATGCGAAAATGGCTTAAAGGCTTATTAAAATTAGTTTCCCAAAATTCTATAACTTGTTTACCTAACTAATAGTTTCTTTCCAGGCATAAATATGTCCTTAAAAATTCACTTTCTGCACATTTGAGCTTTTTTTCCGGCAAATCTTGGCGACGAAAGTGACGCACATGGCGAAAGGTTTCATCAGCAAATGAAATTAATTGAGAATCGATATCAAGGATTGTGGGACGTCGCAATGATGGGTGATTACTGCTGGTTTCTCATAAGAGAAACCGATCCTAAACTGATTAAGCGTCAAAGTAGAACACATAATTATTTCGACTACATAGTAAATTCAAATTAAGATAAAGATTGTTAGAATATAGTATAAACATAAATAAATTTAAAAAAAAGTTAAAAATATGGGAAATTTCATTCATAAATTGAACTTTTAACTAAATAGAAACAGAGCATAGCTAGATATTTCACTCTTCTTTATACCATACATACGTTTTGAGGTATACGTTGAAATTGCCCAACCTGGGTATCTTTATTTGATCGCTTATAACTTACGTAGTTTTGCATCGATTTTCTTCTATGGTAGCTTATCTTTTTTTAATTAGACAGAGCTTTACGTAAAGAAAAAACATCTGGAAAAAAAGTTGTTGAGCCTAAAAATGCTGAAAAACCATGGACACCGAACACTTTGTGTACATCGTGTCGAGTAGAATTGATTCAGTCGGAATCAGGACAACAAATAAAATTTGATACACCAATGATATGGAGAGAACCTACTTGCCATTCAATAGAGTGTTATATTTGTCAAACAAAAGTACTTGGCGTTGGAAGATCAAGAAGAGTAACCTGTGCCAGCGTACCTACAGTGACATTACCAGTACTACATTCAACGGCAGTTGCGGATCCAGTTCCATTGTCAACAGTAATATCTGAGTGCGGGGAATCAAGTTGTACTGAATTTCGCATGGGAAACGAGAGAAACGTTCTGTCACAAGCACAACTTAATGATTGGATAAGAGATTTGGAACTATCCAAGGAAAAGGCCGAGATCCACACTTCTCGTATGCAACAATTTAAATTTGTATCATCCGATGTTATGGTGATATATTGTAGAACTCGTCACGAACCATTTTCCAAACACTATACCAAGAAAGACAGTATATGCTACTGCAACGACATTCTTGGTATATTCAAAGAGTTTGGTCAAACATATGATTCAAAAGAGTGGCGATTGTTCATAGACAGCAATAAAATGAGCTGTATTATTGCATATTGGTAACAAAAAGCCTTCTATCCCGCTAGCACATGCAGTAAATACAAAGGAAACCTACAAGGAAACGCAAAAACTACTCAAATTTATCAAATATGAAGAGCATGATTGGAAAATATGTTCTGATCTCAAAGTCGTTGCAATGCTATGCGGTCTACAAAGTGGCTACACGAAGCACTGCTGCTTCCTCTGCAAGTGGGATAGCCGAGCTCGTAAGGACCACTACGTCAGAAAGGATTGGCCGGAAAGAGTCGAGATTACCGTTGGTGTGGATAACATCCAATACACCCCCCCTTGTCAAGAAAGAGCAAATCATACTTCCACCCTTACACATCAAGCTCGGTCTCATTAAAAACTTGGTTAAGGCTTTGGACAAAGAAAACAATTTTTCCAGATATTTCTCAAGCCAAGATAAAGGAAGGTATTTTTGTCGGACCACAAATAAAAAAGTTGATCAACAATAATCAATTCAATTCGCTCATCAGTTGAGGCAGCAGCGTGGGAATCCTTTGAAAACGTCGTTGCTTCTTTTCTCGGTAGACACAAAAGCCCTAACTACGAGCAGATAGTGAACGACTTAATCAATAATTATGCGAAAATGGGTAAATATTAACGGCTTATTAAAATTAATTTCCCAAAATTCTATAACTTGTTTACCTAACTAATATTTTCTTTCCAGGCGTAAATATGTCGTTAAAAAATCACTTTCTGCACTCACATTTGAGCTTTTTTCCGGCAAATCTTGGCGACGAAATTCTCGAACATGGCGAAAGGTTTCATCAGCAAATGAAATTAATTGAAAATCGATATCAAGGATTCTGGGACGTCGCAATGATGGGTGATTACTGCTGGTTTCTCATAAGAGAAACCGATCCTAAACTGAATAAGCGTCAAAGTCGAACACATAATTATTTCGACTACCTAGTAAAATAAAATTAAGATAAAGATTGTTAGAATATAGTACAAACATAAATAAATTAAAAAAAAAAGTTTAAAATATGGGTAATTTCATTCATAAATTGAACTTTTACCTAAATAGAAACAGAGCATAGCTAGATATTTCACTCTTCTTTATACCATACATACGTTTTGAGGTATACGTTGAAATTGCGCAACCTGGGTATTTTTATTTGATCGCTTACAACTTACGTAGTTTTGCATCGATTTTCTTCGATTATAGCTTATCTTTTTTCTAATTAAACAGAGCTTTACGTAAATAAAAAATATTTGGAAAAAAGGTTGTGGTTTTGGAATGCTGCCCTCGCAAAAAGTAATTTTTTTCATATTTTTTCATAAAAAAAAAACAAAAATCTGAAATGATGAGCTAATATCTCGAAAACTATATGGTTGAGCAAAAAACAATGTATGATGCATTTATAGCAAATTTTATATTCTTTCCGATTCCGATTTCCGATTCTGATATACGTAATTAAAGGGAGCCATCTTTTTGGGGTTTTCGAATAACGGTAAATTGCAAATATCTCAAAAACGGTACTATAGAATCAAAAATGAACTCAATTTTCGAAATCAGGGGGTGATTTTACATAAGATTTTCATAACGGCGTTTCTGGTAAAGAAAAAAAGTTGAAATTCGTGGTCCAGTGTTATTAACTTGCAAAGCTGCAATTTTTCCTGCCACAACTTTGGAGTTGTCGGGTTTTATACGGTTACGTAGTGCTATTTGTATATCATTAACTGAAAGTATTTGAGTTGGTATCGCTTCTCGAGCTTTACCATAGAGTTTGGATTTAAAATATGAAATACACGTGCCAGTTAAATTTTCGTCGACAAATTCTTCGATTAACTCAATTTTATTAATGAAAGATTCAAGACCCAGGGGCTCACCGCTATAATTTCCACGCATAATACCAGCACACATGCTAATAAACGATCTTTTTTCCTCAGGAGTTTCCATATTTGTATCGGAATTAGGAGGATTTGAAATATGTGTTTCGGGCAATTCCTCAAATCCGTGAAATTCTCCGGACAAAGGAAGTCTAACAACAAGGTTTTTGAATGTACTGGGCGAATATGTAGTTGAGCCTTCGGAAACTGGGATTTTAAAATCAAGATTTTCGGAATTAAAATTTTTGGAATTGGACTCTGAATTTTTGGAATTGGAATCTGAATTTTCGGAATCTGAGTCTTGCTCTGAAATTTTGGGAAATACTTTCTTGTTTCTAAGATACACATGTAGTAGGAAGCAAAGAAGAAATATTTAAACTGATTAAAGTCGAATTTGTAGAAAGTGCTTACGAAAATTTAACAGAAATTGAAGTTGAATTGAATGTAGATGTAAAATTGAAAAAATTATCCGGCAATTTGAAAGACTAAATATTTAATGATAAATTGAATTTATATTGAAGTAATTTAGTTTAAATTGATTTCAAAGGAAAATATTTTATTATGGTAAAAGGACTTGGCTGTTGATAACGGACGCACCGCTTTATTAAAAAGATTTCAATGTGTTTGTGTTATTACGGACGCACCGTTTTTATTAAAATTGTATGGTTTTATTTTTTTTATAGATACGGGCGCACCGCATCTTTTCAAACTTGTAATATCAATGTCCTCGGACGCACCGGGATTAAAAAAAATTTTCGTTGGTTTTTTACGGAACCACCGTTTACGCAAAAAAAATATCTTTTTGGTTAATTACGGAACCACCGCTTTAAATAAAAATTGTAATCATGTTATCTTTTTTTTTTTGTATTGTTTTTGATGGAGCCCACTGTAGGGCAGAGTGGGACTAAAACTAGAAAACTTTTAAAAATTTATTTAATTTCAGCAACTGTTATACAAGCCAAAAACCAATAACGCAATTAATGATGATTGAAAAAGTTTGCTGTTTTTGTCCGACCCTGTCCCACAGTGCCTACCTTTACACATTATATATATGTATTTATATTTCAGGAAATTGTATGTTTGTATTAAAAAATTTTTATTTAATGTAATTGAATAAGTATGGTAATAAGTACGGTAATTTTTGAAAATTGGAAAGGTGCAATGCTGAGGTTGGCTTGCTGTTTTGCTGCTTTATGGGCTTATGGTGGTTTGCCGTTATGCTGGTGGCGTGGCTAGTGCCGTTTTTACAGAAAAAAAATTTTGGTACAGTCTTCAAAGTATTTAATTGAATTTTTAGTGTTTTTGTTGTTTCTCTTTCCACAATTATAATATTTCTACTGCCTTTTAGTTCGTTGTTTTATTTTATTACGGTTTATATGATCTTATTACTTCCGTATTCTATTAAGTATTTTTATTATATTTTCTGTTGAGTGCTTTTACTTACTTACTTAATTGGCGCTTAACCGTCTAAACGGTTATGGCCGTCCAACAAGGCGCGCCAGTCGCAATTTCGCTCCGCCAACCGACACCAATTGGTCACACCAAGGGAGTTTAAATCGTGTTCCACCTGGTCCTTACAACGGAGTGCGTTTTAATTCGCTGGACTATGTTGATGTCTGCGTATAGCTCGTACAGCTCATCATTAAAACTTCTATAGCAGGACGGGTACGATAAGTGACTTGTAGAGTATGATTTTCGTTCGCCGAGAGAGGACTTTACTTTTCAATTGCCTACCTAGTCCAAAGTAGCATTTATTGGCAAGATTGATTCTTCGCTGGATTTCAGTGCTGATGTTGTTGCTAGTGTTGATGCTGGTTCCCAAATAAACGAAGTCTTTTACTTTTTCGAAACTATGGCTGCCAACAGTAGCGTGGTTGCCAAGGTGCGTATGCGCTGACTCTTTGCTGGATGACAGCAGGTACTTCTTTTTGTCCTCCTTCACCATCAAACCCATCTTTACCGCTTCTTTTTCTAATTTGGAGTAAGCAGAACTAACAGCGCGGGTGTTTAGGCCGATGATATCAATGTCGTCAGCATATGCCAGTAATTGCTCGCTTTTGTAGTATATTGTTCCAGTGCTGTTAAGTTCTGCAGCTAGTATAATTTTCTCCAGCATCAAATTAAAGAAATCGCACGATAGGGGGTCACCCTGTCTGAAACCTCATTTAGTTTCGAACGACTCGGAGAGGTCCTTCCCAATTCTGACTGAGCTGATGGTGTTGCTCAAGGTCATTTTGCACAGCCGTATAAGTTTTGCGGGGAAACCAAATTCAGACATAGCGGCATGTAGGCAGCTCCTTTTCGTGCTGTCGAAGGCGGCTTTAAAGTCGACGAAGAGGTGATGTGTGTCGATTCTCTTTTCACGCGTTTTTTCCAAGATTTGGCGCATTGTGAAAATCTCGTCTATGGTAGATTCACCAGGTCTGAAGCCGTACTGATAAGGTCCAATCAGCCGGTTCACGGTGGGCTTCAATCTTTCGCACAATACACTTGAAAGGACATTATATGCGATATTAAGAAGGCTGATTCCACTATAGTTTGTGCATTTCGCAGTATCCCCCTTCTTGTGGACTGGGCAAAGAACACCTAGATTCCAACCATCGGGCATGCACTCGTCCGCCCATATTTTGCTAAGAATACTTGAATAGCTCCGCGGGCAATCCATCAGCGACCACGGCCTTGTTGTTTTTCAATCTGGTTATTGCTATTCTAACTTCGTCATAATCGGGCGGGGCGACATATATTCCATCATCATCGATTGCGGGATCGGGCTCTTCATCTCTGCGCGGTGAATTGCTGCCTCCATTTAGGAGAGCAGAGAAGTATTCCCTCCATAATCTAAGCACTCTATGGACATCAGTTACAAGGTCGCCGTTCTCATTCCTACAGGAGTTTGCCCCGGTCTTAAAACCTTCCGTCTGCCGCCGTATTTTTTGGTAGAATTTTCGGGCGTTATTCCTGGTGGCTAGCAGCTCAAGCTCCTCGCACTCACGCCTTTATGCTTCTGCTTTTTTCTTCCTGAAAAGGCGTATCGCTCCCCTTTTCAACTCACGATAGCGTTCACACACTCCTCTTGTTGCGCTCGCTTTTAACGTAGCCCTGTAGGCAGTGTCTTTTCTTTCGGTTGCAACGCGGCAGTCTTCATCGTACCAGTTGTTTTTTCGTGGCCGCCGGTAACCAATTTTTTCCCTGCGGGAGTACGAAATGCTTTGGAGATATGCTCCCACTGCTTCTGTATTCCTTCAGGATGAGTTGTGCTCTCAGAGAGCAGGTGTGAGAGTCGAGTTGCGAAATCATTGGCAGTCTGTTGGATTGAAGCTTTTCGACGTCTAGCTTTCCTTGTGTTTTTTGTTCCTTGGAGCTGAGTGCTTTTATTTCTTCTAATTTTTCTGCACTAGCCACTGGCACAAACACCACCATGAACTACCACCAAGTAGTATACTGGTATTTTAGTTATTCAAAAATGTTTCAGTTTTCAAATTTTTCAAATTTTTGTAGATTTGTGTTGTTTTGATATTTTTTTGTAGATTTTTAGATTTTTGTATTTTATTTTTGTGTTTTTTAAATTTTATAATTTTTTTGTAGATTTTAAATGGTAAAATTTTTTTTGTAGGATTTTTGTAAGTTTTGTATTTTTTTTTAATTTTTATGGTTTTTTTTTTTTGTAGATTTAAAAATTTTTTTTTGTAAATAAAATTTGAATTCTTTAGATAATTTTTTAATTTTTATTAATTCATTTTTAATAAATTTTTGATTTTAGGTTTTTAGCATTTTAAGTTTTTAAGAGGCCTGCCTCTTCGCCACTATGGCCGCCATTCCGAGGCCCGGCGTCACGGTCGCCATGAAAATTTGGCTTTTGATCGCCAACCATTTTTGGGTACTTTATACTCACGCTAAATTTTTGTTTGTGCATCCTTAACGCCCACCTGCACACACAACTCTTCAAATTCCTTTTTAGTTCCAAATGAGTATGCTAGTTAAGTTTTCTTATACACGGTTTATTTAAATTATTTGCATATCTACATATATAATTCAACACCTTAGTTTTCCTTAGTTAAGTTTAAGTTCTACACTCTTGTTAGTCTTTTAGTTTTATTCTTAAATAATCACACCTTTTACTTTTAGTTTTAAACATACAATAAAACACTCTTTGGTTTCAATTTAAATTTACTTAGTTTTTTTTTGTTCTTTAACTTTTAGCACGACCGGTCACTTCAATGTGCAAAAACGAATTCGCTCGGGTTCGTTTTTCACCCACGCTCAGCGGCCATCATTTTTCATTGCTGAATGCAATTGGCCCTGCTGAGTAATTGCACTCATTGCTGTTCAACAACAGCTGACCTCTAAATCGCGGGCCCCCTGAGAAACCCCGGGCCCCAAGGACTGTTAATTCAGTGTAACCCCATTTAATTTGTTGCGTCCCTCCCACAAATTGTCATCCTCCCAGCAGCTCCTTGCAGCGGGACTGCTCCATATTCTCTTGCTCCGGGAAGGTATCGAACCCGAACCGAGTCCGTCTCCTGACCCCGGTCCTGTGAAATGGTTTTGCTGCATCTGCCGGAAAATAATCTTTTTAGGACGGTCATACTCTGTTCAGTGTGTCTCGTGCATCGGACAGGTTATTTTGGGCTTGATCCCAAAACCAGACGTCCCCGTAACTTTTATAAATCCTTTGTGGCACCTTGCTGTTCACGCCCAAGGGCATCCCGTAGTCTACGCCTTAGCGCCCCCCCCCCCCCCCCCCCCCCACTACCTTCCAGCAGCCCCGCTGCTCAGCAAGCCGCAACAAGTACCCGCTGCTGCTCACGCCCACAGCGCCAACAACTCAAACGACTGCTACCACTCATAACTACTATCTCCGCCGTAGTAGAGTCGGTAGCAATTCTGAGCATCAGCCCCTACCTCCGTCTTCTTCCCCCCTCTTTTCCGGCAGCAATCATGTACATAGGTCAGGGAAACAGAGTCTTAGTCCCTACCTCCGTTTGCACCGTTTGCCAGCACAGAATATATATGTTTGCGACTTCCGCCCAATGCAGATCCTGCCTTGGACGGTGCCACTTTCCGAGATGTTCTGGTCTCCGCGACGGCAACCTCCCGACGGGTTTCATTGCGCCATGCTGCCAGGTCGCAAACTCAAATACACCGGGTACCCCAATGCTTACCCAAGGACGTCCAGTCCCAGGGCCACAACAGCAGCTGCGTCCTAGCCTTTCACAACCCAGGCGTAGTCACCCATCACTTACTCCTAGAGTGACGACGTCTCCCCCGTTAAACTTCAGAATTCTGCAGTTAAACTGTAATGGATTAACTGGGAAGATCACGGAGATAGTCGATTTCATGAAGCGGCACAACATCTGCATCGCTGCGATTCAAGAGACTAAACTCACAGCAAGGTCTGCTCTGCAGACCTGTTCTGAGTATTATATCCACAGAAAAGATCGTTAGGGCGGAAATGGAGGCGGCCTCGCGTTTATCTTACACCACTCAGTACAATATCATTTATTTGATCCCGACATCGACCGCAGGGACAGTGTCTTAGAACGTCAAGGTTTATCTGTCCGGGCGATGCAAATCTAGAAATCATCAACATCTACATCCCTCCTGTTACTTGTTGCTTCAGTGGATACCGCCCTGATATCAGCGGCGTACTCACTGGAAACAATCGCATTATGTTAGGCGATTTCAATGCCCATCACGATCTATGGCATTCAAACTTGCGGGTGGACAGTAGGGGTGAGATGTTGGCGGATCAAATGGAAGAAACGACGTTCTGCACAATAAACGGAGACGCCCCCACACGTATGGTAGGAAGCTGTCACAGTTCGCCGGATATATCTATCGTGAGCGCAGAACTCGTAAACAGTGTCAACTGGCAGCCGATGGTAACATTGTCATCCGACCACCTGCCTATACTTATTTCACTCGAGCGTACCGCCGACTTCATTATCACAGAAAAAAGCACTTTCATAAATTTTAAAAAGGGAAAGTGGGACGAATACAAATCCTTTACAGACAACCGCTTTGCTGCCCTCCCAACTGATGCCCGCCAAGAAGAGCGTGCTTTCCGCAATGTCATTGAATCCGCCTCGGCTCGTTTCATTGCCGCCGGTAGAATTCCCGAAATTCGGCCCAATTCCTGGCGGGTGCCGCATATTTAGCGAGAGAACGTGACCTTATAAGACAGCTCGATCCCGGCGACCCCCAAATAAGGGATATAAACCAACGCATCAGATTGCTTGTGGATGAACACAAGCGGGCGAAATGGGAGGAGCACCTAAGCGGTTGTAATCTATCTGCCGGTGTAGGTAAACTTTGGTCCACCGTAAAGTCCCTATCGAATCCGCCTAAGCACAATGACAAAATTTCCATCGCCTTTGGCGATAAAGTGCTGTCGGATGCGAAAAAATGTGCGAGCGCTTTCTGCCGACAATATATTATGCACTCTACGGTCGACAAAGATAGACGGAGGACCAACAGACACGCACATAAACATAAATTTCATATTTCATATTTATTTATTCAGTCTATGATTTACAATAATCTTACAGACTAGATTAACAAAAATTTCTTATATATAAGTAGAGTGTTAAAAAATTTACATAATATAGAGAATAACACATTTTTAAAACAAAAGCGTGATACGGAAAAATCAATACAATGATCATTGTTTAATGAGTTGATGGCAATTAGAGCGCGTGTGATCGGCCCATTTAGAGCATAATTAGACTTAAACTTATCAATAGAAAACATGTTATGTTGCCGCAAATTCCGTGATGGAACGTAAAAGTTCAAAGACTCCAAAAGCATGGGACAATTGCTATTGCCATTAATAATGTCGTAGATAAATATTATCGATGAGATAACCTTTCTACTCTCTAACGTATGCAGATTTATTAGCCTACACCTTGAGATATATGAGGGGAGGTGCAAATCAAATCTTATATCAGATAAACAGTATTCCATAAATATTTTTTGTACACGTTCAATCCTTTTCTTATGTACCTCATAATTGGGACTCCATATTATGGAACCATATTCAAGTCTAGATTGTACAAAGGCATTGTACAATAGCTTTTTAGTATATGGGTCCTTAAACTCAGATCCATTTCTCTTAATAAAGGCTAATAGGGAATATGCCTTGGGGATTATAAAATTAAGATGCTCAGTAAATGTAAACGATGAGTCGAATACAATACCCAGATCTCGGATTTTGTTCACCCTAACTAAAGGCACATCACTGACGTAATAAGTTGAAATCAACTTATTATATAATTTTGAGTACGTTACGCAGTAACACTTATTGGCATTAAGTGCAAGTATATTTTTACAGCACCAGCCATTAAAATTATTTAACTCTGATTGAAGAGTGAGAGCATCGGACTCATTCATAATTTTGAAAAAGATTTTTAAGTCATAAGCGTAGAGGAGATAACTGCATTGCTTGAAACAAACACTGACGTCATTTATAAAAAGAATAAAAAGAAGAGGACCTAGGATACTTCCCTGAGGCACACCTGAGGTTGCTACGTATGGTGATGATCTTACATTATCAATGACAACAAAATTTTTTCTGTTAGATAAATAGGAATATATCCACTGCAAAAATGCGGAATGGAAACCCAATTTTTGTAATTTTGCCAATAGAGCTCTGTGAGATACTCTATCAAAAGCTTTAGATATGTCTGTATAGATGCAGTCAACTTGACAGCCATCTATGAAAGCCGAGATACAATAATTTGAAAAAATACCAAGACTGGTAACTGTCGAACGTCCAGGA
Source organism: Eurosta solidaginis (assembly GCF_040869045.1). Lineage (NCBI taxonomy): Eukaryota > Metazoa > Arthropoda > Insecta > Diptera > Tephritidae > Eurosta > Eurosta solidaginis. The sequence goes on along the minus strand of NC_090320.1, from coordinate 109,203,602 downwards.
ATGAAACCATGCTGATATGGGTAGATATAATGCTTAACCAATGATAATAATTTACTCATCCCCGTTTTCTCAAAAAGTTTAGAAATAACCGGAAACTTCGATATTTGAAGATAGTTGGTAACATCATTTTTACTACCACTCTTATGAATAGGTTGGATAAAAGTAGTTTTCCATTCATGTAAGAAAATTCCCGACCTTAAAGATAAGTTGAATAAATGCAACAACGGCTCAGCAATGGAACCAACACATTGCTTTAGAAAAAACGATGAGAATTGTTGAAAATCACATTCCTTTGAATTTTTGATAGTCTGAATACTTAGCGTAATGTCGTCAATATTAAGAACTAACGAAGAGAAGTTAAAGGAAGAGATTATCCCATTCAACATGGCTCCATCGTCAGTCCACGAATTATCAGTGGCAAAGTTTGCTTTAAAAAATTACCCAAATAAATTAGCAGATTCACTAGGCGATGACGAAATCTTATCTTGATAGGACACAGACAATGGAATTACTGAAACGGACTGCTTGGAACGAATAAAGTTCCAAAACGATTTAGGATTCGATTTCCAAGCTGGAAAACGAGGGATATTGTTGATAACTATTTCCAAAATAACACTTTTAAATAAATCAAAGCAGCTAGGGAGATCACAGTCACGGAAAAGAGACTGCCAATCTATATTTGGGATTAAGTTATTAATCAAAACAAAATCACAGCGACTATAATTGAAACCAATATCATTATTGTATTCCATACGTCCAAACTCATAAAATTTAAATTCCAAGATCAATGGTACATGATGTTTATCAGTATTAGATAACGGGCAACAAGCACGAATCAAATTATAATTAAGATCATTACTAACAAATATGAGATCTAGGATTCTATCAAGTGAATTCACAAAATTATTGATTTGTACTAATTGTAAGCTATAAAAACCATCAACTACATTAGCTTGATTTATATTCGTAGGTATGAGAGTATTCTCACCCGGAAGATAACTCCAGATTATTTTATTTAGATTATAGTCTCCTAAAATACAGAGGTCGGACTCCAAGTTTGTCCTAGAAACATGCAATATATTATCGACATGAGCTTCGTATACCCTATATGGACTATTAGGTGGAATATAAGATGCACTAACAATTAAACTCTCTTTGCCTCTTACACAGACTAGGACCTGATCAAGAGATATTTTAGCAATATCAAGAGCAACCACGGAGGATTGTAGCTCTTTTCTCACAGAAATCAGTACTCCTACTCCTCGGGAGAGTCCCGTACCTACACTATCGCGGTCTTTGCGAAAAACATTGTTTAAATTTTTATCAAAAAATTCATTATCAAAGAAATCTTTGGTTAACCACGTCTCTACAAGAACTATCAGGTCATAGTCCTCACTAGAGGTAGCAGAATATACAGCAGAGGCTTTAGTTCTCATGCCTGATATATTTTGAAAATATATTTTCAACGACTTCTTGGAAGGACAAGCAGTTTCAATTGAAACAGTTATGGACTGGCTTTCTGCGTCAGTCTTCTTTGAAAAAAACGAAAAGGCCTAACTTTTAATTCAGCGCGTCGCCAATTACCATCACCGCCAACAAGGTTGAGGATGCCATCGGTCATGCTAAACCATTCAAAGCAGTGGGCCTAGACGGTATAGCCATACCGATGCTTAAAACCCTAGGGAAAGAGGGTTTCAAATATTTAGCGCATGTCTTCAACCTGTCTCTTTCCACCTTTGTCATTCCCTAAAAGTGGAAAATGGCCAAGGTGGTCCCACTACTAAAGCCTGGGAAACCAGATAACATAGGAGAGTCATATCGCCCGATATCTCTCCAATCGCCAGTAGCCAAGACGCATGAAGCCATTTTGCTCCCCTACTTCAAGGCAAATTTACAGCTAGCCTGTCATCAGCATGGCTTTAGAAAATTCCATAGCACCACCACCGCGCTAAATTCCATTAGCACCCAGATAAATTGTGGTTTAAATCAAAAGTCCCACCATAGAACAGTACTCGTTGCGCTAGACCTATCAACAGCTTTTGATACGGTCAACCATGGCACGTTACTACAAGACCTGGAAGGGTCTACCCTTCCCCATGTCTTAAAAGGTGGACCGCAAATTATCTGCGTGATCGGCAGGCATCGGTGCAATTCAGAAACTAAACATCAAAGCCAAGAAGAATTAAACAAGGAGTGCCACAAGGTGGCGTTCTATCCCCACTTTTGTTAAATTTTTACATATCAAAGCTACCTTCGCCAGCGGAAGGAGTTACTATCGTTTCTTACGCCGATGACTGCACAATGATGGCCACAGGCCCGGGCCCACAGATCGATGAGCTTTGCAACAGAATAAACGGCTACCTCCCTGATCTCTCCAGTTTTTTCGCCTCGCGAAACTTGGCATTATAACCGACTAAATCATACGCGACCTTATTTACAACTTGTACGTCCCAAATGTCAACCATTTTGAACATCCACGTCGATGGCACTACGCTACCGACTGTCCTACACCCCAAAATCTTGGGTGTGACGTTTGATCAGGAACCACATTTTGGTGAGCATGCAGCCGCAATTGTACCCAAAATCCAGAGCCGTAATAAAATCCTCAAATCTCTTGCTGGCAGTACTTGGGGAAAAGAAAACACTCATTATTACTTACAAAGCAATTGGCCAGCCGATTGCATGCTACGCGTCCCCTATATGGTCGCCAAGCCTTAAAACTACTCACTGGAAGAAGCTACAGGCCTGCCAAAATACTGCTCTCAGAATCGCCAGGGGCTGTCTTCTTATGTCCCCAGAGCACCATTTACATAATGAGGCGAGAATACTCCCCATCAGGGAGAGAAATGAGATGCTAACCAAACAGTTGGATACCCAAAAAACTGGTCATCCCAACAGGTATCTGATTGATGACCCAACACCGCCTAGAGGCTTAAGGAGTCATCTCCGTTAGCATTATGAGGAAATACAGCACCTGAGAACTCAGCCGTATGAAGCCAAAAAACACAAGCAGGTCCTCAGTGAACTCCACAAACAGGCGTCGGACCTTTATGCCGGGAATTGTCCGGTGAATCCAATACTCAAAGAACAGTGCCCAAAACTTGCAGAAGAGGAACGCACACTCCCCAGGGAAACACGAGTCACTCTAGCTCAACTTCGATCTGGATACTGTAACAGGCTAAACTCTTACCTATCCAGAATCAACCTCGACATACGAAATGTATGCTACGCTTGCAATGTGTCCCCACATGACACCAACCATCTCTTTAATTGTAATGATGAACCAACGCCTCTAACACCCCTCTCGTTATGGTCCACCACTGTTGAAACAGCAAGTTTCCTTGGACTCCCGTTAGAGGATATTGATGACAATTTGTGATCGGTCGCACCTATTGGATGGGGCGAAGCACTGCTACAACAACAACAACAACAGGGTCTCCATGGTGCGAGACGCGACAGGCGCGGAGAGCGCTCCGATGCAGGTCGCTGGTAGCCGGGAAAACTCCCGGCGGATCAAAATGGCTGATCAGACAAATCAGAGTAGGGGTCTGGGTTCAAACCCCGTAGGTACGGGTAGTGGAGGGGGCCCACATCGACACCCATGCAGATCCATAAGGGCCAGTTACTGGGACAGGGAGAGGTCCGGCGAATGTGACGGACCAGCCTAGCACCAGTAAGAAGGCCCTGTCGCGAGGAGCTGTCCCAATGGGAGCCCTTGACGCTGGAGTGGGCCAGCCCTTTTATTCTCTAATTTCAGCAATGCTGACGGAACCACGGTCTGCCTCGAGCGAGGCAGTAATGAAATGTGGGTGGTCTCAGCGTACATGCCCCATGGGGATATAGCGGGACCACCACAGGCGATACTGTGCGAAATCACCGCTGAAGCAAGGCGGAGAGGTGTTGGCGTGATCATAGGTGCCGATGCTAATGCCCACCATAGCATCTGGGGAAGTTCGGATACCAACACTAGAGGTGAGCCTTTATTTACTTTTATTGTAGATAAGGGACTTTGTATATGTAATACGGGGAATGACTCGACTTTTATTACTGCGATAAGGAAGGAGGTCCTGACCCTCACCCTAGTTAGTAGACAACTGGAAGGTCGGATATCTGGCTATATATATTCAGTTCTCGAAGAAAGTCCCGGTAAAATATATTTTAGGAACACTAGAAGTACTAACTGGCACTTGTGTTGTAGGTAGCTGGGAGAGCTATTGCCTGCGGCGCCTACCATTAGTTCGAACCTGTCTGAATCTGAGATACACGTTCTGGTGGAAAACTTCACCTCGGCAAGCAATAGCGCCTTTCAGCTGTCCTTTCCGTTGAAAACTTGCAGGGCGAAGGGCAAGCCGCCCTGGTGGTCTGATTCTCTTGACGACCTAAGAGCGTCCAGTAGGCGGCTGTTCAACAGAGCCAGGAGGAGTAAATTACCCTCGGACTGGAAATTCTATAAGGTGAGTCTGGGGATTTATAAATATGAAATAAGGATAGCTAAGCGAGACTCATGGAGAAGCTTCTGCGAAAACGTAGAAGGCTGCAATGAAACCGCGAGGCTTAGAAAAATACTCTCTAGGAATCCCGCCCCTCTGGGGTATCTGAGAGATGATGGTGGGAACTGGCCTTCAGGCCATCCCTCCCTCCCCACCCCCAAGTTCCATGAGGAGCTTGGAGTCGCCAGAGCCTCGTCTGTTAGTGAAACAGGATTCGCCGCGGATAGGTGAGGTTGACAATTGGGTTTGGAGAAGCTGTATATTGCGCTACAACCTGAAGGGTTGCGCTACATAGCCCCTTGAATCTGGTATTTTAGTCGCCTCTTACTACAGGCATACCTACCGCGGGTATATTCTGACCCCCTAACCCGCTGGGGGAGGAAAGTATTCCTCGGGGTTTACTTTCGGCTTCGCAGCATGCCTATTGTATAGGCAGATCGACGGAAGTGGCTCTCCATTCGATTGTAAAGCAAATAGCAAACAAAGAGCTTCCTCTGGATGCCTTCCTATACATCGAGGGGGCTTTTAATAATGTCTTACCGGGGGCAATCCAAAGAGCTCTGGTTGGTTTAGGAGTCGAGAGGGTTCTGGTTGAATTTATTAACAAACCCTATGCAGCAGAACTGTCGCAGCGGAGAGGGGAGGAACCATAATTGATAGAAATGTGTGCAGGGCACGCCACAGAGGGTGTCCTATCTGCTCTGCTCTGGGTTGTGGTAGTCATCGAGCTTCTTGTGGAGCTGGAAGCCAGTCGCGTGGTTGTCTATACAGATGAATTCGCTATCCTAGTCAGGGGCAAATTTCTGGGCACTCTGCGCAATATTCTGCAGGGCTACCTGGATACTGTGGCTAGGTGTGCTGAATCATGTGGATTGGTGGTCAACCCGGGAGAAACGGAATTGGTCATCTTTACAAGGAGATATATTAGATGCCCGATTTCAGAACTCCCTTGATTGGAGGGGTACCGTTGGTACTTTCTCATAGGGTTAAATATTTGGAGATTGTTTTGGACAGGAAACTTTCCTGGATATCCAATGTGGAAGATAGGGCCAAGAAGGCCACGGTTGCCTTGTACTGCTGCAAGGGGGGCTATCGGAAAGAGATGGGGACTCTCGCCAGGAGTAGTGCACTGGCTTTATGAGATGGTTGTCAAACCGATTCTGCTCTATGGGGTGCTGGAGTAGTGTAAAGTACTGGACACGGCGAGTATCTCCAAAATGTTAGTGTCAGTGCAACGGACGGCGCTGATCGGTATCATTGGCGCTCTAGAACAACACCTACCTTGGCACTGAATGTCATGCTGAACATACATCCAGTAAATATTGTGGGAAAGGCGGCCGTTGCCAGGCTTCGTGATATGGGCTATGGGCTTTATGACTTCGGACACTTGACCCTCCTTACTATGTTCGACTTTATCCCGGACTATTGTATGCCGATAACTGCTCTCTATACAACCTTCACCCCAGTCATTCCCCCGAGAGAGGAGTGGGGAAGAGGAATCATCTGGGGCAGGGGACCGGTTAACCGCAAGTTTAAGTTGGCTGCTCACTGCAGTGTATTCCAAGCGGAAGTTGCTGTGATTAAGGATGCGGTGGATGAAATGCTATCCAGTGCTACTACCGTTAGGGAATTCAACATCTACTCTGATAGCCAAGCGGCTATCAAGGCCTTGAGTTCAACTACAGTGCGGTCGAGGGTTGTCTGGGAGTGCCTGCTTTGCTTGCGATTGCATCGAACTATTTTATAAAGATTATCTGGGTCCCGGGCCATATTGATATCCCTGGTAACTGTCAAGCGGATCTCTTAGCCCGAATTGGTACAACTGAACCGGATGAAGGTGGCTGTGGGGATTTCGGGATTCCCTTGGCCACCTGCTGTTTGCCCTTCCATAGCTGGGCCTCGAGTCAGCTCAGCAAACTTTAGGCAGACACCACCTCTTGCAGGGTAGCAAGATCTTTCTGGCCGAAAGTGTAGAATTGAGTTCACTAATACTCACCTATCAATGGTCATTGGGGTTTTGACAGGGCACTGTCCCATGGGTATCCATGCGGTACGTCTCAATATACTGGAAACACCATCCCGCTGCAGCTGTATGGAGGATGATGAGGTGGAATCATCAAATCACTTAATGCTTGATTGCCCAGCTTATGCCATAACTTCGGTAGCGTCTCACTTGGATTTCCTGAGGATTTATAAAAGGTTGAGATCGGTATCATTCGGAACTTTATCGTTGCTAACCAACGATTCTCTAAGTAGCTATATCTACGTCATCATTATTTTACTGTATGCGGTATCACAACGGACCTTCATGTTGTCCAAGTGAGCTTCCCTTATCAGAGCAGCTACCAAATAATCTAACCCTAACCAGGCGACCAAACTGGTGACGCGTAGCTCATGAGCGGCTGGCCAATTGCTTTGTACGTGGTTAGCAACGATTCTTTATCTTTTCCCCAGGTGCTGCCGACAAGCAACTTGGGGATCTTGTTCTCAGAACCGCCACGGGCTGTCTTCTTATGTCCCCAGAACACCATCTACATAATGAGGCGAGAATACTCCCCATCAGGTGAGAGAAATGAGATGCTAACCAAACAGTTGAATACCCAAAAACCTGGGCATCCCAACAGGTATCTGATTGATAAGCCAACACCGCCTAGGGGCTTAAGGAGTCATCTCCGTTAGCATTAAGAGGAAATACGGCACCTGAGAACTCAACCGTATGAATCCAAAAAACACAAGCAGGTCCTCATTGAACTCCACGAACAGGCGTCGGAACTGTATGCCGGGAATTGCCCGGTGAATCCAGTACTCAGGGAACAGTACCCAAAACTTGCGGAGGAACGCAATCTCCCCAGGGAAACGCGAGTCGCTCTGGCTCAACTGTGTTCTGGATACTGTAATAGGTTAAACTCTTACATATCCAGAATCAACCCCGACATACAAAATGTATGTCCCGCTTGCAATGTTTCCCCCCCCCTCCCCCATAACACCAACCATCTCTTTAATTGTAATGTTGAACCAACGCGTCTAACACCCCTTTCAGTATGGTCCACCCCTGGCGAAACAGCAAGTTTTCTTGGACTCCCGTTAGAGGATATTGATGACAATTTGTAATCGGTCGCCGCTATTAGGTGGGGCGAAACATTGCTATACCAACAACAGGATCTTGTTATGGATTTGTAATTTAGATACAATTTCGGGGGTATGTGCCTTGAAGGTCATAATATTATCGAACGTTCCCCTAAGATCGTTGGGTGACTGACAGTCGGTAATGTGACACCATCGACTTGAACGTCCAATATTTGCGACATCTTTTCCTTCCACGTCGTAAACAGAGGGGCCGTGGATTTTGTCGGTGATAGTGTCAGGTTGCGCGAGGTGAAGGAACTAGAAAGATGGGGGAGAGCTGTTTATTTTAGAAACTTATTCATCTGAAATGACTCCTTCAGGTGGGGAGGGAGTTTTGATATGTAGAAATTAGACAAAAGCGGTCCATCTTTTTAGACAAGGGGTAAAGTGTGAGCCTTCTATATCTTGGAGTAGCGTGCCGTGGTTGACTGTGTCAAACGAGTTTGACAGGTCAAGTGCCACGAGCACCGTCCTATGAAGGGGGTTGTCCTGATTTAGTCCGTAATTAATCTGGGTTGCATTTATATCGAAAGCCACGCTGATGATTGGCAAGATTGTAGTGATGAGTTGCATCAATCTCCAATCATCAGAATGTCTTCCGAAAACTACATATCACTACCACCGGGATAAATACAATCAACACGCAGATAAATTGATTGAATCAAAATCCACCACAGAAGAGTACTCGTAGCGAAAGGGAGCTTCGATATTTGAAATTAAACAAAAGCGTGGATGGGAGACCACCCTGATTCACCACTTCTTTAATTCTTCTGAGTTGTCTCCTATGCCTATGACTGCACCATAATGTCAACAGGTCCCGGCCTACAATCGACAAGCTATGCTATAAAATAAAGGACTACCTCCCAAATTCTCCAATTTTTCCACTAGCGAAATCTGACATCATCACCGACCAAATCCTCGGCGACATTACTTACAACATACACAAAGCAAAGGTCGATCATGTTGGACATCCACGTTGATGGCATTACGCCCTCGGTAGCGTCTTACATCAAAAAATACTGGGTTTGAGGTTTGGTCAGTTTCTACATTTTGGCAAGCGTGCACCCGCAATTGTACCTTAAATAAAGATCCGCTACAAAATCATCAAGTCTTTTGCCGACATCACTTGGGTCATAGATAAAGAAACACTCACAACCATCTATAAAGAAAGCGGAGGAAATTACAGTCCTGTCAAAACACCACGCTCAGAACCGCTGAATACCAAGGAATCTGGGTATCCTAACAGACATCTAATTGAAGAGAATAATCTCGTAAAGATATCTCGAGTACTCAAATTATCCTAGAAGGTTTAATGTCATATTTATCGTTCCCGAGATGGTCGGGCTAGTACCTTAATGGTGTTTTGTTACCAGAACTTACCTGATCTATATCCGGCAACGGACCATCAACATTGATAACATGCGACACGGCCCAATCAAAATCGCTTCCCAAGGCCGTCGGTTCTATGTACCGGAGCGACTCGGGATTTTTCCCGAACAAGGACTGCCATTTCAGTGTAAATCCATTTAATTTGTTGCGTCCCTCCCACAAATTGTCATCCTCCCAGCAGCTCCTTGCAGCGGGACTACTCCATATTCTCCTGCTCCGGGAAGGTATCGAACCCAATCCGGGTCCGTCTCCTGACCCCGGTCCTGAGAATTGGTTTTCCTGCATCTGCCGGAAAAGAATCTTTTTAGGACTCTTGTCAGTGTGCCTCCTGTAAGGGATGGTTGCATCGGACAGGTTTTTCTGGGCTAGACCACAAAACCAGACGTCCACGTAACTTCTATAAATCTTTTGTGGCTCCTTGCTGTTCAGGTCCTACGACGTCCCGTAGTCTGCGCCTTAGCCCCCCCCCTCCCTCCGCTACCTTCCACCATCCCCGCTGCTCAGCAAGCCACAACAAGTACCCGCTGTTGCTCGCGCCCCACGGCGCCACCAACTCACGCGGCTGCTCCCACACATACCTAAAATCTCCGTAGTAGTCAGGAGCAATGCCGAGCATCAGCCCCTGCCCCCGTCTTCTTTCCCCCTCTTTTCCGGCAGCAATTGTGTAGGTCAGGGAAACAGACTCTTAGTCCCTACCTCCCTTTGCACCGTTTGCCAGCACAGAATATATACATTTGCGACATCCGCCCAATGCAGCTGCTGCCATGAACGGTGCCACTTTTCTAGATGTTCTGGTCTCCGCGACGGCAACCCCCGACGGGTTTCATTGCGCCATGTTTCCAGGCCGCATACCCAAGTACACCGGGTACCCCAATGCCTACCCAAGGACTTCTATCCCAGGGCCTCAACAGCAATCGCGTTCTGGCCTTCCACAACCCAGGCGTAGTCACCCGTCACTTACTCCCAAAGTAACGACGTCTCCCCCTATGCACTTCAGAATTCTGCAGTTAAACTGTAATGGATTAACTGGGAAGATCACGGAGATAGTCGACTTCATGAAGCGGCACAACATCCGCATTGCTGCGATTCAAGAGACTAAACTCACAGCAAGATTTGCATTGCAGACCTGCTCTGGGTGTAATGTCCACAGAAAATATCGCGAGAGCAGAAATGGGGGCGGTCTTGCGTTTATCATGCACCATACTGTGCTATATCATATATTTGATCCCGACATCGACCGCAGGTACAGTGTTATGTATGAAACGAGATGGCAGCGCCACGACAATAATTATTTATATATACATCTGGCAACTGTGTTGCCAGAACATTCTTTATCTTCTTCTTTATTACTTTTTTATCTTTCAATTGATATACTTTGACGCATTAACTTTAAAATGTAACAATTAACTTATTTCATTAATTAAATAAACACTTATATATAAAAGTGGTGTCAGAAGTGAATTTTAAAAATGAGCCTTACATCGGAGGTTTTAAAAAGTGTTGGATGCGCTAGCAGGAGCAATCCGAGGAGCTGTGGAGGAGGCTGCACAGAATGCTGCGGCAAATACAAACGTAAATCGTTCGATGTCACCCAAACCGCCACCGTTTAGTATTACGGAATACAAATCGGAAGATAAATCCTCAGTACAGGATTATTTCACACGTTTAGATTGGGCATTACAGTTGAGCAAGGTTCCAGAAGCGGAACAGCACAAGTTCGTACGTGTACAGATGGGGGCAGAGCTTAATACAGCGCTAAAAATTCTTGTTAGGCCAAAAACACCAGACTCGCTCAACTACAGCGAAATAAAAAAATATCTTGATTCGCCATTTTGATGGCTGTATGAATAAGTATGCAGAAAGTATCAAGTTCCGGCAAAACAAACAAGAAAAGGGAGAGCCGATTTGCAAGTTCGCACTTCGGTTAAGAGAAGCGGCTGTACACTGTGAGTATGGAGAATTCTTAGATAGAATGCTACTAGAGCAATTGTTGTATAGCGTAGAATCACGAGTTATTTGTAATAAAGTTATTGCAAAGAAACCAAAAAATTGTTGCTGAAGCATACGAAATTGCGCATACAATCGAATCAACACAAAAGGCCACAACAGACCTAACAGACCGCAAATTTAACAATTCCAAATGCTTTGCATGTGGAAGAGTGGGCCACATCGCCAAAGTGTGTAAGACCAAATTAGATCAGATTTCAGAGGATGAATGTGAATCAGTTCAAAAACTAAACAGTGTTAATGCATGCAATGCAATAGATAGAAAAATGTTTCCTATATATATAGATGGGAAACAAATTCAGATGGAATTAGATACGGGTGCACCATGTGCAGTAATGAATTGCAAAACGTTGCGTTCGATTAAACCAAATTTTATGTTGTTAAAGACAGATCGACGATTTACAAGCTATACGGGCCACTAGGTGAACTGCATTGGACGGGTCGTAGTAACTGCGACAATGGGGAAAACTTCACGACGACTTAATTTGTATGTCGTTCAAGGAGATTGTGATACACTTTGCGGCCGAGAATGGATATCGCAATTCGCACGAGAAGTAAACTTCACTGAACTGTTTTCATCGTCTAACCGAATCAATACTATAAATTCAACAGCACCAAAACTATCAATAAACCAACAAACGCGACTGCAACATCTCATTACACGTTTTGAGGACATCTTCAGTACGACTGCTGGGAAGTTGAGTGGGCCACCTGCAAAAGTAAAGCTCAAAGCTAGAGCAACACCAGTTTTCGCGCGAGCGCACGATGTACCGATGGCGCTGAGAGAGGAGTATGCCCAGGAAATAGATCGTAAAATTCAGTCAGGTTTTTACAAGAGAGTGGAGCATTCAGAATGGGCCTCAACACACGTAGTAGCTAAAAAGAATGGGGGATTCGCATTACCGGTAATTATAAGCCCACTGTCAATCCAAAAATGATCATCGAAGAACACTCGATTCCAAAAGCAGAAGATTTGTTTAATAAAATGAAAACGCTACAATATTTTGTCACTTAGATATAACAGATGCATATACGCGTTTAACAATTGACGATGAGTTTGCGCATGTATTGACATTAAATACAGTGACGCATGGGTTAATACGACTTACTCGTGCGGTATATGGAGCAGCAAATATTCCACCTATCTGGCAAAGAAAAATGGAGACTGTGTCACAGGGAGTCCCAAATGTTTTAAATTTTTTTTTGATATCTTGGTGTTTGCTGAAAACTTCGAGCAGCTACTGATAGTTTTGGAAACGACACTAAATCGCATTAAATCACATGGTTTGCATTTGAACAAGTCAAAGTTTGTCTTTGCGACACCATCGGTGGAGTTCCTTGGCCACCGCATCGACGAACAGGGCATACATAAATCCGAAAAACACATTGAAGCGGTACTAAACGCTCCCAAGCCAACGACTTTCGAAGAGTTACAGCTGTTTTTAGGAAAAACCACGTATTATAGCGCATTTATTCCAGATTTGGCCACAAGTGCACGGCCATTGCGGGATATGCTGAAGAGAGAAATTTTACTGGACTAAGGAGGCAAACGCAGCGTTTGCCCTATTGAAAGAGACGTTGGTTTCACCTCAAGTGTTGATGCCATACGACCCAACACTACCTGTACTACTGGCAACAGACGCGAGTCCAACAGGACTAGGAGCCGTGCTTTCACACCGTTTAGAGAACGGGACCGAACGACCAATTGCATACGCAAGTCGAACATTGAATGCTACAGAACAACGCTATCCACAGATTGACAAAGAGGCATTGGCAATTGTGTGGGCGGTTCAGAAATTTTTCAAATATTTATACGCGCGTCATTGGACACTAATCACCGATCATAAGCCATTGTCACAAATATTACAACCTGACAAATCGCTTCCAGTATTATGCATAAGTAGAATGGCGAACTACGCAGACTTTTTAAGCAGATTTGATTTCGAGGTAGTGTACAAGAGCTCAAAGGCGAACGCGAATGCCGACTAACTTTCACGCGCCCACTTTCAGCCACCGAAATCATTACAAATTAAGCAGTTGCAGCAGACAGCCATGACGAATCTAGACGAATATGATGAGTTCGACCACTTCATGATTTGCCAGATCAACCAATTACCACTAAGTTCAGAACACATAGCAAGAGAGTCCAAGATGAACGAATGGGTAAAATAATTAAACTACTGGAAAGTGGCCAGTGCTTGAAAAGGGCAGGGTACAAATCACCAGAAGTCAATTATAAGTTGTCCTCCGGATGTTTGACGGTCGAACATCGTGTTGTTATTCCACCAAAATATCGAAACAAACTGCTTGACAATTTACACACGGGGCATTTAGGAATTGTTAAGATGAAAGGGATTGCTCGCTCATTCATATAATGGCCGAGCATAGACAATGATATCGAGAATATTGCGAACCAATATGATGCATGTGCAAGACAAGCAAACAAACCGGCAAAAAGTGAGGATCATCATTGGGAATAACCCAAGGGGCCATGGGAACGTACTCATATCGACTATGCGGGACCCTTCGACGGAGCGATGTTGCTGATAATCTCGGACGCATACAGAAAGTGGTTAGAAGTGAGAGTTACTAAATCTATAACAGCAACAGCGACAATTGCGTTGTTGGACGAAGTGTTTGCGGGTTACGGCGTGCCGCTAACTGTCGTTTCTGATAATGGAACAAATTTCACTTCTGCAGAATTTAACAACTTTCTGACAGCAGTTGGTGTTAAATACCACAAATATTCAGCGCCGTATCACCCAGCAACTAACGGACAAGCAGAGGGTAGCGTACAAACAGTCAAGAAAGCATTGAAAGGGATGGGTACTACGAGTAGTTCATTAAAGACAAATTTGAATGAATTTTTGAGGCAATACAAAAACGCACCGCATGCAACCACAGGGTCATCACCAGCACTACTATTTATGGGGCGACAGTTGCGCACAAGGTTGAATCTGATTCGGAAATTTCAAGGAAGGTAGAAGAGAAGCAATACGTAAAGTCCAAGAAAACTATTAGAGGGTTTGAACCAAATAAAAATGTTTACTTTTTGTCTGGAAATCCACGAATTTGTAAGTGGCTCAGGGGAACCATAAACGCACGTCTAGGTGATCTGCACTATGAAATACTCTTCAATGGGAAAAGTGTAAAACGGCATGTGGACCAAATACGCAAAGCCCCGGTTTGACCTGATAAAACAGCTCGGGAAGTTGATTATTACAAGGCGAGGCTGTCAACCGAAGACAACACTAATGAAACCGAGGCATCAGCTGAAGTAGATAGCACTGAAGCAATAACGCAACCGGTGGTTCCTGAAACGGCGCAAAACGAACCGTGGGGATCAGAAGATTTTGAAGGCTTTGCTTCGGCCAATAGTACAATAGGGCAATATCCTACATCGACACCGCATACAACACCCGAAACAAGTAGGATACTTCAAATTCCACGGCGATCAAGCAGACAGAGAAGGGCACCTGTCGGATACTCACCTTAGCCCTTGCAGAGGAGGGAAAAATGTTATGTATGAAACGAGGTGGCAGCGCCACGACAATTATTTATATACATTCTTTATCTTCTTTATTACTTTTTTATCTTTCAATTGACCAAATTGACTTTGACGCATTAACTTTAAAATGTAACAATTAAATTATTTCATTAATTAAATAAACACTCATATATAAAAGACATTGTCTTAGAACGTCAAGGATTATCTGTCCGGTCGGGCTATGCAAATCTAGAAATCATCAACATCTACATCCCTCCTGTCACCTGTTGCCCCAGTGGATACCGCCCTTATATCAGCGGCGTACTCACTGGAAACAATCGCATTATTTTAGACGATTTTAATGTCCATCACGATCTATGACATTCAAACTCGCGGGTGGACAGTAGGGGTGAGATGTTAGCGGATAAAATAGAAGACACGACATTCTGCACTATAAAAAGAGACGCCCCCACACGTATGGTAGGAAGCTGTCAAAGTTCGCCGGATATTTCAATCGTGAGCGCAGAACTCGTAAACTGCGTCAACT
Source organism: Eurosta solidaginis (assembly GCF_040869045.1). Classification (NCBI taxonomy): domain Eukaryota; kingdom Metazoa; phylum Arthropoda; class Insecta; order Diptera; family Tephritidae; genus Eurosta; species Eurosta solidaginis. Next base: position 109,188,556 of record NC_090320.1, on the reverse strand, counting down.
GGCAGCCGATGGTAACATTGGCATGCGACCACCTGCCTATACTTATTTCGCTCGAGCGTCCCGCCGACTTCATCGTCGCAGAAAAACGCACTTTCATTAACTTTAAAAAAGGAAAGTGGGACGAATACAAATCCTTTACAGACAACCGCTTTTCTGCCCTCCCTATCCCAACTGATGCCCGACAAGAGGAGCGTGCTTTCCGCAAGGTCATTGAATCCGCCTCGACTCTTTCATTGCCCCCGGTAGAATTCCCGAAATTCGGCCCCACTTCTCGGCAGAGGCCGCAAGTTTAGCGAGAGATCGTGACATTATAAGACAGATCGATCCCGGCGACCACCAAATAAGGGATATAAACAAACGCATCAGATTGCTTGTGGATGAACACAAGCGGGCGAAATGGGAGGAGGACGTAAGCGGTTGTAACCTCTCTGCCGGTGTAGGTAAACTCTGGCGCACTGTAAAGTCCCTATCGAATCCGTCTAGGCACAATGACAAAGTTTCCATCACCTTTGGCGACAAAGTGCTGTTGGATGCGAAAAAATGCGCGAGCGCTTTCTGCCGACAATACATAATGCATTCTACGGTCGACAAAAATAGACGGAGGGCCAACAGACACGCACGTAAACATAAGTTCAGCGCGTCACCAATTACCATCACGGCCAAAGAGGTTGAGGATGCTATCGGTCACGCTAAACCATCCAAAGCAGTGGGCCCAGACGGCATAGCCATGCCGATGCTTAAAAGCCTAGGGAAAGAGGGTTTCAAATATTTAGCACATGTCTTCAACCTGTCTCTCTCCACCTTTGTCATTCCCGAAAAATGGAAAATGGCCAAGGTGGTACCGCTACTAAAGCCTGGGAAACCAGCTAACATAGGAGTCATATCGCCCGATAGGAGAGATACCAGTAGCCAAGGCGCTTGAAGCCATTTTGCTCCCCTACTTCAAAGCAAATTTGCAGCTAGCCTGTCATCAGCATGGCTTTAGAAAACTCCATAGCACCACCACCGCTCTAAATGCCATTAGCACCCAGAAAAATTGTGGTTTAAATCAGAAGCCCCACCATAGAACAGTACTCGTAGCGCTAAACCTATCAAAAGCTTTTGATACGGTCAACCATGGCACGTTACTGCAAGACTTGGAAGGGTCTACCCTTCCCCTATGTCTTAAAAGGTGGACCGCAAATTATCTGGGTGGTCGGCAGGCATCGGTGCAATTCAGAAACGAAATATCAAAGCCAAGAAGAATTAAACAAGGGGTGCCACAGGGTGGTGTCCTATCCCCACTTTTGTTTAATTTTTACATATCAAAACTACCTTCTCCACCGGAAGGAGTTACTATCGTTTCTTATGCCGATGACTGCACTATAATGGCCACAGGCCCGAGCCCACAGATCGATGAGCTTTGCAACAGAATAAGCGGCTACCTCCCTCATCTCTCCAGTTTTTTCGCCTCGCGAAACATGGCATTATCACCAACTAAATCATCCGCGACCTTATTTACAACTAGGACGTCCCAAATGTCGATCATTTTGAACATCCACGTCGATGGCACTACGCTACCGACTGTCCTACACCCTAAAATCTTGGGTGTGACGTTTGATCAGGATCTACATTTTGGTGAGCAGGCAGCCGCAATTGTTCCAAAAATCCAAAGCCGTAATAAAATCTTCAAATCCCTTGCTGGCAGTACTTGGGGAAAAGACAAAGAAACGCTCATTACGACATACAAAGCAATTGGCCAGCCGTTTGCATGCTACGCGTCCCCTATATGGTCGCCAAGCCTAAAAACTATCCACTGGAAGAAGCTACAGGCCTACCAAAATACTGCGTTCAGAACCGCCACGGGCTGTCTTCTTATGTCCCCAGAACGCCATCTACATAATGAGGCGAGAATACTCCCCATCAGGGAGAGAAATGAGAAGCTAACCAAACAGTTCCTGTTGAATACCCAGAAACCTGGGCATCCCAACAGACATCTGATTGATGAGCCAGCACCGCCTAGGGACTTAAGGAGTCATCTCCGTAATCATTTTGAGGAAATACGGCACCTGAGAACTCAGCCGTATGAAGCAAAAAACACAAGCAGGTCCTTGGTGAACTCCACAAACAGGCGTCGGACCTTTATGCCGTGAATTTCCCGGTGAATCCAGTACTCAGGGAACAGTACCCAAAACTTGCGGAAGAGGAACGCATATTCCCCAGGGAAACAAGAGTCACTCTGGCTCAACTTCGTTCTGGATACTGTAACAGGTTCAACTCTTACATATCCAGAATCAACCCCGACATACAAAATGTATGCCCCGCTTGGGTCCTCCCATGACACCAACCATCTCTTTAATTGTAATGTGGAACCAACGCGTCTAACACCCCTTTAATTAAGGTCCACCCCTGTCGAAACAGCAAGTTTCCTTGTACTCCCGTTAGAGGATATTGATGACAATTTGTGATCGGTCGCAGCTATTAGGTGGGGCGAAACATTGCTACAACAGCCCAGTCGTACGAAGGAACTTGTAAACTGCGCCAGCTGGTAGCCGATGGTAAAATTGGCTTCCGACCACCTACCGATACTCTCGCATGAACGATGGATTCATAACATTTGAAAAACGCCCAACATATACCCGTCAAGGGGAGCGTGGTTTCTCCAAGGTCATTGAATCCGCGTCAGCTTGTTTATTCCCGCTGGAAAAATTCAAGAAATTCCGGCACATTTTCCAACGGAGACCCGAGAGAACGTGACCTGGATGAAAAAACCCTGGCGATCCTCAAATTAGGGGCATAAACCTGCGTATCAAACAGCTGGTAGACAAACAAAAGCGTGATAAATGGGAGGAACACCTAAAGAGCTGCAACCTCTGCCGGTGTAGGTAAACTTTGGACAAACGTAAAGTCCCTTTCAAACCCAACTCAGCACGGTGACAAAATATCGTAGAGATGGGCTTATCAAAAGCGTTTGATATCAAACATGTTACGTTATTGCAAAACTTGGAAGGGTCCACCCTTCTCCAAATCTCAAATGGTGGGCTGTAGTTCAGGGCATGGGTGCAGTTGAAGAACGTAACATTTTAACCCACAAGAATCAAGCAAGGGTGGTCTCCCAGCCCAGTACTGTTAAACTTTTATATATCGTAGTTCCCTTTCCCACCAGAAGGAGTAACCATTGTGTCCTACTGCATCATAATGGCAACAGGTCCCGGTCCTTCCATCGATGAGCTATGCTCCAAAACAAACGGCTTCTTCCGTAATTCTCCAATTTTTTCATTCACCAAATCTGACTTTATTGGCGGCCACCGTGGTGTGATGGTAGCGTGCTCCGCCTATCACACCGTATGCCCTGGGTTCAACTCCCGGGCAAAGCAACATCAAAATTTTAGAAATAAGATTTTTCAATTAGAAGACAATTTTTCTAAGCGAGGTCGCCCCTCGGCAGTGTCTGGCAAGCGCTCCGATTGTATTTCTGCCATGAAAAGCTCTCAGTGAAAACTCATCTGCCTTGCAGATGCCGTTCGGAGTCGGCATAAAACATGTAGGTCCCGTCCGGCCAATTTGTAGGGAAAAATCAAGAGGAGCACGACGCAAATTGGAAGAGAAGCTCGGCCTTAGATCTCTTCGGAGGTTATCGCGCCTTACATTTATTTTTTTTTTTGTATTAAATCTGACTTTATTACCGACCAAATCCTCGGCGAGATTACTTCCAACATACACAAAGCAAAACGTCGATCATATTGTATATCCATGTTGATGGCATTACGCTACCGACTGTCTTACATCCAAAAACACTGGGTTCGGGATTCGATCAGTATCTACATTTTGGCAATTGTACCTTAAGTAAAGAGCCGCTACAAAATCCTCAAGTTTTTTGCCGAAATCACTTGGGTCAGAGATAAAGAAACGCTCACGACGATCTATAAAGAAATTGGAGGCGGGGGGCCTTCAGAATATACCCGGGGTAAGTATGTCATTCGTAAGAGGCGACTAAAATACCAGATTCAAGGGGTTGTGTATCGCAACCCTTTCAGGTTGCCAGCGCATTATATAGCTTCTCCAAACCCAATTGTCAACCTCAACTATCCGTGGCGAATCCTGTTTAATTAAAAGCCGAGGCTCTAGCGACCCCGAACTCCTCATGGATATAGGGGTGGGAGGGCGTTATGGCCAAGAAGGTCGTATGTGGTCATAAAAAAACGTTCCCGAGATGGTCGGGCTTGGTACCGGAACGTACCGGATCTGCATCCGGCAAAGGACCATCAACATCGATAACACTCCCCAAGGCATTTGGGGAGTGCCCTTATCGCTACAACAACAACAACAACAACAAGAAATTGGAGGAGATCACAGTCCTGTCAAAACACCACGCTCAGAACCGCTGAATACCTAGGAATCTGGGTATCCTAACAGACATCTCACTGAAGAGGCCCCGACTACCGGGACTTAAGAAGTCATCTCCGAAAACACAATGAAGAAATCCGGCACTTAAGAGTTCAGCCGTATGAAAAAGAAGGGCAAGACAAGGCCCTCAGAAAAAAAAAATATGTCGGACCACTATGCCAAGGATTGCCTCGTGAGCCCGTTTTTTAAAGACAAATACCTTCACTCGCAACCTCCCCAAGGAGACACGCGTCACTTTAGCTCAACTTCGATCCGGATACTTTAATAGATTAAACTTTTACTTATCCGGCAGATATGTGGAACCAACGTCGCTAGCATCCTTATTTCTCTGGTCCAACCCTGTTGAACCTTTAGTTTCCTTGGGGTCCCGTTGGTGGACATTGATCACAATTAGTACGTGGTCGCAGCTGTTGAATGGGCTGTGTGAAATGACGCGAAATTTATTTTGACAACTGCTTTCCAATAATATTCCCAAGTGTAACGAGAAACTTAAAGTTGCGATGCATCGTTGGCTTTTTTCGATGCAAGTTGCAAGTGTCAGTTTTGTTCTCTGCTCGACCCACTCTGCAATAAAATTTTGTCTAACCAGAGAGGAAGGGTATGTTAGAGGCGTTGGTTTCAAAAGTTGGTTGGTGTCATGTCGGGACATGTTACAAGCATGACTTACATTATGTCGGCGTTGATTATGGTTAGGTAAGAGGTTAGTCTATTATAGTGTCCAGATCCATGTTGAGCTAGAGTGACGCTTATCTGCCTCGGGGGGTTGCTTTCCTCTACTGCGAGCTTAGGTTATTTGACCTTAGGAACGGGGTTTGCCGGGCAATTCCTGGCGCAGGAGGACATCTTTAAGCTTTTTTCTACATACAGTTTAATTCTCAGGTGGCGTACTTCCTCATAATGCTTGCGGAGATGACTTCTTAAGTCCCTGAGAGGCGGGCCTTTTTTAATCAGATGTCTGTTGGTAGGCCCAGGTTTCTGGGTATTGAGCAGAAACTGTTTTTTTAGCATTTCATTTCGCTCCCGTATGGGGAGTACTGTCGTCTCACTGGGTAAATGGTTTTCAAGGGACATAAGAAGAAAAGTTCCGGTGAATGGGCAAAACTTAGCAAGTAATTTAAAAACATACATACATATTTTTAGCGCCCCTATATTCGAAAATGATACTTAAGTATATCCGTAAACATGAAAATCTAAATTTTCTTTTATAACATATAAAATAAATTTAATTTATCGCGCTACTTGTGTCCGGCCCTTTGATACAGAGCCTACTGTGTTGGACGATGGCGTTTCTTGTTTTATTGCTGATCCTGCTGGCTCCATAACATTACTGGTTACACCATTTATACTCGAAATGGACGTTGAGTTTCGATCTGAACTGAGCTCAACAACAGATCTAGAAGTTTTGTCGCCATCAGCCGGCTCTCCCGCCATTGCCATTATTCTAGAACAACGTATACAGAAATAATCATCATCGGCTTTTATTTGATTTCGATTCAATCCAACACAGAACATATGGAACCATTCATTGCAACCGCCATCACACTGTACCCAATCGACTTCGCGGCCTGTTGGCTTATGACAATTTTCCGCTCGGCACTCTTCTTCGTCGTCTTCTTGTTGTTCGGTTTGGGGACGTTGAGAAATTTTCTTTTGACTAAGAGTATTACAACTATTATTCGTATGACCAACTACGCGCTTCCGTTTCTTTTGTCCTGATAGTGACATATTGCTATTAATATTGCAACCATTTGACTCCTTAATTTCTATGGAGTCGTCGAGTTGTGAGTGCTTACAAGATGCATCTGTTGTTGATTTCCGTGTAGCCTTTTTAATTGAAGAGCTGTATGGTTTATTAGGTACAGCAGTCTTTTTCCGGGGTAGTTGACAACTGATATTGATTGGATCTAATGACCCTCGCTTCTTATTAAATGTAGTGGTATTTGGACCACAAGTACTTCCACTATTACTATTTGGGCTACTCTGTACTAAGAGGCTATCATTCGAGTCTTCTGCAGCTGAATTTACATTCGATGTTAGTTGTACAGTTTCTTTCTGCTGTGTTTGATGTTGCATTTGAAGTGCGGTTGCTTCTGCAGCACACATGGGCTGAATAGCCGATAAAATACGCCATAATTCCATTGATTCATCTAAAGATACCTCAAGCAGATCCCCTTCCATCAATAAGTCATTTAAATTTTGTTTCTCATTTTCTGAGAGAAGTTTTTCAAGTTCGGTGGACAAAGGAGCTTCAGCATAAGAGGACTCTCTTTCGTCATTACTGAGGATATCTTCCACGATATGTAATCGACCTACTTCGTCATCATCATCACTACTTTCATTGTTATCTGATGTGACGGCGGGGTCTATAGTATTGCGATGGTTTATATGTTCCTGTTGTTTGCGTGTTTTACCCAAATCCGCTAAAACAGAAACATAGACGCCCGGTCGTTTTTGTTTTCGTTGTAACGCTATAATTGTTTCGAGAGCGGCGGTTACGTCTGGGCTTGTTAATACCTTTCGCACACGATCTTGCCAACTCATGGCCCGCTCCGCCAGACATCGGAGAGCCTCATCTTCTGGTAGACGTATAGGCAAACGTTGCAATGATACAAGAAGCGGTAGAATAACTTCGAGACGTGGACGCTTAGATCGAACACACGATGGGCAAAGCCATTTCGGCCTTGAAATTGAACATTTCTCTAAAGCCATAATTGGAGTTGTTATAACATGCGAAACACAGTCCTCATGGAACCAATCACGGCAAAGTTGACAATTATACATTACTCCTTGGAAAGGTAATTTGCATAAGCAATATACATCTTTTAATGGATTTTTAGACATATTTTGACGTCTGAGCTCACGCATATCGCGTAGTTCCTTCTCCTCGGCTTTCTTAAATGAATCCACAATTTGTGAAGGATTCATTTCTTTAACAAAGCCATCTTCAAATGGCTTCTTTGAGTCAGAGTCAATTATTACTGCATCTGCGCGGGGCATCAGCACTTCCAGTAGCGTATAAAATGTTTGCTTTTTTAAAAATACCCGAGCCGTGTTTTCTTTCCACTCATGTGCACTACTTAAATGTTCCTGCATTCGTTTTAGCTCTTCAAGTTGGATGGGAATGCTTTTTCCACGCTTCACAATTGCATCTAATGTGTGGCAGTAAGGGAAATGGTCATTAGTCTGTAATTGTTCAACAGATTGTAACCAATCCTTGGCTTTACGCAATGCATCTTTAAGAGTTATATATGATGGCACTTGACCATCTATTTCGGTAGCAGTTTCGAGAAACTGTTCAATGTCAGTTAACTCATGTTGCTGCGTAGTGCACCGCAAGTATTGTGTGGCCTGTCTCTCCCATGCTTCGATTGCAGCTCCAATTCCTTGCAATATACGCATTTCTTTATCTATTATTGGATCAGTAGGATCAACTTCAGCAGATGCACAACTTAATAAGTTTCTTATGTCGGTATAAGTTACTTTGGTACATGCATTCCGCATGCCTATAGAGCGCCTATACCACTTCATTTGCCTTTGGCGCATGTACAATTGGCTCATCTGTGGTAGTTCTATTCGTAACGAGTTTCCTTCACTAATTAGCTGCTCTATTTCGGGGTCTTCTAAAGAATCAATTGATCGGCTCAGTAAATCATCAGCACGTTCTAGGAACTGTTTACCCAGAACAAGTAACTCTCGGACAGAAGTACCTTCCTCTATAACACAGCACAAGTTGTCAATTTCTTGCACAAACAATTCCAGTTCCTCCATGGTTAGTTTGTACTGAGCTGCCTCCTGGTTATTGTCAGAACGAGTGCGAACCTAAAAATAGAGTAGCTTGTTATTTATTGGTATTTGTAGAGTTATAAAAATAGCTTAATTTTAGGTACCTAAATCAATATTCCACTGGAACTTTCGAGCACTACAACAAATTAGGAAAAAGGCAGAGTTCACTTGAAAACCTAAATGGTTTATTTATAAATACAAATAAATGTAAGACACGATAACCTCCGAAGAGATTTTAGGCCGACCTGGTCTTCCAATTTGCGCCTTGCTCCTTTTCAATTTTTCCTGCCGAGTGGCGAAACCACTTAGAAAATCTTTCATCTAATTGAAAAAACTTGTTTCTAAAATTTTGATATTGCTTTGACCGGGGCGTGAGCCCCGGATTCGGTGTGGTAGGCGGAGAACGCTACCACCACACCACGGCGAACGCATGGTATATTTATGCTTAACAAATAATAATAAAATTAGAAATGATTCCAGGTACGATTCGAGCTCGAAGCATATAACAATATTTCTTAATATAATTATTCTTTTACTGTTCCAAATCAATGAAAATTTTGAATTTACAATTGTTTTTGTTTTTATCGAACTATTGATAACGGATTCCAAGTTCGATTCGAGCTCAACGCCTATAACAACAATTTTCATGATAATTATTGTTTCTTAATTTTTCTTTCATATGCAAATTATTTTTTATTTCGGAATAGAAGATAGAAATATTTTTCAGGCACCTGCGGTAGCTGCGCAGATAGAGCCATTCCGAAGGTTGCTAATCTTCATCAGTACGCATTAGGCACACTGTGCTAACCATTTAGCTACACAGCGGTGGTTTGTTTGACTGATAAATTGCTACTTTTATTTCCAACTATATTTTACCAGCGTTACGCCACTGTGGCAAATCACTGATAATGTGGAATTTTTGTTTACTGTCAATTACTTTTTGACATTTCCACGTGCTTTTAGTTTATAAACAATTGTTTTTTTTCTATCTTCTATTCTAGTTTAATAAATAATTTTTCAATTATAGAAGAATTAAAATAAAAAAATTACTTTCAGAAAAATTATTGTTATAGGCCTTGAGCTGGAATCAAAGCTGGAGTCCTTTATGAATGGGCCAATAAAAACAAAAACAATTGTTAAACTGGAAATTTGATAATTTCGACGATTTTGCAATGTTCTTGTTGCTGTAGCAGTGCTTTTCCCCATTCAGGCGCGACCGACCACAAATTGACATCAATATCCTCTAACGGGAATCCAAGAAAACTTGCAGTTTCAACAGGGGTGGACCAGAGTGAGAGGGTCGTTAGAGGCTATGGTTCCACATTGCCATTAAAGATATGGTTGGTGTCATGTGGGGACACTTTACAAGCAGTACATACATTATTTATGTCGGGGTTGATTCTGGATAGGTAAGAGTTTAACCTGTTACAGTACCCAGATCGAAGTCGAGCTAGAGAGTGCGTTTCTCTTCTGCGAGTTCTGGGTATTTTTCTTTAAGAGCTGGGTTCGCCGGGCAATTCCTGACATAGACATCCGACGCCTGTTTGTGGATATCACCGAGGATCTGTTGTTTTTTTTACTTCATACGGCTGTGTTCTCAGGTGCCGTATTTCCTCATAATGCTTACGGAGATGACTTCTTGTACTAATTTCACACAGACGGCTTATTGAATAATAAAGGCAATTTTCTACATTAAGACGCTTATTGAGCTCAATCTTCCCTACAAAATTCGAATCTATTATTTCATTAGTAGCTAATCGAATGCCTAATGAAGTCAAAAGCACAATGCAACTCTGTTGGCAGCGTTCCGCTTCCGTTTCCGTTTCTTAGTTTTCAAAGCAAATGTCATTGTCTGCATGGCGGAACGATACAAGGTGGCCGCATCGAACAGCTGATTATAACCTTTTTTATTTGATTTGATACATCAACTACCGGCGCAGTACGATTTTGACATTTGTCTATCGAATTTACAAGTACATGGCATTTTTTTTGTTTGTAGGTATGTCAACATGCTCCCACCTTATATCGTTCCGCCATGATTGTCTGTCTCATCCTTCATACTAATCGAGCAGTTACTTCTGTGTGAAAGCAAAAAATTTACGATTTCATTAGCAGGTGAAATGAGATCATTAAGTTTCTGTGTGAAAACAGTATTAAGCCCCTGGGAGGTGTGGTCTCTTCAATCAGATGGCTATTGGGATGCCCAGGTTTCTGTGTATTCAACAGAAACTGTGTGTTCAACATTTCACTTCTCTCCCTAATGGGAAGTATTCTCGCCTCATTTTGTAGGTGCAGTACTGGGGACATAAGAAGATATCAAGTGGTGTTTTGACTGGCCTCTAGTTTCCTCCAATTGCTTTATAGGAGGCTAAGCGATTCTATATCTTTGCCCCAAGTCAAGTCGACAAGAGATTTGAGGATTTTGTTGCCGTTATTTACTTTAGATACAATTGTGCTTAAATGCTCGCCGAAAGGTAGATCCTGATCGAACGTCACACCCAGTATTTTTGGCTATGAGGCAGTCGGTAGCGTAATACCATCGACATGGATGTTCAATAAGGTCGACATTTGCAGTGCCCATGTTGTAAGTAAGAAGATCAAGGAGATAGCTGTTTATTTTACTACAAAGCTCATCGATATTTGGGCCTAGCTTTTGATAGGTCCAGCGCTACGAGTACTGTTCTGTGGTGGGGTTTTTGATTCAATCCGCGATTTATCTGAGTGTTGATGGCGTTTAACGCGGTAGTAGTGATATGTGGTTTTCGAAAATTATGCTGATGATTGGCATGACTGACCCAAGTTTGCAGTGAAATAGGGAGGCAGAATGGCTTCAATTGCCTTGCCTACTGGCGATAGGAGTGATATCGGACGACAAGATTCTACTCCGGCAGCTGTTTTTCAAGATTAAGTAGCGGTACCACCCTGGCCATTTTCCATTTTTCCGGGATGACGAATGTGAACAAGGGCAGGTTGAAGACATGCGCTAGATATTTAAATGCCTCTATGCTAAGTTTTTTAAGCATATATATGGCTTTGCCGTCCGGGCTTAGTAAGCATAAACGATGGCATCTATAACCTCTTTGGCGGTGATGGTAATTGGGGACGCGCAGTGTTTATGCTTGTGTGCTCGCTTATTTTTTCGCACCCGACAGCACTTTATAGTCGAAGGCGATGGAAATTTTGTCGTTGTGCTTAGTCGGGTTCGATAGCGACTTCACTCCATTTCGCCCGCTTGTATTAATCCACAAGAAGTCTGATGCGTTGTCTCTAATTTGGGGTCGCCAGGGTCGTGCTGACTTATAAGGGCACGTTCTCTCGCTAGAGTCGCGGCCTCCGCTTGAAAATGTGGCCAGATTTCCGGAAATCTTCCGGCGGGAATAAAACGAGCCGATGCGGATTCGACGAACTTGCAGAAAGCACGCTCCCGTTGACGGGCGTCAGTCATGATAGCGAGGACAGCAAAGCGGTTGTCTGTATAATGTGATTTGTAATCTTCCCACTTTCTTTTTTTAAGTAGATGAAATTGCGGGTTTCAGTAATGATAAATTCGGCGGATAGATCGAGCGAAAGGAGTATGGGTAGGTGTTCGGATGCCAATGTTACCATTGGCTCCCAGTTCACGCAGTTAACAAGACCTGCGCTCACGATGTCTGGCGAACTATGACAGCTTCTTACCATACAATTGGGAGCGTACCCGTTTATGGTAGAGAGCGTCATTGCTCCTGAGCACAATATACAAATGGTCGCAATGCAATCCTCAACAATTTATCTATCTAACGATACAGTGTGCGTTAGCTGCTCGAGCATGTGTTTCACAAATGAGTCCCAAGCCGTATATCGCGAACTCAAACATTTTTTTGTTTTAGTTATTCCTTATGCCATATACGTCAGACGCCATGACGCATTTGGGTTAACAACTTCCCTCGATTGACATCAGTTATTTTCTCACCACATATATATATCACTTTGTTACTGCCAGCAAGGCCCTTCCCACCACAAAATGACCTGGCGTTTGTGTGGCTAATTCCTGCGGGTCGTCAGAGACTGCAAGAATTGAAGAGATCGAACTTGGCTCTGTGTTGTCGTGAATAACGCGTTTCATGTGGTGTTTTATAACCTTCACCCCGGTCTGGCCTCGTATAATTCCACATAGATAGGTTCCCCTAGCGCGATAAAATTACAATGTATAACTGTTTCTGTCAGCTCTTGCTTCTTCCTTCATCCATTGCTTTGCTCCAACAAACGTTGTACCATGGTCACTATAAACGAACGACGATTTCGCAGCAATAGCACGTGCAACAAACACACCGTCAATGCTACGTAGTATGTAGGGTGGGAAATTATACAGCATCTCGCCGGTAGAGCTACCAAGATGTGAGTATGAGGCTTGCAAGAATATCATGAAAGTTGTATACAGTAGACTGGGTTGGTCCACATATAAACAAAAAGATGTGAAAGTCCGTCCCTAAAATTAAAGCCTAACCTTAAAAAGTTGTGTCAGCTTAATAAAGGAAAGAATACACAGATAATATTTTCGATGCCCTTCCAATCTCGACTTATGTCCGTCAAGGGCAAAGTGCAAGGTCATTGAACTCGCATTAGCTCGTTTCATTCCCCCTGGAAGAATTCCGAAAATCCGACCACATTTTCCAGCGGAGGCCACAACTTTGGCGAAAGAGTGTGGCCTTGTAAGACAGCAAGACCCTGGTGACCCTCAAATCAGGGACGCAAACCTGAGTCTCAGACAGCTTGTAGGTAAGCACAAGCGGGAGAAATGGGAGAAAAGCCCAAAGAACTGCAACCTCTCTGCCGGTGTAGGTAAACTTTGGTCAGCCGCAGTCTCTCTTGAGCACGAATATGAGAAAATATCCATCAAAAACATCGGCCATGAAGCTGTAAATCCTTCCCTATATATAGCCTTCTTCCGTCCACTTTCGTCATCTCTGAAAAATCGAAAATAGCGAAGGTGGTACATCTATAAAAGCCTGGGAAGCCAGCTAACGTAGGAAATTCCCGTCCGCCAATATCTTTCTTATTGCCAGCGGCCAAGACACTCGAAGACCTCTTGCTTCCTTACTTCACCACAAGTCTGCGGCGTGTCAATCATTAGTATGGCTTCCGAAAATTACATAGCGCCACACCGCGCTAAATACCATTAAGACACAAATAAATTGTGGACTGAATCAAAAACCCCACCATAGAACATTACTCGTAGCGCTAGACTTATCAATAGCATTTTATGCAGTCCGACGGCACGTTACTGCAAAATTTCTCCTCCCAGTCTCAAGAGGCGGAGTGCAAATTTATTTGGTGGTCGGCAGGCAACGGTGTGATTCAGAAATGTAACACTAAACTTATAGCGTTTTCTTTTCTGGAAAAAGTGTTACATTTTTTGTACGCCGCGCAGGGTTGTAAATATATTTTGTTCTATTCGAAAAAGCAGGCAACGCCTTCACGGGGTATGTCGTTCTTTTGTGAAAATTGTTAAATTCTCGCAACGCAAAAGCGTTACACTTTGCCATGCATAAAACGATGGTGTGGCAGTGTAATCCTGCTAAGCCAAGTGATCGTGACAATTTATTTCCGTTTTTATTTTTATTATCATGGACAGCGCGTTTGTGAAAATCAGCTGATACACGGGGTAGCCATTTATGTTCTTCCATGTACTATAAGTGTTGAAAATGTTCTTGGATAGGAGTAAGTCTATTAAGGCTTTACCATTTACTTAGGCAACAATTTTTTTCATAAAAGAAAACGCTTTTAGAGGAATTCATCAAGGGGTGCCCAGTTTGATGTCCCATATATCCAACTTCTATTTAACTTTTATATATACAAGCTCCCTTCATGTTGTTGTTGTTGAAGCGATAAAGACACTCCCCGAACGTTAATAAATAAATGACCACATGGAACCTTCTAGGCCATTCCATGGGGTCGCCAGAGCCTCGGATGCTAAAGAAACAGGATTCGCCGCGGGTAGCCCAGGTTGACAATTGGGTTGGAGAAGCTATAAATTGCGCTGGCAACCCCTTGAAAGGTATTCGCTATAAAAGCCCCTTGAATCAATTTAGTACTTTAGTCGCCTCTCGCTACAGTTATATCTGTCCCAGGTGTCCTACACCGATGACGATAATGGTAACAGGTCCCGGCTCATTCATCGATGAGCTTTGCTATTAAATAAACGACTATCTCCCATATCTTTCTATTTTTATCAGCTTTTATTTACTTTCACTTGGCTGTTGTCTGTAATCAAATCTTGCAAGTTAAATTTGATACACTTCCCGGTGTCCCATTGAGCTGAAATTTTGCACGCATGTATAACTCCGATGACCATGCAATATTTGCGAGAATTCGATAAGCTAATCGATAACAGAGTTATGGTATAATTAAAAACATTTAGAACCCCCTTTTCTTGCTATCACAATGTAACACGCTTTTATTAGAACAATTGGGACTGTGATATAAACTGTAAGATTTAATAATTTATGTGTAAAGTTTTAATGTTAAAAATATATAATTATGTACAATATGGAATATTTTTGTCGCAGACGAAGAAGCCCAATTATCGTTAAAGGTTACAATGAACTTACATATAAAGCGTTATATTTCTTTACAGTCAATTTATTTTTTACTTTTTAGTTAATTTTATTAACCAATAATAAAAGCTTATTTTTAAAAAAGTTGTTTTTTTCTTAAATTTTATTTTGTTTTGTAAATCCACGGCGACCTTATTAACACCATCCACAAAGGTAATGTCGACCATACTAGACATCCACATCTTACATCCAAAAACACTGGGTGTGACTTTCGATCAGGATCGATCGCTTGTATCCTACCCATATCTCCAATATGATCGCTGGGCCTAAAATAAACACACAGAGGGAAACTTCAGGCCTCTTAGAACTGCCACGGGATGTCTTATGTCACCTGAACACCATTTACCAGAGAGACCCATACGGGTTCAAAATAAAATGCCGAACGATCAGTTTCTATTGAATACTAAGAAAGACGTTTGTTTGCTCTATAACGATTTGAACTATAACATCCTAGACGTCTTAGATTGTCTTAAACATAGCGCATTGGGCTATGCTCTTTTCCCACAACAAATGCTCCCAAATTTCCTGAGGGCGAAGTGGAAGAAGCTGTTCAGTACCAATGGGTCGTACAGTCGCCGCCTCTCTAGCAAGGATGTCCGCCTGCTCATTACCCCCCCCCCCCCCCCCCCCTCTGTGGTCTGGGACCCACCACGTTGTGTGTTTCTAGCTGGTTTACCTTTTTCACGCACTCAAGACTTAGTTACTTAACTTAATTCGCGCTTAACCGTTTAAACGGTTATGGCCGTTAAACGAGGCGCGCCAGTCGCTTCTTCTATATGTCAAATGGCGCCAATTTGTCACACCAAGGGCGCTTAAATCGTTTTCCAACTGGTCATTCCAGCGAGTGGGCCCCCCTCTTCCTGTGCTTCCATAGGCGGGTTCCAAGAATAGTGCTTACTTTATTTCGATACCGAGATCGCCTTGAGTCCGGTTTGATTGTCACTCAGTATGGCGATTGTTACGTTGGAGTATCCGCACTGAAGGTTCAGCTCAGCACACTTAGTCATGGCGTATAATCCCCTTCAAATATGCTCGGGTGTACTCCTAGATGCACTGATATTTTCGCCCTTGACCAAAATACTCCAGCTCCAGTCCCCTCTGGTGTTTTCGAGCCATCTGAGTACCATACGATCTTGTGTAGGCGTTCAATACTCCCTCTGGCTGCATTCCATGTACTTTTGTTCATATTCATATGATTCTAATTGCACTTTATATCTTTTCTGAAAGACTACCTGCCTGAGGGTATCATCCCTCCGGAGTTGGGAAATTGGATCTTCTTTCTTAGTTACGCGATGAGATAACCTTTCCTTTGCCCAAACCTTCCTTCGGAGGTAAGTCGAGGGTAGCCTCCACCGCTCTTGTAGGGCATGTGCGCATAGCCCCATGATGCATACACACGTCACACGTTGTCACTCGAGTTGTTCTCGATACCCAGGCTGTCGAGCCATAGTATAGGGTTGAAACTGAACAAAGCCCGCATTCTTGGAGAACGGCTAAAGTAGTCTTCATACCGAAAGCGGGAAGAACCAGGCACCCGACGGCACTGTATGCATGCAGGAGGATGCTAGCATACGCGTGGAGCCTGTCGCTCAAGCTCCCTCATAATTACGGCAAAAGGAATACCAAAAACATAGAGGGGGTATGCAGATTACACAGGGCTATAAAAAAAAAGCAATTACGAATCAAAAATATTTGGTTTTGTAGAAGTTATAGCGATTTGAAAATTTTGCATTTCTGCACCAGGCTAATGTAGGTCCTTTCGCGCTATTTCGGTCGATAGAGGGCGGCGGGTAGCTACCTGATGCAGCGATGCATCGAAAAAAGATCTACTTAAAGCACAACATACTCATCTTAAAAAAAAACCAAAAAAATGTGGCTGAGAAACAGTAAAAAGGAGATAAAAGGTCCCAGATACACATGATTTTAGGTAGATTTGGCAATTCGTTAAGTACATATTAAGAAACTCATCGAAACTTTTACTGACGGATTGGCAGGCCTAGCAATAGAGCATGCCAGCTACCTGATAGCGTTTTTGTAAGTAAAATATTTTTTAAGAAGCTGTAGTTTCTTGGGTCACTCGTTGTCGGCGACACTATGGATTTGCATATCACAGAGGAATGATGTCTTCGAGAAGTTGTAAACGAGCGGCTAATTCGTTTGGTTATTTTAAAAACACAAGGATTTGCGAGACCTACCTAGCCTACTTCGGTCTACCTGTTAAAAACCAGGACAAAAAATGGGCTCCGCATGTTTCATGTAAATCTTGCAGAAGCATTCTGGAGCGTAAGTTTATTTTCTCTTTTTTATTGTACTAACTGTTTCATATATATATATATTTATCTACATATATATAGTTG
Source organism: Eurosta solidaginis (assembly GCF_040869045.1). Lineage (NCBI taxonomy): Eukaryota > Metazoa > Arthropoda > Insecta > Diptera > Tephritidae > Eurosta > Eurosta solidaginis. Next base: position 109,171,437 of record NC_090320.1, on the reverse strand, counting down.
CATAATAACTGAAATTGTTATGAAATGCTTTACGTTTTATTATAGTTTGGTAACAGGGTGAGAAAAGAGCCATGAAGTTCGCAGTGCCGAGGATTTGGAGGGAACCCAGTAATCATGACACTGATTGCTATTTTGGTGTAGTGAAACCACTGAAAGGGAAACGTTTAAGAAAAACAATCACCCCTATTCTGCATTTCGATTACGTTCCCGTTCTACGCTCCGCTTCAATCGAAGTTTGGTATTCTGCATTACGACGGAATTGTAAAGAGAAGAGGAAGAGCAAATGATTTTTCGAAATCAGCTGTTGGTACGGAATGTGTGAACATTGGAACAAAATAAATTAAAGAAAATTTGTAAAAAATACTGAAAAACGTTTATATTTTATTATCCACGCCATTTTGTACAAAAAAAAGCAAGAGAATATATTGCCGCAGTGTTATATTTTTTTGAGTGAAGTGCTTTCATAATTGTCAGTGTGTTTTTGTCGTTCTTTTGGCCAATTCCCTGCCGTGGCCACCAAGTTTTGTTAAAACGGATTCCTGCACGAATATAGTTGACATTTTCTGAATTTTAAGGATGCTAATTTCATTGCACTGCCCTAAAATACTTTATGAAGATTTATTTATTCTTTCCGCAAGGATTGTTTACGTTTTCGCTTCACCTTCCTCTACTCCGGCAGCTTGCTTTGGCATATATCTGGACCCAACGAACAGACACAAATTATAGCTGTCTATTATAATGGAATCAATAGCCGCGGCATTATTTATGGAGTTGGAAAGCAACGCATACGAAAATTGGATGCTTTAAAGTATGTGTTAGATACTTTTGCGGCGCAAATACGTCCAAGGACTTCGACATCGACATGTTGTTTTTGACCTGGAAACATATAAAAAACAATCATCATCAAGCCTTCTACGTTTCTTAACAAGTTTTACTTACATATTTGTTAAAATTCTGTTATAAATTAATAAAAAAATAAAAAGAAAATATTTTTCCGCCAACTAATTTGCAACTTAGAAAAACGGAACTACGATCGAAATGCAGAATACAAAAAATCGAACGATTCGAAGTTGGATCGAAATAGATTGGAACACAGAATACCAAAATTGCCAAATCGAAAAAATTCCAATCCAAGTCGAAATTCAGAATAGGGCTGAATATATCCGGAACTACCATCGACATCCGCTCCAGTACCACATTCGAAACAAAATCCTGTACCTGATCCACCTGTGTTGGAAAAGCAACTATTCCCTCAAGGCAGCTTTCAAACACCGAGTTCGTCTGCATCCGTGCATTCCGAATTTGTTCCTCAATTTGAACCAGGAATACCACATCTCATCAACTCTGAAGATCTCAATGACTTAATAAGCGACTTAAATCTATCAAAAGACAAAGCAGAGTTATTAGCATCGCGGCTTAAACAACGAAATTTACTTACTTCTGATATTCGAATATATCGGCAAAGAAAGCGTCATGAAAAATTTTCTTGTTTCTACAGTAAGGAAGATGGACTCTGCTTTTGCTATGACGTGAAAGGTCTATTTGAAGCAATTGGTATTCCTTGTAATACAAATGAATGGCGCCTCTTTATCGACATCTCAACAAAAGGTCTAAAAGCAGTTCTACTACACAATGGGAACAAATTTCCATCCATTCCACTGGCACATTCCATACATTTCAAAGAAAATTATGACAGTATTAAAATGCTATTAACTGCAAATATACGGAATACAAGTGGGAAGTTATTGGAGACTTCAAGATGGTTTGTTTTTTTACTGGAATGCAAGGTGGATATACCAAACACTCCTGTTATCTATGCCTATGGGATAGCAGAAATGATGCCGCCCACTATCGCCAAAAACATTGGCCTCAACGTACTGAGTATGGAGTGGGAAGGTTTAATATTAAACATGAAGCAATTGTCGATCCTAAAAATATATTGATGCAGCCATTGCATATTAAATTGGGCCTTATTAAACAATTTGTGAAGGCTCTTAATATTGAGTCTAAAGCTTTCAAATATTTGCAGACTTTTTTTCCAAAGCTGTCAAAGGCGAAAATTAAAGCTGGAGTCTTTGTTGACCCTCAAATAAAAAAATTATGAACTGCGATATTTTCCCGGACCTACTTAGCAATGAGGAGAAACTAGCGTGGAACAATTTTAAGTCAGTAGTTCATGGCTTTCTTGGAAATCATAGGGATGAAAATGATGAGCTGATAACTGGCATGATTACGAATTTTTCCGCCATCGGATGTAGAATGTCGCTAAAGATGCACATGTTACATTCACATCTGGATAAATTCAAAGATAATATCGGAGCTTATTCAGAAGAACACGGGGAGCGATTCCATCAAGATATAATGGAGTTTGAGAAACGCTACCAAGGCCAGTATACGGAAAGCATGATGGGGGACTATATTTGGACGTTAATAAGAGAAAATGTTACCGAATATGGCAGGAAAAGCAGGAAAAAGCATTTTTAAACATTTAAACTGTATTCTAAAACTAAACTTTTTTATGTCCATATTCTTATTTCTGGGTGCAAAAGCAATAAAAAAAAATATACGCACGTCCCATGTACAAAAATGTTGTTGACCAGTGTTATATATGGTAATCACAGCGAAAGGCCTGAAAACTTAACCGAAAGCTGTTGTTATTGTGTTAACAGTGCTTCGCCCCATTAAATGGGCATCACCACTCACAAATTGTCATCAAAGTCCTCTAACGGCAGTCCAAGGAAACTTGCTGTTTCAACAGAAGCGGACCATAGGGAGATTGGTGTTAGAGGCGTAGGTTTCACAGTTAAATTGAAAATTGGTATCATATGGGGACGCATCGAATGCAGGATATACATCACGTATGTCGGGGTTGATTCTGGACATGTAAAAGAGTTTAACCTGTTACAGTCCCTCACTAGGGCAGGCACTTTGTCGGTGGCGTGGGGGCTTTGCCGAACTCCATAGCGCCCGACTATGAGGTGGAGCTGTTTAGGACTGGCATCTACGCCGTTTCGCCTCATAGGAGGGCGGCGGGATGTCGGTGACCAAGAACTGTCAACCCCCTAATCCAGGGTGTTATGCGGACCGTGCCTATTGGACGATTTGCAGCCAGGGGATAAATTCGGTTGTATTCGAACGGATCCTTCCCGATACCGGGCCACCTCGGGAAGTATTTATGGCCTTACCACAGTAAGGGGCGCTGCTGTGGCGGACGGTTTATAGTACTGGACCGCTGAGCCCGCCTTGTCGGGCAGGTGGTCGTACGACCAATATGAACGACTCATTACCTAACTGTAATAAGGAAGAAGATAAGAGGACTGAGTCGCAAGCTAGGCACGACAAATACGCATTAAGCGATGCGTCGGACTCGGGGAGCGAGAGTAGTGCTGATTCAACGAACTCTGTTTTGGAACAGCACACAAATGAAAACGGAGTAGAAGAGTGGAGAAGGGTACGGAGCAGAGGAAGTAAAAGAGGTACTTTGCAGTACCGTGCAGCACTAAGAATTGTCCAACGCCTGGGAGCAGTGGTCGACCCAACAGAAGTGGAGATCGAGCGCTTGGAATGGGCCCATGAACCCTTGTTTCGGAAACCGGTACGAGGAGGAAGAAACTTCGCGACGTTGCGGTGGCTGGAAGAAGTGGTTCCAAACCTCCAAAGGCAAGGCACGAACGCGCAGTTTGAGGTTGTGGATAAAGCTCAAATCCCCACGGTACCAAAAGTTAAGGTATGGATACCATGCGTGATAAAGTCGGAGGATACACTGCGACTTCTGCTGAATCAGAATCCGAACATACCGACACAGGATTGGAAGGTACTTACTGTATCTCGGCATACACAGGAAGGTCAGTTCTACATCTTCCAAATAAACAAGCAGGCGGAGGATATATTGTACTCGCAGCTTTGAAAAATGTCCTTTGGTACAGGCAAAATTTATATGCGACTCAGGAAAAGAAGTCCCGTGGATAAAAATCGCTAAAAACACACTAGAAGTGGTCGAAGTCGAAAAGGGCCTCAAAAGCCTAAGTGAAAAAAGACAGGTGGAGGTAGCCGACGCCACCACGAAGGTGTTAGAAGAGGACCAATAGCCAAATGGTGCTGCGAGTCGCACAGAGGTACACCCGGCACAACAGCTAAGAGAGGCTGAGGGATGCCTCGAATTCTCTAAACCAAAAGGGCAAGGAGAGGACGACGACGTTAAGACGAAGGTGCTGGAGGGAGACAAACAGCTCAATAGTGCTGCGAGTCCTACAGATAAACCTCCAACACAGTAAAGTGGCGTCGAGAGAACTCCTCCTAACCCTTGAGGAGGGTTCGTTTGACATGGCGCTGATCCAGGAGCAGTGGCTCTCATCTGAAGAAAAGGTTTCTGGACTTAGCACGCGCGGATTTGGCATTTACTACATACGCGCAAACGGAAGGACGGGTGCGAGCTGTATTAATGGTAAGGAAACAGCTGAATTCATATGCGCTGCCTAATTACACTACTGAGGACCCCGTAGTGTTGGCCGTTGAGCAAAGGAATAAGCAGACATTTATCCTGGCATCCTGCTACATGGCCCATGCTGCGGAGGTTCCACCGATGCAGTGGAAGAGGCTAGTACAGGACGAAGGGCGCAAAGGGCGTTTGGTCATAGGCGAGGATGCAAATGCGAACCACAATGCGTGGGGAGGAGCAGATGCGAGCAAGAAAGGTGAATCTCTATTTTGTTACATCCTGCAAACCAATTTGCAGATAGCCCACAGGGGAAATGTCCCTAAATACATTGGTCCAATATCCAGCAATGTGTTGGATATTACATTGAGCTCCGAACGTGAAATATCAAGGTATCATTAGATGGTTGTTCATAGACCATCCTTCTCCGACTATGCGTATATCAGTTTCAGCATCCCCCTAAAGAGGGTAGAGAAGGGAGGAACCTTTAGAAACCCTAGGTCAGCGAACTGGACTAAATTCCAGAAACAGGTAGAAACAAAACTGGGACAACCCAAAGAGGTTACCAATGTGGAGGAACTGGAGGAGTCTAATGAATTACTAACAAGGACGCTTATGACTGCGTATAACAAAGCTTTCCCTCTAAGAAGATTCCGAGGAAAAACAAAGCCGCCATGGTGGAGCAATGAGCTGTGTCTTCTAAGAAGAAAGGTAAAAGAAATGTTTAAGCTAGCAAAGACCGCGGAAAGCGAAGCATGTCGGGACGAGGACAGGATCTACTGAGGATTGTTGTGGAATCGCATCTATGATGGAAGCAGTAAGGAAGGCGGTCGGCATGATGTTGTGGTGCACAGTGGCTAGTCATTGTCGGCTGGGGCGGGTCCTTGCCAACCTTACTGTTCCTGCGCCATAAACAGAAAAAAAGTTATATCATGCCTATCAAAACTAACATCTGTCAAATTAAAAAAAAAACGACATAAGCGCAGAGACGACTCAAAACGCTTATAATTTAAAATAAAACAACATCCGGCCGAACCGGATGTCATGGACAGACCGTTAACATTCAAAGATTTCAATTCCAAAAGGATAACCGCAAAACAAAATTTAACGAACCGGACATGGCCGGTTACCAACGCTGAAAATCAAAATCAAAAAAAAAAACGCTGAAAACTTAAAAGAAAACAAAAAGGCCAAATATACATAGGGGCGCCGCGGGTGTTGTTGCGACGCCCGGTGCTGATCCCACCCTCAAAAACCATGGCCACCGACGCACCTCTATTTCGGTGGCCCCTTACCTGTTTTACCCTATGCCTTATAAATAAAGGGAGACGTCAGCATTCCCATTCTAATTACAATTTATTTATAATTCATTTTGTCACAATACTGAGACTTATTAGAAATAATCTAAGTAGAACCCTAAAGCATAAAAAGAAACAATCTTAAGTGGTAGGTATTACAAAATGTACGAGGATCTGGTTGAATTAGATATTCCATATAACAAGAAAAAGTTCTAACTAAAGTTCGTAAATTTGGCGGAAGGCCCTAGATGTATTCAAGTAGAGGGGGATGTATTTAAGAAAAAAAAATGGTTGTATTTTATTTAATTGTATTTTGTTTTGGCCTGTTTGGTTTTAGTGTATATTATTGTCGTTAGCAGAAATACGGCTGTGCTCCAGCTTTCTATGATGACGAATGAATTTTTGTCTGACCGGTTTCGTCAGCGTGCCAACCAAAAAAGGGAGAGAAAATTTTCTATCCCTGGAAACTCGTGGTTTCGTGGTTTTTTTTTCGCTATCAGCCCTTTTAGCAGCGGCCTTCTTCCTCGACTTTTTTCCGGAAACTTGTGTTTTTTTCTTTTTCTCTAGCGATCGCCGATTTTTTCGTTGTTTCTTTCGATACTTTTCCATTGCAACTTTTAGGTCCCATCCCCAGCCACTAGACCGTTCCAACGAAAACGCTCCTAAGTGGACCGTAACCGTATACCATAACAGCGGACCGTAACAGGATCTACAAGCGTGAAATTTGCAAGGCGAATAGAATCTCACGGAAAAGTTTCTGTACGGACATAGAGTGCTCCAGCGAAACAGCACGGCTGAGAAAAGTCCTAGCAAGGGGAAGAATAGTACAGGGACTAATAAATAAAGAGAACGGTGAATAATCACGTAATAGTGAGTAATCCCTTTAGGTGCTTCTCGATACACATTTCCCATCAGGAGATGGTATAGAAGAGCCAGCAGACAGCACTCACACTTCGATCACGGAGCGGGTAGTGACGTTTTCTAAGTTCAAATCGCCGGGTCCAGAAGGTATATTCCCGGCCATGCTACAAGATTCAAGTAGAGCGGTCGTGGAATGGCTTAAAATAATATTCGATGGGTACATTAGACTGAATCATGTACCGCACTCTTGGAGAACTGCTCGTGTAGTTTTCCTACCAAAGGCGGGGAAGATCGGTCACGTGTATCCCAAAGACTATAGACCCATTAGCTTAACATCATTTCTGCTCAAAACCTTTGAGAGGCTAATAGATGTGTACATAAAGTCCAACGTGGATGAAAAGCTGCTCTCCACAACACAACATGCGTACAACAAAGGCAAGTCGGTAGAAACCGCATTGCATAGGGTGGTAATAAGCATAGAGAAAGCCCTGGAATATAAGGAATATGCTCTAGGAGTCTTCTTAGACATTTCCGGGGCTTTCAATAATGTTTCTAAATGGGCGATTATGGATGGTCTTAATTACATTAAAGTACATCCAGCCTTAACGAGATGGATCGGCTGCATGTTAAATTGCAGGAAGATTACATCACAATGGGGATTATACGAGGCCACGAAATCAGTGGACAGGGGCACGCCGCAGGGAGGAGTGCTATCGCCTCTGCTGTGAACGCTGGTCATCAACCAACTCCTCAGGCGATTCGATGAGGGACCCGTAAAACTTACGGCTTACGCAGATGACGTTGCAATTGTCAAAAGTGGAAAGTGCCTTCCAACGTTTAGCTCTTTGATGGATAAGGCGCTTCGGGATATTCATACCTGGGCATCAAATGTCGGGTTGAAAGTCAACGCGGAGAAGACGGATATGATCTTGTTTACAAAGAGGTACAGGGTCCCAAATTGGATCAGGCCTAAGTTAGGAGGGGTGACCCTACAGGAGAAAGTTTGTACAAAATATCTAGCAATCATCCTAGACAGTAAGCTGTCATGGAAGCTCAACGTGGAGGAGGGGGTGTAGAAGGCCTCAACGGCACGTTATGCATGTAAAAGAATGATGGGGTGTGCGTGGGGCTTATTGCCATCTCCTTCTCATTGGGTTTTTACAGCGATTGTAAGCCCTATTCTATACTATTGACTTCTTGTTTGGTGGAAAGCCACACAAAAAACAACTTACCTCAAAAAATTAGAGGGGGTATGCAGATTATCAATGCTTAGCATTACGGGAGCTCTGAAAACAACCCTAACGGCTGCACTGTATGCCATTCTGCACATTCCACCTATAGACCTGGTAGCAAAGAACATAGCGTTAACAACTGCAACCAGGCTCGATGCGTCGGGGCAGCTTGAGCGCCGACCATACGGCCATAATAGTATAGCGCCATCAATCACAAGACGGACAGACTACCTGATTCCCTATCTGCGCTTCGAGGGCGATCTTAAGGCCACAATAGAGGTGGACGGTTGGCGCAAGGGTGCTCAAATGACGAACGAGGCGATACATGTTGTCTAAGCTTTGGGCAATTGAGGGCGAGCAGTTTAATAAGAGTTATAAATGAGTAATTTTATGTGCTTGTAAGCGTATGAGTCGTGGCACAGTGGCTGACGTACCCGACCAAACTCCCGGGTTTGCGGGTTCAACTCCCACCAAGCATTCCCTTTTTTTTTAATTTATAAATTATTATTATTAATGGACTGTATTGAGTTTATGGGGTTTTTGATTTAATGTATTCCATTTATTGAGTTGGGTAGTTTTAGTGTTATTGGTGTATTTAAGTAATGGGACGATGCATAGCATCAGTACACCTTTATTTATTTATTTGTGTTTATTTTAAGGGATTCAGTTTATTAAGTTGAGTGGTTTTAGTGTTATTGGTGTGTTTAAGTCATGGGAGGATGCATATCATCAGTACACCTTTTATTTATTTAATGTGGGGGCGAGCACTGGGGGGCTCTGAGGCTTCGCTCTACTGAGCCACCTCATCCTCTATTTGAAGAACCCTTTAAAATGTGATATGGAGGCGAGCACGGGACGGCTCTGAGGTATTGGCGCCCCATTTTCTACAAGAAAAACCTCTATTTATTTAATTTGGGGCGAGCGTTGGGCACTCTGAGGTTTCGCTCTAATGAGCCACCTCATCTTCTATTTGAAGAACCCCTTCAAAGTGTGATATGGAGGCGAGCACTGGGCTCTGATGTATTAGCACACCATCCGAAGAACCTTCGTTTTAATTAAAAAACTCAAACTATGTCTTTAGAATATTTCACTAACCAGTTGAGAATTACAAGCACACTCAATGGCTAATGAAACAAACGAACGAAAAATGTTCATAGTTTAAGTCGCTTAAACACATGTGTACACAGATGGTTCCAAAGTAGTGGAAGGAGTAGGGTCCGCGGAATACTGTGCTGATGCGGAAATAAACAGATCCTACAGGCTGCCGGATTACTGTATCGTTTTCCAAGCCGTAACCAAAGTAGTAGAAACCCTGGAAGAGAATAGCTGAAGCTGCAACCGTATTAACTTTTATATTGACAGTCAAGCAGCAATAAAGGCAATAATCTCGCATAGCACAGCATCTAAATACGTGTAGAGTGTAAGCAGTCCCTGGAGAGAATTGGGACAGGGAGAAGCATACATCTATATTGGGTCCCAGGGCATATGGGAATAGATGGGAATGAAAAAGCGGATGAACTAGCTAAAAAGGGTGCATCCCCTGAAGCTTGATCCGTAGACGTTCCAATTAGTTTGGGCGAGATTAAGCGAAGGCGAGAGCTGCACATGATCGACCAAGCAGGAAAGGCGTGGGTTCAAGCGCGGGGCTGTAAAGTGTCGAAGATTATGTGTAGGTCTTACAACCTTTGTTGCTTCTATCATTAAAGTTGCGTCACATGCCCTTAAATTAGGCTTGGTCAGTGATAGCAGATGTAGGAAGTGCGGGCTGGAGGAGGAAACGATCGAGCACGTTCTGTGCTCGTGCCCTGTGCTTGCTATTAGGAGTGATACAGCTGTCAGATCTAGAAGCAGCAAGTGACTTAAGTCCTAGGAAGCTTCTAGTATTTGCCAAAAGGACGGAGTTATTTGATAACATACGTCCCGGTTTTTGATAGGGTTTTTCAGTTTGGTCATTAAAACAAACTTCTGGCAACACTACGGACTCATTCAGTCTATGTGAGGTCCTCATGGACCGGCCAGTTAAACCTAACGTAACCTAACCTAACCTAACCTGTTACAGTACCCAGAACGAAGTTAAGTCAGGGTGACTCGTGTCTCCCTTTCGTAGTGTGCTTTCTGCTTCTGCAAGGGAAGGATATTGCATATTAATAACAGGGTTCACTGAGCGCGTACTGGCAAAAGCGTTTACCGATTCTGTGCGGATTCGGCTTGGGACCTGCTTATGCTTGCTGGATCAAGCTGACTGTGTTGGCAAGTTGCGGATCTCGTCATAGTGCTTAGGGAGATGTTCCCTTAACCCCCGGGCGGGGCTATACCAAGGAGTTGTTTGCTAGAATGTCCTGGTTTATGTAAATTTAGCAAAAACTGCCTTTTCAGCATTTCGTTGAGCTCTGGTGGCAGTTCTGATAGCAGCATTTTGACAGGCCTGCAGCCTTTTCCAGTATGTGTTTTTAAGACCAGGCGACTAAACTGGTGACGCGTAGCTCATGAGCGGCCGGCCAATTGCAACGTTTCTTTATCTTTTTCCCAGGTGCTGCTGGCAAGCGACTTGAGGATTTTGTTGCAACTTTGTACCTTAGATACAATTTCGGTGGCATGCGCCTTGAAGGTCAGAGTATTATCGAACGTTACCCCTAAGATATTTGGCTGACTGACAGTCGTTAGTGTGACACCATCGACGTGAACGTCCAATATTTTCAACATCTGTTCCTTCCACGTCGTAAAGAGAATGGCCGTGGATTTTGTCAGTGATAATGCCAGGTGGCGTGAGGTGAAGAAACTTATTTGTTTTATTATTGTTTATCTGTTTATTTTATAAACTAATTCATCAATTGAAAGGCCAGCTCCTGAATCCATAATCGAGCAGTCGTCGACATTGGAGATGATTGTAACTCCTTCTGGTGGGGGAGGGTCAAAAGCTTTGGACAGGTCAACAAAGGACATTTTTCATTGTTCAGGAATGACATAGGACTTCAGCGACATGTTGAAAACGTGCGTTGGGTAGTTTATTCCCTCAGCGCCAAGGTGTTTTAGCATTGGCATGGCTATTCCGTCGGGGCCTATTGATTTGTGACCGTCTATTTGCACGACATCTGGCTTTGTCCACAGAAGAATGCATTATAAATTGTCGGCAAAAGGCGCTCACGCATTTCTTCCAATCGGATAAAGTTTTGTCGCCGAAGGCTATGGATACTTTATCGTTGTGTTTAGTCGGATTGGACAGGGGTTTTGACGGTTGACCACAATTTACCAACACCCGCATAGAGGTTGCAGTTCTTTAGATGCTCCTCCCATTTGGTACGTTTGTGTTCATTTACCAGCCGCATAATATACAAGTTGAAGCTCCTAATATGGAAGTCTCTAGATTCGAGATGTCTCGCCAGGTTACGTTCTCTTGCTAAGTTTGCAGCTTCAGCCGGGAAAAGCGGTATGATTTCAGGTATTCCACCGGCCGGAATAAAGCGTGCAGAAGCTGAAGCGATGACCTTCGCTCGCCTTGCCGGACCTCAGTCGGAACCGATTTCTGGGAGCATTACTTTCCTCAACTACGAGTTTCGGATTTTGGCCCTGTATGCATTCAGGAAGATGCTAGGATACAAGTATGCCCATACTCTCTCATATTCACGGCAAAAAGGGCACGTATACCAAAAACATAGAGCGAGTATGCAGATTATTAATAGTATGCATAGCGGAAGCCCTAAAGACTACACCGACAGTAGCATTGCGTGCCATTCTTTTGATGATTCCTTTCCTCAACTACGAGTTTCGGGAATTTGTCTTTGATGACGGTGCTCACCGGGCATTAATTGGCATAGTACTCTGCCGAATTCGTGGATGTCTCTGAGAGCCTTTTTATGTTTTTTCGTTTAGCTACTGAATTCTTTTAAGCCAGATTTTTTCGTAGTGTTTGCGGAGAACACTCCTTATGTCCATGGGAGGCGGGTCTTCTTCAGTAATATGACTGTTTGGATGCCCAAGTTTCTTGGTATTCAACAGAAACTGTTTGTTCAGCATTTGATATCGAACCTGTATGGAAAGTTTGTTGTTGTTGCGTTGACAATGCTTCGCCCCATTCAATTGGCGCAACCACTCACAAATTGTCATCAAAGTCCTCTAACGGATGTCAGAAAACTGGCAGTTTCAACAAGGGCGGATCATTGGGAGATTAGATTAGATTTATATTTATTATTAATATGTTTACATATTTTTTGATTTCCCAATAAATTTAATATATCAGAATTTCATTTTCGTTTCACA